>NC_092333.1:482040000-482377500 GCF_046630445.1 Rutidosis leptorrhynchoides
TAACTCGATTACACAGAGAGGTCACAACAAGGAAAAATTGACCTTACATGATTTATTTTACCTAAAGTGTATTCGAGACCCAAGAGGCTTTGTTAATATCCCTTACTGTGTTGATTTTTATTTATCTAAGATGGTTGAAGGAATACGGGAAGGGGGGATAATTGGAGGAGGTATTTTTGTTACTCTCATTGGAGAGTATTTAGGTGTAGATAAGGACCAAGGGAGTCCACTTTTGGAATGTAGGGAACAGGTTGAGCTTTTAGGATTAAGGGTTTATGCGGGTGCTAAGGTATTGAAGAGTAGACGCAACCATGCAATACCCTATGAAGGTAGTCATCCACAGGTAGAGACTGATGTCTACCATCATATAGATGAGGTAGATATGACAAACGCGGAGAGATTTCGTCGGATGGAGCAGTGCAAGCCCGGAATGATTACGAGCATTCCAGGCAACGACAGCATGATAGATGGGACTATCATCAGCGTCAGATTATGAGCCGGCTGTCACCTCAGGATCACTACGTTCCGACCCGACCCGCTTACTATCCTCAACACCAGCCCGAGATGAGACCACCATATACTCTCTACGACCCTAACCAGGCCTACCAGTACACCTATCACCAACCATGGAACCCAGACGACGACATGAACTGGAACCCCTATCCAGATTGACATAGTTCCAGTTGGTAATTTCTATGATTTTTCATCTTTTTATTATTTTTATTTATTTATGTTTAAACATATGATATTGTGATACATTAATGTATTGTTTAATATTTCTATTATTTTGTACTAATATTTCATATTTGATTTGAAAGTGGGATTTTAAGTCCCATTTCAAATTACCATGCATGTTTATATTTGTATGTATGTATATTGTACACAACAGGGTAAAACAGCGCATTTTCAAAGACTGGCATTAAGTTCAGCAAAAGCTAGTAATTTTGACGACAAAACGAAAAACAAATGTGATGTAACAACAAGACGGAATGAACAAATGATGTGCACCATTTATCATTCAACAAACAAACGCCAATATGTTTGGAAACTTTGGTAAAATTTAATCATTTTTCTACGCTAATCACCCTCAATAATTTAAATTGCAAATGAGGGCATTGCAAGATCTTAAGTGTGGGAAGGGGTTAAATTCTTTCGGATTTTTAAAAATTTTAACTTAAACACTTGGTTACCATTAGAAATACTAGTAACGCAGTAGTTGTATTAGAATCTAGTGCTCTCTGATAATAAAGAACAGCCCTAGTCCTATATACTGACTACCCAATTCTAGTAAAATTTTTCAAAATTTTTAATTAAATGAATTCAAAATCATGTTTATACATATTTATGAACGATAAAACTAGGTGTTAACACCGAAATTATTGTTACCTCGGAAAGGACATAAATTGAGAAACAACTCAAAATGTTAGAATTCATTTAAAATGGAATAGAGGACAATAAAAAGGCAAAGAAAGGAAAATAAAAGCCAAGTGTGGAAAAAATTATCAAGTTATTTTCAACATATATCACATATTTCTGTAACAAATAATTGAAGATACTTTTGCTTTGGACTAAACTAATCAGTTTTACCCGATTTATTATAATATATTTAAAAGAAAGATGAATCTACACGATGAATCAATTACATCATTAAAAGGAAGTAAAGTCTTCCGAAAAAGAAACGTGCTTCTTGATTTAGGTCATGAAGTTGTCGTCCAGACCAGCTGTAGGTTGACGAAAAATCTAGAAAAGTCATCACTAAAATCAACAGGAAATCCACGGACCTCAGCATCAAACAGGGTCGCCAAGTGGTCAGACTTATCCTAACCATGAGAGGATCTATCTCGTAAAATGGGGAGGACGCCGTGAAAATTAGCTTGATAAGACTAATGAATCAGATCCCCAGAAAAGGATAATCTCCTTAAAGATTAAAAATCAGCTTTTAAGACAGATATTACTCAATCCTTGAGATTGACTTTTAAAGATTGAGAATTACAAACTCATGAAATTCGATGATATCTAAACTCGAGCTTGAACGAGAAAATATTTTGATCAAAATTACAAACCGGTTTGTTTTCTGAAAACCCATTTTTAATGCATTACCATTGAACGTAAAATCCTAGGAATTCACCTGGAATTCATTAGGTCACCTGAACCAAATCGGGTGTCAACCGTAAGAACGGTGGTTGCATAGTATGGTCAAAGACAGAACGTTGTGCCAGACCGAAAAACTATAGGGTGAGCTTTACTATTGCTCCTACAAAGGATAGTAATTGCATCCGACACGTTATAGACCACAATTAAAAGCATGTCAGGGGACATTGCCTTAACAGTTTCTTGTTCAACGCTTTCCTTTACAACCGGACGGTAGTTTACCGAAAGGTAATATACGGAGCAACTATACTGGACGTGTTGCTTTCTCAATACAAGGTTAGCAAGTGGGTGACACAAAACCGCAAGTTTTGAGCTAAAGTTTTCAAATCTGAAACCCACCAAACCCACAAAAACAATTTGCAAACACCGGTGAAGGGTTATTCCGGAAAACTTATCTAGGGTAAAAGCTAGATTTAATTTTCAAAAGATCAAATGTTTTCATAAAGATCTAATTTCCCTTAAGGGATCTAAATTTTATAGTCATGTGGGACTGTAAACTACATCGTCACTACCATTGTTTATACCGCCGTATAGAAATCACTGATGTACAAAGTGTGAAGAATAAAGAAGTGATTCTAGTATTTTTTTTATTTCAAGACTATATTGCTTGAGGATAAGCAACGCTCAAGTGTGGGAATATTTGATAATGCTAAAAATGAACATATATTTCATAGCATTATCCCTCAAGAAAGACAAGCTTTTAGTTGCAATTGTTCTATTTACAAGTGATATTCGTTTAAATAATAAAAGGTGAAGACAAAAGACACATTCGACGAATTGAAGACGCAAACGACCAAAAAGCTCAAAAGTACAAAATACAATCAAAGTGGTTCCAATTATTGATAAGAAAAGTCTCAAAATTACAAGAGTACAAGACGCGAAACGCAAAGTACAAGATATTAAATTATACGCAAGGACGTTCGAAAATTCGGAACCGGGACCAAAGTAAACTCTCAACGCTCGACGCAACGGACTAAAAATTACAAGTCAACTATGCACATAAATATAATATAATATTTAAATAATTCTTATAATTATTTATATATTATATTTATTTATAAAAACCGTCGGCATACAAAGAAACGAAGTCTTGTGAGCTGGAAAAAGTGGCCATGCAATCGCATGGCCTGGAAGCACATTTTCCATGCGATCGCATGGCAGTAGGTGAGAGGCCACATGTCTATAAATTCGCAGTTTGGTGAACGATATATCCATCTTTTTCTTTCCTTCTCTCAACGTAAACATATATATATATATTTATATTTTAATTTTAATTTTAATTTTAAATTCTAATAATAAGGGTATGTTAGCGAATGTTTTAAGGGTGTAAGTCGAAATTCTGTCCGTGTAACGCTACGCTATTTTTAATCACTGTAAGTTATGGTTAATGTTATTTTTAAATTAATGTCTCGTAGCTAAGTTATTATTATGCTTATTTAATACCGAAGTAATCATGATGTTGGGCTAAAAATATTAAGATTGGGTAATTGGGCTTTGAACCATAATTGGGGTTTGGACAAAACACTTGTGGAAATTAGACTATAGGCTATTAATGGATTTTATATTTGTTTAACTAAATGATAGTTTGTTAATTTAATGTAAAGATTTACAATTGGACGTACCTATAAATAACCATATACACTCGATCGGACACGATGGGCGGGATATTTATATGTACGAATAATCGTTCATTTAACCGGACACGGGAATGGATTAATAGTTAATAGACTTATTAAAACAGGGGTGAAATTATGAACAAGGACACTTGGCGTAATTGTTAACAAAGTATTAAAACCTTGGGTTACACGCAGTCGATATCCTGGTGTAATTATTAAACAAAGTATTAAGACCTTGTTACAGTTTAAGTCCCCAATTAGTTGGAATATTTGACTTCGGATATTAGGATAATTTGACGAGGACACTCGCACTTTATATTTATGACTGATGGACTGTTATGGACAAAAACCAGACGGACATATTGAATAATCCAGGACAAAGGACAATTAACCCATGTGAATAAACTAAAATCAACACGTCAAACATCATGATTACGGAAGTTTAAATACGCATAATTCCTTTTATTTCATATTTAATTGCACTTCTAATTATTGCACTTTTATTTATTGTCATTGTATTTAATTGCACTTTTAATTATCGTACTTTTTAATTATCACAATTTTATTTTATAGCACTTTTATTTATCGCAATTTCATTATCGTTATTTACTTTACGCTTTAAATTAAGTCTTTTATTTATTTAATATTTTACATTAGGTTTTAACTGCGACTAAAGTTTTAAAATCGACAAACCGGTCATTAAACGGTAAAAACACTCCTTTTATAATAATAATATTGCTTATATATATTTTTGTATTTTTACAAATATAAGTTAAAAATATAGCGTTAAGCTTGTTTAAAAGATCCCTGTGGAATGAACCGGACTTACTAAAAACTACACTACTGTACGATTAGGTACACTGCCTATAAGTGTTGTAGCAAGGTTTAGGTATTCTATAAATAAATAAATATCTTGTGTAAAATTGTATCGTATTTTATAGTATTTCGTTGTAAAAATAATACTATTTCCTAGTACACCTCGCAAATATCAATGGGTTTGCTATGGTTGGTCATGGAAGAGGAAGGTTTGCCGAGAAGAGATCTAGTGATAACAGTAGGTCTAGATCAGGAGACGGCGTGAAGGGTATCCAGTGCTTCAAATGTCATGAGTGGGGTCACTACAGAAAGTATTGTCAACTCTGAAGGAATGGTGAAGGTAAATCTGGGGGTTCATCGGCTGCGGTAGCAGTTAATGTACCGGTGGGAGATGTTCTCACAGTCTCCAAAAGTTCTACTTCTGCTCAAGATGAGGTCCTGATGACGGGAGAGAAGTATGAGGGTTTATATCGTCTGGTGGCGAGTACAAGATGTACTCATGTCTCGAAGGTTTTGAAAGCGTGCATGCGGAAAACAGGTCGGGAACATGTTGGGACATGTTTGACCGAGGTAGACGATAGTGAGAAGGAAAATCCTACTGTGATGGAAGAGGTGATTCGAGACTCCTCTCCGGTGTCAACTAGGTAAGTTGACAGGGTTAGCTGCACATAATTATTGACGGTGTTATTTGAATCAGGGTTCAGGATCAAGGTGATTCAAGGTGTGTAGCGGGGATAAGGAGGTCAATGGTGAAAATACTTGGTGTAAGTATTTTTCGGTGACGAAGAAGATAAATGTTCGTCAAGGTGGAGATTGTTGGACGGTAGTCCAATTTGGATGACTAACATTTATTTGGAAATGTAATTTCATGAAATACGTGTGAAAAATATGAAGTTGGAAAAGGAATAGTTGTGCTACATTTGTTGGTATTGTTTTCACATGTAGTATTCACACAAGGATGTTTCATTATAAATAGGTGTTTCATGTAAAAGGATCAAATCATCCAAGAGTGGGATCAAGTGATCCAGAGAGAACGGATCAAAGTATCACAAAAGGAAAAACATAGTTGATAGGGTTTATCAACGGAGTGTGTTTATTTGTGAGGGTATCACAAAGTAGATAGGGAGTTGATCAGTAACATCAACGGGAACCTTTCTTTGTGAGGTTGAGAGTTTTATTCTTGTAAGGAGTGTAAAAGAGTGTACGGAAAACTTAGATTTCATGCTAAAATCTAAGGGGCTTGGGTTTGAGTGTAACTCATAGTGTACTTTTTCTTGTACTGGGTTCTTTTATATTATAAGAATAAAGGAGTCTCTTGGGATGGACGTAGGCAGGGTTTTGCCGAACCACGTTAAATCGTCGTGTTATCAGTTACTTTATTTGCTTTCTATTATTTCTCGCAAGTTTGTCTCAAACAAATTATATCCTCGCTTCCGCTGGTGTGGGTGCGCTAGGCAAGTTGTCATAACAATTTGCATACTTCAAGATGATGATCTGCGTATGCTTTTGTTTAATCGTGTAGGATAATACTTACGAGTCAGAATTGTGGGAGTTGGAAGAAGTGTTGGGTCATCATCATCTGAAAAGAGTCGAGTTTGTCGAATTCAATGGAGAAAAGCAAAATTTAGATGCTGCTCGTTTCTTACTAGAGCATGCAAATGAATTGGAGGAAATGATTTTCAGTTGGCGTGACAAGGTGAATTACGATGAAAAGTCAATAGAGACTTTGAAGCAATTGTCCAAGTTTCATGAGGCTTCTTCAAGTGTCGAGATAACTACTCTTTTGAAAAAGTGATACTAATACTACTACTACTACTAGGATTTTAATATACTGAAATTAGTATGTTAGCTGATAATGTAGCTGCTATTTGGATCTTGCAATTTTCAACTTCATATATCCTACTTTATGAATTATGATTAGTATTTTGCTTTTGTGTTGATTTTGTGTTCGATTAGTTATTACTATATGCAAGGTATATATTAAAATACCTTCATGATTTTGTATTCGATTAGTTGGAAGTTGGAACCATTAAAGGGTTAAATATTTTATGTTGATTACCAATGGATATTTAAAAAGTAACATACGGGTACAAATTAGAAGTGGTGCGGGTACCGGGTCAAACTGCAGTGTAGCCCATGTGATGCGGTTACGAAATGGAATTTTGAAAAAAAAAAAAAAAAAAAAAAAAAAAAAGACGATGGGATTATTATCTTATTGAAGATGGTAAGGAAATTATTAGAAAAGGGAGTTAGTTACAACTCATCATTGGCTAAGGAAGATCTTTTTATTAACATCTCAGTTATGAACGATGAGATCTTGACACATCTCTTGGTGGAGGCATTCGACACCTATACGGTTATACATTACTTTATATAAGGAATCATTAGGATATAAAAAGGGTATGATGGTGAGAAACTTATCAGATTATATTGGGAGACAAATCGACAATTATCATCACATCCTTCATCTATCATTGGCAACGAGCAGAGGTTTTGAGCAGGCGACTTATACTCTTAGTTCCTCACATTTGAGGATTTTAATCCGTCATATTTTGGCTTGCTCATCAATAGATAAGTGAAACTATGGGTATGATTTCTATTTATCTGAAGACTTAACTTGTCCTTCGAGCCAACGTCGATCTAAAATCATTGTTAAGTGACCCAAATGGGATGTCAATGGATCGGATATGGATCGGGTGAGGCCGTATCCATATTCATATCCATTTAATTTTTGTTCATCCATATCCATATCCATATCCGTTTAATTTCAGTCCATCCATCCATATCCATATTCAATGGATTAAGCGGGTTAATGGATATCCATTGAATATTAAAAAATGTTATAATTTTTCCTAATAAATGTGATTAAAACAAAAACGTAATATAATACTCCGTAAAATTTTATATAATGTAACAAAATTAAATCTATCCGTAAGAACGTGTAATCTTTGTCGAAGATATAACACAAATTGTTAAAGTTACTAGTAAACATAGGCTATGACAAATATAATGTGTAATTTTTATTTTTATTTGGTTATATATGCGTGTTTTATTATAATATATCATGGTTGATTCATTATATGGTTTCAAGAAAATATATGTGTAATTGTAACTGCATTTGTAATAGTACATTGTTAGCATATATCTATATTTATGTATTTATAAATGTATTTCGGATATATATGAATATATCTATGGATGAAACTTTTTCATCCATATTCATATGTGTATGAAAGAGATAACCTTTCTAGTGAAGACTATGTGAGAGATAATTTCATCCATTTTATGTTTCCTTCTTTCTACTAGTTATCTTTATATTCCTTCCACCCATTCACCCAATCTCGTACACCTCTACCACTTTCACCCACCTTCTAGTACCTTTTTTAATATTTAAAGAAAACCTTATTTCACAACTCTATTTTAAATGCACCTATTCAACACAAGTAAAAGAAATAAAAACAAAATTAACTAAAAACTAAAATAATCGCACACTAGCTAAAATCTCAAATAAACACACTACTATCCACGACATATGCGCTAAAAACTTGATGTATCAAATCAGGTAATTAAATTTATAAAAGCTAGAAAATACGCATATACTAAATAATGACTAAAACACAAAATACAGACAAGTGCACCAGATCATATAAGAGTATAATATATGTAAAGTTCAGGATTATCGTTCCACAGACAATATGGCTTATGCAACTCAAAATTCAGATAAAATGCAATTAATTAGACAAAAGCAAATGAAGCAAGTAAACACGCAAGGGGATTTCGTTTAAAGACTAGAATATCCAGAAAAGTATTTTAGAATCTTGTCATTCATACGTCACAAACAGGGCCCTTCCATTTAAAATCTTGCCATTCATTCTTGTCACGACATTTGAAGCCTGATTGATGTTTTCGAATTTCACGAATGCAAAACTTCGATCTTGTTTCCATGAAAACCTTGAATTATCCCAAAAAAATTTGTAATGCGTTCTTGATGATTTGAGGGGTTGAGAACCTCGATAAATCTCCCAGAAAAACCGTGGATTGTTTTTGGAAAAGATGCACGATGATTGTTAGTTTGAGACAATTTTTTGTTGTTGAACTAGGATTTAACGTGGTGGTTGACTGGAATTGAGTTTGGATAAGTATGTTTGAAAGTTTGAGAAAATTGTGAAACATTTTGGAGATTAGTGACTCGACTTTTGAGCAACGAATAGTGTACTAGATTAAAATGTTTGGGAGGTCATTAATGAATCACCATTAAAGCGTAGTAATATTATTCAAACATCAAGTTCATCGAACTCTTTGAGACAAAAGGTCGAACAATTGGAGGGTGGCCAAAAAAAAGAAGTAAAGAGCAAGAGGAGATCAAAAGGGTCACAATCATGAGCAAATGATAATCTATCAAAAAGGTTTTCTTATAGCTATATATTTTCACACTTAATTTTAATAATAAATCCACCAATATTTCACTTCCTTCTTTTCAAATTACTCTTTATATATCTCTCACATCCCTCTTAATTATTTTATAAATTAAATATAAGGAGCCAACCAAGCATTAATGGATATCCAGATTGACATTCTTGCCGTTCAAAAAAAAAAAAATTAACTATAAGGATAATTTGAAAAAATGTGTAAAAGAATGTAGATCTGTCAAACAAATCAATATATTATCACTTCCCTTTTCTTTTCTTATGTAGTGTACTCCGTATCAAATCAATTAGTTATCGGGTAATAAGTTTTGATATGGGCTCCCTTAACCGAAAACCCGCATTAGACCCGGATGATTTGTTGGGTAATTGTTTTTAGTTCGGTTCGGGTTCTTTTCGCCCATTCTCTTTTTGGTGAAGCTCTACTATCGGGTGATGCTCACAAACTGTTCGACAAAATGTCCCTGTTGTAATTCTAACATCATCTGTTTACTTTTCTGAACCTAATGAAGAAATCCGAGCGAACGAATTCAGCAATACGCAATAATGGCGTGGATAGGATCAGTAACTTGCCGGATCCTATTCTCCACTCAATCCTTTCACGCCTTCCAGAAACCGAAGAAGTTGTCCGTACCAGCATTTTGTCGACTCGATGGAGGTATTTATGGACGTCAATTAAATCTCTTGATATAGATTGTATTCGAGGATTCAAACCCTCTAAAACATTTAAAAAGCACAAATTTGAAGAGTTCGTGTATTCTGTGTTACTCAACCAAACCCTAGATTTGGATAGTTTCCGTTTACGTTGTATGAATTATTACAAAATGTCCACCATATGGCGGTGGGTTCAGGCCGCAGTTATGCGTAAAGTTAAATTTCTTGACTTGACGTTTTGCCCTATTTCTAAGTTTGAGGATGTTGAGTTGCCAAATTGTTTGGTTATGTGTGAATCGTTGGTGGCGCTAAAATTGTATCTGTTTGATCATAAGCTACTTTTGCCTAACTTTAAAGGGTTTTTGGCACTAAAGGTTCTTGAATTGAATTCTGTTGAGTTATCGGATGGTTATTTAGTAAAAAAGTTACTTAAAAGTTGTCCGTTACTTGAGGATTTGAGTTTATATGACTGCGTTATTTTCCAACTTTTGGATTTCACTATTTCATGTCCGAATCTGAAGACTTTGCGACTTGACAACCGAAAATCGTATGGTGAGATACAGATTAATGGGGGCTATTGCAATGGGCTTGAGATCTATTGCCCAAAACTTGTGTTTTTGGAGTATGCAGGTCATATAGCTTACATGTTTGATTTTAAGGTAGACTCTTTGAAGAAAGCTGTGTTGTGCCCTCAACTTAGGATAGATCATAGCTCATCACCTCAATCATTGGTAAACACTATCTTTGATCTGTTTGCTGGTGTTTCTCATGTGGAATCTTTGTCTCTTAACCTGTCTTTCGCTCAGGTATATACTTATTTTCCTTTGCCGAATTCGTCATTTCTGTTATCTTTTAGTATATAATCGAGCTCTGAACATACTGAGACTTGTTGCTTTCTTATTTTTATTGTTGTTGAAAAGGTTTTCTATTATATTTTAGAACACCTTGGAGTACTAATATTTTTCTGTAAGGGAGTCTTTATTTACAACCTTTTCTCTGTACATGAACTAATTTGCTTCTAGAGGAAAACTTATCTTATAAAATTTTATTTTAATAATAACTGAAATTGAAATTCTACAACATAGACATAAGTCATCCTCAGGCGTCAGCTTTCTGATACCAAAATTCACATTTTTCTTTGTCTTAATTGTCTAACTTTTTTTCACATGTTTAATTTAAATAAAGTTAAATGGAAGTGTTTGCTCAAAAGGTAAACTTTGCGATTCATTTAATATGCAGTTCATTGTTTGTTTGTTTACTTTTTCCTTCTAATCTTTGAAAACGTACAGGGTGCAAAGTATCTAGTAGTGGAGTTTGATGTTCTCTGATTATTATTTACCACTAGCTACTACCCGCAGTGTTTGATTTGGCTTTACATTATCCTTTTGCTTTTAGCTATAGGCCTATTTGGGCTATAGTTTAACCATTCCTTTTTGTTATTGTATAACAGTGGGTTGCTGCTCCACGTGATCCAAACGGAGTTTTCCCTGCATGTTTACCTAATCTGAAGACACTGGAGATTACTACATCACTTGATGCCAACACTATGAATGTAGTTGTCATGATCCTTAAAGCATCTCCAAATCTAAAGCGTTTCAATTTGATCATCTTAACTACTCATGAGGTACGCGGTTCTCATCATTTTAAATAAATACTGTAGGTTATATGAAAAATTTGCATACCTCAAGATGATCTGTTTATGCTTTTGTTTGATCGTTTAGGATGATTATTGGCCAGAATCATGGGAGTTGAAAGAAGTCTTGGGTTATCATCATCTGAAAAGAGTCGAGTTTGTGGAATTCAATGGAGAAAAGCAAAAACTAGATGCTGCTCGTTTCTTACTAGAGCACGCAACAGAATTGGAGGAAATGATTTTCAGTTGGTGTGACAAAGTGAAGTACGATGAAAAGTCAATGGAGACTTTGAATCAAGTGTCCAAGTTTCATAAGGCTTCTTCAAGTGTCGAAATAACTACTCTTTTGAAAAACTGATACTAATACTACTACTACTAGGATTTTGATATACTGCGATTAGTATGTTAGCTAATGTAGCTCTGCTATTTGGATCTTGTAATTTTCAACTTCATGTATCCTACTTTATGATTAGTATTGTGCTTATGTGTTGGCGGAATAAATCAATTCAGATTAGGCTTGCAAGTGAATTGAAACGTTCAACAAAGACGAAGATTTAGTGTGAACTGTTTGGCAAGAAGTTCATTTATCCAACACAAAACATGATTGTGTTCGATTAGTTAAATGAACATGAACAAATTATTAGTTAGTTCAATTACGTTCTGAATGTTCGTTTTGATCTGTTCATTTTTTTGTTGGATTAGGTGTATACCTTCATTCGATTAGTTAGGAGATTAGTTAGGAAATAAAAAGGGTGTGATGGTGAGAAACTTCTGAGGGCCATTGGTAATGAACAAAGGTTTTGAGAGGGGTACTTAAAACTCTTTGTTCATCATTTTTGAGGATTTTAATCCATGACACTTTGGTTTGTTCATCAGTAGACGGATTAAATCTATGGGTTTGATTTATATTTGATCAAAGTTATGACTTTCATTTGGTTTAATAATTTGTTTGTGTTTAACTAAACGGATGGGTTAATTATCAGTCGCAAATCACAAGTTGTAATTCGCAAAATTCGACTTGCGATTTGTGATTACCGAGTAAAGTTCTGGAAGCGTTTTCAAAAGATGTTCACAAATCACAAGTTGTAATTCACAAAATTCGACTTGCGATTTGTGATTATCGAGTAAACTTCTGTAGGGTGTTTTCAAAAGACGTTAGCAAATAACTCGCGAATCACAAACTTTAATTTGTGATTCGTGAGTTGAATCATTTATTTCTTTAAAGTTAATTTCTATAATTCCTACATTTTCATGGCGTCCTTTTATTTTGGTTGGGGCTGCTTCTCCTCCAAACTTCCTTTTCTCCGTGCCCGTTCCGCATGCGCTTCGCGTGCCATTGGCGTTTTCCTCTCCTCTCATTAGGTTCTCACGGAAGCAATCCCTCTATCATGGAGTAGAGAGGGGACGAGTTTCTCTTCCTATGGGCAGCTAACTTTTTTCTCGAGTCGTGATTAGAAAAACGACTTTTATTTTATTCTAGAGTAGAGGAAAGATTGTCTACATCTCATCTCCATCATACCTCGCATGTGTGAGATTTGGTATTGTTGTTGTTGTATTTCTTTTTTTTTTTTTTTTTTTTTTTCAAAAGGCAAAATTCCTATAATATTTCATTTTTGGTTAATATGTCTATTAAAAAAAAACTCACAATATTAAGATATCCCCTACAATTATATTATTATAACTATATAAATAAATATGATAAGGTTTTCTTATGGCTGATATATTTTCACACTTAATTTTGATATCAAAATCAAGTGTGAATATATATCATTTCCCTTTTCTTATGTATCGATTGGGCTCCCTTAACCGAAAATCCATTAGACCCTGATGACTTGTTGGGTATTTGAATTTAGTTCGGTTGGGTTCATTTGCCCTCTCTCTTTTTGGTGAAGCTCTACCATCTGGTGGTGCTCACAAACTGTTCGACAAAATGTCCGTGTTGTAATTCTAACATCATCTGTTTTACTTTTCGGAAAGTAATGAAGAAAGCCAAGTGAACAAAGTTATCAAAACGCGATAATGGAGTCTATAGGATCAGTAACTTGTCGGATCCTATTCTCCACTTAATCCTTTCTCGTCTTGCAGCTATCGAAGAAGTTGTCCGAACCAGCATTTTGTCGACTTGATGGAGGTTTTTATGGACGTCAATTACATCTCTAGATATAGATTGTACACGAGAATCAGATCCCTCTAAAAAATTTAAAAAGCACAAATTTAAAGAGTTTGTGTATTGGGTGTTACTGAACAAAACCCTAGATTTGGATAGTTTCCGTTTACATTGTATGAATTATTACAAAAAGTCTACCGTATGGCGGTGGATTCATGCGGCAGTTTGCGTAAAGTTAAATTTCTCGACTTGACGTTTTCCCCTATTTCTATGTATGAGGATGTTGAGTTGCCACATTGTGTGGTTATGTGTGAATCATTGTTGTTGTTGCGGCCTAGGGCAGTGATTCTCGTGTAGTTTGACTTCACTAGTGAATCTCGTGTAGTTCGATTCACAATGTCTCGTGTTGTTCGGATATCCCTATTGTCGTGTGGCTTGAGGTAGTGTATCGCGTGAGTTTTCGGATACACTAGGGCGCGTGAGTTTCGGCCAACTCTCATGCGTTTAAGGTTAAGGGGTTAACCTTGGGGTTTATAAGTATTGCTTATATCTATATATTGTTGTGTTGTAGCTAATCTTGCGGATTGACATGGTGGTACGTTATGTATAGCTTTACTTAGTTATATAAGGATGCGGTATGTGTTTATTACTTGTGTTGGTGATACATATTCATTTTATGCATATGTATGTATATAGTATGTTTATCCTCACTAAGCTTTATAGCTTACCCTCTCGTTGTTTATTTTTTATAGATTCGCAAGGAAGAGGTGGCAAGGGTAAGCGCGGGGATTAGTGGATATTGCGGGTTGCTTTAGAAGACTTTGCTTTTAGATCGATTTAAGATTGGGTAGTGTTTTTCCAATCACCATGCTCGGTCTTGTTGAAAATTAAACTAGTCGGGTAGAAACTATCTTTTGATGATGTAAACGGGTTTTGGTAAACTATGAGGTGTATGCCCGTTTGGATAGTTAAACTTATGTATTACGTTTTAAAGTTGTCCAAACTTATTATTGTAATGGAAGTGTTTTGGAAACATGTATGGGACCTTAATGTCAAAAATATTAATGTATTATAAAGGGAAAACAATTTATGGGCCGGAAAATGACGGGTTGGGTCGTTACATCATGCCCTTGGATTGGTCCGGATTTACATCAGGACGGAAGTTGAGGGCGAGTTATGCAACTGCAGGAGATGATCGCGCGAACAACCTACGAGTGATCCCAAATCGCTGTTAAAAAAAAATAATACTCGATACGTTGTAAAAAGAGTGTTTTAATTAATTTAATATACCTAATAAAAACTCTCAATATTTAAAAAATCACCTACAAATTACTCATATATTTGAACCCAACTAGTGGAGGAGCCTTCGTTTCTCGTCGGGACGATGTTTCAAATATAATTTATTGTGTTTAGTTCGTAAAATTATTTCGTGTTTAACGGTTATGTTGGTTAAACCTAACCCAAATTTCGACGAAAATATAAAGCTCGTTAAAAATTTACGTGGGTTTAGTGGAGGGTTTTATGAAAAATAAAAAAGTTACCGTTTGGTCATCTGAAGTTTGACTTTACAACCTTATAAATTTTCCATTTTCCCACTCAAAAGTTTGCATTTGGCTCCCGTAAGCTTGTATTGGTTGTCAACTTATAGTGTGATAGCATTGCAGGTTCAACTATTTTAACGCGGTATACAAACAATTTAAAGACGAAAAAGTTACTAGTCATAACCTTTTGTTTTTTAGATAAAGGGTTAATAAGTTTGAAATGGTTGTCAATTCTAATGTGGTGGTTGTCAATTTAACACGAGGTACAAACAATTTAAGAACGATAAAGTTATTATTCATAACCTTTTGATAAAGGGTTAATGTGGGTACAACCATTTTAACATGCAGTACAAACAATTTAAGCACGAAAAAATACTATTCATAACATTTTGTCTATTAGATAAAGAACTAGAGATGTGGCCCGACGCGCTACGCTGCGTGGTTACGTTTTTATGTATTTCGTATTGTTAAGCAAAAGATATGGTTATGCTGTTTACATAGTGTACTTAGTTGATAAGCAAATGATAGTTACAACAGGGTGGATGCTATTATTTTTCGGAGGCCAATATCTTGAAGACCACCATGATCCCACTATTAAGTATATAGTTATCAAATACATCAATTACAATAACTTTGAAGGAATTTCATTACTAATCATACCCATACACTATTGTATTATAATAGCATGTAGTTCATTACAACATCTTACTTACAAAAAAACCCCATTAGATTATGGTATACCTTTCTCGTGCACTAATTATATACCTAACTTTTGAAATTGTATCATATCAAACCAAAATCAAGCAACGAATTGATCTTTTTTACCTGCATCCAGTGTTGTAAATCTCCCGAGATCTCCCCCGAGATCTCGTTTTTAGAAGGCAACCGAGACGAGATGTTCATCTCCCGAGATTTCTCGGTCAACGGGGTCAAACTTAGTCAAAGCCACGATTTCTCGGATTTTCTTGCTAATTTGTAAGATTTTCTTGTAAAATTCATAATTTCTAAGATTTTCTCGCTCATTTCTCGTATATTTTTGTAAAATCTCTTAAAAACGTATATAAATATACATATATTTATGTTTGTATGTATATTTTTTATTAAAAAAACTATAAAGTCAACGTCCGAGATCTCCCCGAGATTATTCCGAGATGCCGAGATCTCCCTAAAAAAGTCCAAACGAGATCTCCCCGAGATCCGAATTCTCCAACCTTGCCTGCATCATTCAATCATTATATATGTCTAAAACACAACCAATTACAACAGATCTTAGTTTGTTTAGTAACACAACGTTTTTGTTTAAAACTGATGAAAATTATTACCTGATACGAATGCATCTCTCTGCTTTGCTGCTGATGTAGCCATGATTTCGAATCCAGTCAGTAATCCAAATCGAAGCGTCACAAACACTGAAACACCAATAGCAATGTGAAAGAAAATCAACCAAAATAATAAAGAATACATTCTTGATAAAAGCGATATTGTAATTACTGTAAGCTTTAAAGAAAATGTGCATGTTAACCCTCCAACAAACACATGTAAACATCATGATGAGGAGTGGATTGAAAAATCCTATTCGATTAGAGCAGAAACGAATTAAATGTGAATCTTAAACTCCAAAAAAGGAATAAATCCTCAAACAACTAACGACCATACGTTATTCATTTACTAATTGCAGATCAGAAAAGGCCAAAATACATGAAACAACAACACCAAAACAAAGCAAGAAACATACATATCAAAGAAAATCATGTAAAAGTTCATAAATAATGACAGTAAGAAATAAAAACAAATCCAACATTCCTTTAACTTCCAAAAAGTGACATAACAATATAAACATTATACCTGATATCACGTACCGGTTACATACGCAAATCTTAAAATCAAGATGAAAATCACAAAATACCAAACCTGGAAGTACAAAAACAAAAGGAGCACATACACAAACTTTCAATAATATGAAAAACTAAACAATAAATAAAGTAAACTAAAAGAACATACAAAATAAAACAATTTGCATTCACTTAATATTTAACAAATTCAACCATATTTAAACTCCTAAGCTCACATACTAATCAATGATCAGTTAAATAAGCATGTTATAATTAAAACTCATTTCTATGAGTTTCAGTCCTAAGCTCACATCAATGATCCGTTATGTAAGCATGTTATAATTAAAACTAATTTCACATAGAACTAAGATCAATCTAAAATTATGTACTAACCACATAATTGTTAAAAAAAAAATATAAAACATCTTCAATCACTTATAAACCAAACAAAGACTTGCCAATAACTATTGACCGATTCATTCACATATCTGCATGTATTGTATTACATTCATAATCAATCTTGGAAGATAATGCGCCCTACACAAATTTTTTTTTTAAAGAAGATCTAGTTTAAATCTATATGATTGTAGGTTTCACTGATTTATAATTAAAAAACAATAAAAGAAGTCTTGAACTTATGTTTGAAACAACCTAAACAAAATTACAAATCCAAACCTAATAATCTTAATCATAAGAATCAACATCGTTCGCATCATGATCATCTTCTCAATTCATCATGAGAACAAAAGCCCAAAAAAAAAAAAATTTACAAAACGGTGACCTAAGATTTTAGTAGGTACAATTGACAATAAAAAATTAACGAATACGAAAAAAATTAACGAATACGAAATAAAAGTAAGCCAAGGTAACAAATATAGCAATAATCAAACAAAAAAAGTACCTATATCGTTAGATTTAAAACCTTCGAGATGACACTGAAATTTGTAAGACCCAAATATTTATTGTACATAATGTATTTATGGTGTACGATGCGTGTATGAAGTGAACGAAGCATGTACGTGTTGCTTGCTCGAATGTCGAAGAAAACTGTGACGACCCGGAAATTTTCGACCAAATTTAAACTTAATCTTTATATGGTTTCGATATGATAAGCAAAGTCTGTAAAGTTGAGTCTCAAAAATTTTGAACTGTTTCATATAGTCAATTGACCTTCGACCAGTTCCGACGATTCACGAACAATTACTTGTAAATAGATACATATATATTTAAATATATATGAATAATAATTTGAAATATATTATAATTAACTATGTAAAATAAAATAATATATAATAACTATTATTTAAAACATGTCTATATATATAAATAAGGTATATTGAATATATAAATATAGTTCCGAATTTATTTAGTAAACGATAGAAACACTCGTTTATTATTCGATGGTTATTTAAATAAGTTAAGTTCAAACTTAGGTGATTTTAAAATAAACGGTGATCCGAAAATAAGTAATATAAATTTTAGGTTTATTAAATACGTATTTAGGAAATATTTGTTGAATTTTAAAACTTTTTATATTTTACTTGGGGTTGGGAGTGATTAATTAATGTAATTTTTATTTGATAGTTAATGATCGAATTTTATACCATAATGACCAAAATAAATAAATATAGTTAATTTAAAAATATGGGATTTTTCTGAACACTTTTATCGCCACTGATTTCGCACGATATCCAGTCCGTGAAAACTGTCGGTACAAAATATCTAATTAGATGGCTGCTGAACTGTTTGATTCACTATGATTAAAGTTAATCATGTGTTACCGTTTTGTTTTCTGTCCACTATCGGTATTAATACATATTATTATTATATATCTATAGGTGTGAGCTGTAAACAAGTTGTATATTGTGTGATTCATGAATTCGTATTGTGCCTAATTGATTAATTAGAGATTACTATACATGATTGATATTACACTCTGTTTATGATTTAGCACCTTTAAAATCTCATATCTATACACACCTTTCTTCTTCTGTGACACCGCTAGATTTTTTTTTTTAAACGTGGCGGAAGCATAATATTAATTAAATACGATATCAACATTTGTACAAACCGATGTCACGTGCCATTAAAACAAATTACATATTAACAGGAAAAGACGTAAATACATTATGTTTTCAAAAGTACACGGTTCATATTCTAAAAGACCACATCAGAGTTAACATCGCCATGCCCGTCTTCTCCCCAAAATGCGACATTTACAAAAGCTAATAACCTGCAGGGAGGAGATGGAGGGGAATTAGCACGAAGCTAAGTGAGTACGACTAACTACAGGCCATAGCATACACAAGTGTTATACTAATCATGTCACATAGTCTAACACACTAACACCACCCAAGTGCCGTCTATAGAGACTCTGGCGGCTCGGCCAAACCATTAACCACCAGCTTATCGGACTGGAGCTTACCAGAAGTTCCTCCACTACCGTATGTATATATATAATCCAAACGCAACGGACGCGTCATTCACATATATATACACCACGGCTGTCTAGGCTACCACAGAGGAACCCAAACCCGCAGGTTGATCTCTCCTACCTAGGCTACCACACAATAGGGACGCACTGGGCTCCAGCAGACAAGCATCAACTAACATGCAGTCATCACAACAACTAACTAACCACAACAATAAGTATATCTAACAAGCATGACAATCATAATATATCATGCTTCTATATACTATATTCTCCAGTTAGTCCCACTCACCAATTACCAGCAACCAGCTCAGATAATCTACTACTGAGCGGCTTCCTTATCTTTTTCACCTGAACATAAGGCAAATCAAGTTAGTTACTGTCCATTAACACCAAATAACACAATATATAAATTTTTGCCAGAAAAAGTGTTCGCTAAAAATTTTTACTTAACACTTGTGCACTTTCAAAATTTACACCCTAAACATCAAAATACAAACGGGCAGCATAACGGCTAAAAATCAACACTTAGTAAAATTTTCACTGTCTAAGACCATCGGTCGATGGTCTCATCCATCGGCTGATCGTCAACACACCATCGGTCGATGGTCTCCCCCAATCGGCCGATTGTCAAAATTACATCCGCTGGTCAGAAGTCATACACCATCAGTCGATGGTCTTGTCCACCAGCCGATCATCCCTCACCATCGGTCGATGGTCAATGACCATCGGCCGAAGGTAGTTCATCAGCTGCAACATCAGCAAAGTGACGGGTTTCACCCAAAATCGACCAATTCTTGCTCTAGAGCTCGATTAGGACCTCAAAACTGACCAAATCGAAGACACTATACATTAAGAAACATAAACCCACAAGATTTGGACTCAAACAACATCAAATATAACCACTTTGACCCAAAATACACACTTTATGAAAACTAACACAAAAACTCAAATTTCTCAAAGATTAGAGCATGAAATGCTACAAATATTACCTTGATAGAATCAGTAAAACACAAGGAACAAGATAGTAAGAAAGATTCGAGCTCAAGAACAAGGATTCTAGATTAGGGTTTTGGTGTAGGTGAGAAGATGAAGAACGAGTTGTTTTAGGAAGAATCTGGAAAATACAAGAAAATGAGCTGCACTAGTCATCTAAAGCGGTTTAATTCCCACACTGTGCAACACACGGGTATTTATCAGTTATCTGATATCTTTCGTACATCATTTGGCAATCCAAACGAAGTCCAAATTAAATAAATAAACCTGTTCTGTGACCCTTGTCATAAACTGGTCCTAACCACATCATTATTTAATAATAAATATTAAATAAAAATTAAAACATATATTAACACAATACTAACTTAAGGGCACTTTAGTAATCTTACATCTAGGCCCTATTGAGGATGTTACATCTTCTTTCACTTAAAACCCGACTACCATCTCCTTCCTTCCTTTTTCTTCTTCTTGTAAACCATCAACCGCCACTGTTGATGTACCTTCTTCGTTACCACCACTACCATCCTACTAATACCTTCGTTATTACAAACACACACCACAGCCACGATTTTGTTCCATTTAAAATCCAAAACAAACAACCTGCAACTGTTTGTTTTCTTTCCTATTTTGTTCGATGAAACCCACAAACACCATAACAAACACCACTTATGCTTGAGTTTCGAACCACCACTAATCCACCATCTCCATCTCTCTCTATGTCTTCCTCTCTCACTCCTAGTTTTGCTCGACAAAACCACCATTACCATCATAACAACCATCAAAAATTGCTACAATGTTTCCTGTTTTCTATTCAAAACCACAACAACAAAACCCTCATTGTTTTACTGCTGCAACACAACCAATAACCACCACACCTTGTGTTCTTTTCTTGGTCGATCCTGTGCAATCTACAACAAAAACCAAACACCTTTGTTTGTCGGAGAGATGTTGTTGACTAAGACCATCAAAACCGCCACTCAATATCACAGTTGTTTCTTTCTGTTTCCTTGATGTTTCTTTTCTGTTTCCAACCAAAGCTTTACCACCACTCTTAAATACATAAAAGATGTCCACTTGATTATATTAAAGTTCTTATAAACTACATTATAAAATTCGGACATGTTGTGCAAGTGGGACTAGAAAACCTTTCATGGCCGACAAAACAAAAAGGAGCCACCTATTTGACGTTTTAATAAATTGATGATGATGGCTTTCGATTTCCTGTTTCTCTTTTTTTTCCTTCGCTGCTACAACTCACTATGTATTCCTGTTGAACTCATTGTGGGACGTTTGATTTTTTTTTCTCTTCCTGGACTGAATCACAACTGCTCACGATTATATTTTTTTTGTTCTGTAAAGGATAACAACAAAGGCTACTGTTGTAGCCTTTTTTCCTTCGTGATCCACTTAAACATCGATATTTTTTTTACTTAATCGATTAAAACAAACTGGGTTGTTTCTTATTATATATTTTTGGGCCACTAGTTGCAACTTGGGTTTGTGATTTCAACTTGGGCCGTGATCCACTTTAAGTGTTGTTGGGGTGTGGTATTTTAACTGTTCGGCCGAAGTAAACTTGGGCTAGATTATAAATGCTGAATATCATACGTTAATCTCCATTACCATGGCTACTGCTATTATTCGTTTTCGATTTTTATTTCCTTATTTAGTTTCCGTTATGATGAATAACAATTATGATGCGTATGAGAATGAGAATGATGATGGTCGATGATATTGATGGGGTATGATGATGATTATGGGTGACGATGAGATGGTTGATTTGATGCATGATTTTATGATGATGGTACAAACATGATTTACGATGATGATATTGATGATGATGGTATTATGATCATGAATGATAATAAGGTAACAATAGATTAAGATGATGAAGATGGTTAGGATAATGGCTCGTTAGTAATATTGTTATGATGATGGTGACAGGTTATGAAGGGAAGATGATAAGGGTTCATGATGATCCACGATTATGATGATGACCGTTGGTTATAATGGTGATGAAATAAGATGTTAGATAAGATAACGATAATAATATGATGATAGATAATTAAGATGATGATACGATTGTTAAATGATAATATGATATTGGTGATGTTACGAAGATGATTTGATGATGATTGTGGTGGAGTAATGATCAAGATGATATGGGTTAAAGTAATAAAGGAGCGAATTTAAAAATAGAAAAGCAAAGATAGATGGTTGGTTAAGGGTTTTGTTGGTTAAGCGAGATCAGAGGAGTGGTAAGGATGTTATAGGGTTAGCGGGACGTCACGGGTTCAAACCCGGATTTGGGCATTTTTTTTTAGGATTACATCTTTGAGGTAGTTTACTTATTACTCATTATTATTATTATTATTATTATTATTATTATTATTATTATTATTATTATTATTATTATTATTATTATTATTATTATTATTATTATTATTATTATTATTAATAATAATTATTATTAATTATTATTGATATCAAATTATTATTAATATTAAAAATATAATTATTAGTATCATTAATACTACTAATATTATTATCATTATAAACCTATGTATAATCATCATCATTAGTATTGTTATTATTAAAAATTATTAACATTATTATCATTTTTACAAAAATTACCATTTTACTATTATTAAAACTATATTACTATGTTATTAATTATTATTATTATTATTATTATTATTATTATTATTATTATTATTATTATTATTATTATTATTATTATTATTATTATTATTATTATTATTATTATTATTATTATTATTATCATTATCATTATACTAAAATTAGTATCATTGTTATCATTATTATTAAAGGTATCATTTTCATAAAAATTATCATTGTTGTTATCACTACTATTATTATTATAAAATAAAACAACTTTTTATTTATTATTATCAATATTATTTTATCAAATAACTATTAGTTATATAAAACTATATTTACTAGATATAACATAACTATATTAATATTTTTATAATAAATATTAATAAAAATAATGTAACGACCCGACAAAATCGTCATTGACGGCGCCGTTAACTTAGGTCCCGTTGCGTGGTCATAGTCCCTAAATGAGACGCGTTTGACCAAAATTATGTCGCATTCATTTGAAACGTGTAAGACTTACAAAGTTTAGTTACCAAACGGTTCGACAAAGAGTTTAAGTTTACAAAAGTTATAAAGTATAAATGAAATAACTTGCGACATAATTAGTTGAAAATCACGGTTGCTATAAATAGCGTAAGTATGTATGCTTTAAGTTGAATCCAAAGGTGCTATCACTAGCGTATGCATATATGCTTGACCCCAAGCAAGTAATCAAAGTGTGCAGAAGCATGTATCAAGTAGCCAAGTATGAACCTGACAAACATATAGAAAACTGTCAACTAAAAACGTTGGTGAAATCATAGGTGTATTAGTAAACGTTGTTTTGAACCACAAGATTTTGTATTTCCATAACGTTGATTATCTGAATTGTTTGCATTCCAAAAGTATGTTCGTGAGCACCCAATTATCAAACTTAACTATTTTGTACCCTGTTACGTAGTGTTAGAACATACACTATACTTGAAAATATATTTCATCCGCTAACGGTAGCGAACCGTCCGAATGAGGGCTCGTCAAGCTCATGTGATCACATAACATAAGTTCACGTTTACACCCTGCAAGTGTAACTAATGATAATTGAATTGAG
This sequence comes from Rutidosis leptorrhynchoides, assembly GCF_046630445.1. Taxonomy (NCBI): domain Eukaryota; kingdom Viridiplantae; phylum Streptophyta; class Magnoliopsida; order Asterales; family Asteraceae; genus Rutidosis; species Rutidosis leptorrhynchoides. The sequence continues at coordinate 482,063,911 of NC_092333.1, forward strand.
GCTTTTTGTTCTAACTCGCTGTGGAATGTTTGTTTTTGTACTTATGTTCAAAGTATAAAAGTATGATACGTATATGTTTCTCATCCCATAGTTTAAAGAGTAAAAGTTGTTGAAAAGCAGGGACTATGATCTCACCTCGAGTGCACGAGTATAAATGTACTTCACAAAGTAAACGTGTGCATGAAAGTTGTTTAGCCTTGCCCTAAACAATTAAGTTGTATCAATTAACCGGTTACGACACAAGGTCGGGCAAAATGTGTTCAATTAGTCCTATGGCTCGTTACGACTCGAATATATAGCATGTGAGTCACGTTGTCAAGTTTCATGCAAAAATCAAGTATAAAATAAGATTGGAACGATTGCATAAGTATTTGGTTAAGTTTGACTAAAAGTCAAACTTTGGTTAAAGTCAACGAAAAAGTCAACGTGTTCGGGTCGGGTCTCGGACAATCTTTCTAAGCTTAGAAGTCATATATAAGCATGTTGGCCAAGTTTCATGTCAATCGGAGTTGCGTAGCATAGTTAGAATTTTACGAAAATTAGAAATTTTGGACAGCCCACTTTCCACGCTTTAAGCCGCGCCGTGGCTAGAGGAGCCGCGCCGCGGCTTAACACAAAAAAAAAAAAAATGCTGGTCTGTTTCATGTATATGCTCGAACCAAACTTCAAACAAACATAACTTATGAACCGTAAACATTCAAAACACGTATCTTATATCGTTGGAAAGGTAATTTAACAAGGAATACAACTAAACACATTTTATTAAACAAAAAACATCATTTACAATAACCAAAATCTCTCCAAAAGATCATTATTTAACGTTTCAAGCTCAAAAATGCAAATGGTGATTCGAGAATCCAATTTACACATACGATACGCCATTTCGAAGGTAATTAAACATACAATACAACTAAATACTTACTAATAATATTTCATAGCATTCAATGCATCAAAAATCCATTTTAAAGTTCATCAAACCCTAACCAAGAATCATGAATTCATCAATTTTGTTTATGAAGTTTTTCTAAGTCAACCAACATACCAAATCGAAGCTAATGATGCTAGTAACACATTTAATACATGAACTTTAACATTTAAACAACATTTAATCAACCAAAATCAAAGATTAAACTAACCCATTTTCAAGTTCATGTAAGTTTCTCCAAAACAACAAATCGAGCAAACAAATCACATATTCATGTTAGACTCGAGCCATAGACACTAACTAACACTATTTCAAGTTCATAAAATCGAATTAGAGAAATCTAGAGTTTTTAGAAACCTTACCCCAAGTAGTGAAATTGATACCAAATTGAAGAGGATGAAGAGAGGATCACGAATATATAATTTGTTTTGATGTTTGCTTGCTTGAATTGAAATAGATGATGATTTAGTGAATTGGGTGAGATGAGTGTTCTTGTAACTAGAGAGAAAAGATGTGGTGGGGAGGTAGAAGTGAATGAGTGGAGATGAGATGGGGTTTGACTAGTTGACCTAGTCACTAGTTTGGCCCCTTGGCAACTTTGGTCCCTCGAGCTTGAAAGCGGGTGCGTGAATTATCAAACGAATTATTTTAAATATGCGAGAATAAACAGGAGATGTTATAATCTAATAACAGAAAAGTTAAGAACGTTAGTTAACGGAAGGTACGAATATAGGTGACGAAAGATTATTTTAAAAAAAGACGGGCGTTAAAATGAATTAACAGAAAAATGCGAGATGTTACATTACCTAGACCTTAAAAGAAATTTCGTCCCGAAATTTAGTTGGAAGTAGTAGTCGTTGTTTCTTCCTCGAAATCTTGCGTTGCCAATTCTACGAATGAGTGAAGGTACTTCCTTGGGCATTTCAACGAACTTGACAATCTGGATTTTACGTTGTACAATTACCAGGTGCTCACCATATGAATGATTTTTAATTCGAGGGTTACGCGTATTATTTTATACTCAGGTTACGTGTACAATTAAATATCTGGAATCTTATGGTCTATTAAAATGATGTAAATGATTATTGATGATAAACTAATGAACTCACCAACCTTTTGGTTGACACTTTAAAGTATGTTTATTCTCAGGTATTGTGACGATCGCTCCAAATCCATATGGACGAACACGTAATTCATCGATTTCATTACGAGGTATTTGACCTCTATATGATACGTTTTGTAAACATTGCATTCTTTTGAAAAGGAACACCATAAATGAATATTTAAATCAAAGGTTTTCGACATCTGATGATTTCTACATATAGACAATCACCGTGAATAATAGTTTACAATAGTACTTCCGTTGACAATGCAGTCAAAATAAGATAGATGTTGATGATTTGTGAATGCAACGTTTTCTCGAATAAAGCATGTATGACTCCATGCACATATCTTGTATAACATATAAGCAAACAGCGGAAGACTTCTAGGAAACCTGAGAATAAACATGCTAACAAGTGTCAACACAAAGGTTGGTGAGTTCTTAGTTTTAATGTTGCGCATAATCTGTATATAAAGGTGGATCACAAGATTTCAGTTGTTTCATCTAGAAACGTTTATCAAAATATTCTACAAGATTGAGCACCCTGGTAACTAAATTTTAACGTATATATAATAAGTACCCCTGTTTTAACATACATGCAACCAACATGTACAATACACGCAATCCAACGTGTACTAAACTCAAATAGCATATGTCTGTTTTATAGTTCATGCTAGGGTTTCTATACCTGGAACAGACGGGGATGTCAAGCCCTATGGATCCATAAACAACTACTCGCGCCCACCAGTTCTTATAACTGGCAGTTACTAGTTACCAAAGCTAAGGGATTTTCGGTTCAAACTCGGTGTAGAATATAGTATGTACTTGTATCCATTACGTTTAAAATAAAGTGCATGTATACTCAGCCAAAAAATATAGATTGCAAAAGCAATTAAAAAAGGAGCAAATGAAACTCACCTTAGCAGCACATAAAGTTGTTCACCGAAATGTGACCGAAACTCGGAATGCCCAAATAATCGTAGATCTCAACCTAGAGAACACATGTTGGTCAATAAATGTTTAACAAGCTAGGTCTGGTCATAGTGTATCACAATCCTAATGCTCGAGATCGACATACAAAAGTTATCCAAAGTCGTTTCAAAAGGTCAATTTTGACAATAGTTCAACAAAACGAGACGTACCTTATATAAGGATTCATTTACTCGGTTGGTAATATTCAAAAATCCAATTTATCAATCTTACAAACAAGTTGTTTAAATATTAATTGCAGATTCAAAAGCAATTCCAATTAACGTCAATCATAATTCAGTTGACCATATCTTTTGATTTGTTCATCGAAATTACGCGATTTCTAAATGAAAAGTTATTGATTTTTCGCCAGCTTTCCAAAAACATGCATATCATATACCTTTTATCAGTAATATATGTATTTAATTCGTGATTCATCATAAACCATTTAACGACAAAATTTAACATACATACAAGCATGCATAAATATATATACTTGAGCACTAGACATGGATACACAAATAATATATAAAAGATAAGATATGAATGCTCACGTATCAATATTGTGATTCAATATTGCAGGAAAGTACGTAGACGCAACAGAGATGATAAACACTAGGTTTGACTTGCGAACAGTACCCATGAATATTACCCATAACCTCCATAACTATAACCCATAGTTTATTTAGCTCTATCCCGCTTGAAAACCCATTTTGAAATTATTTGGACATCACTCCGTCGTAATATTTTATGTATATTATTATTTTTGTATCGTAAAAATAATAATACTAATACTATTAATAATAAGATTAATAATAATAATAATAATAATAATAATAATAATAATAATAATAATAATAATAATAATTAATAATAATAATAATTAATAAAATAAATACGGAGTAAAATGAATTGAATCAGAAGTAGAAATGGTCGAGCTTTTATAGTGTTGGCCTGAAATTGCCTGCCATGCGATCGCATGGTTTACTAGGCTTCTGGCCATGCGATCGCATGGCCACCTGTCTCCAGCTCACATCTTTTTGTTTCTTTGTTCGTCGACATAATTTTATAATATATATAATATAAATAATTTAAATTAATTAATTATATATTATATTATATTCTCGTGTATAGGTGACTTGTAATTTTTATTCCGATGTCTTGTACGTTTATGTTCGACTTATGTCCCGCTTCTGGTTTCTCGAACGCATTTTCGTACGCTTAGAAAACTAGTACTTTTCGTTACGCGATGTGTACCTTTATCAAAAATTAAACTTAATCGTTGATAAACTATGTCACTCGAAGTGTAGCTTTAATCAATTAAGTGTTTTGGTTATTTGCTTCTATAAATCATCATCTCGTAGTATATACATATACATATATACATTTTCATTTTGAAATAGTATTTACTGTAGCAAAGTTACTGTAGCAAAGTTACCGTAGCAAGTTTTTTCACTGTAGCAAATAGTGATTTTCGAAAACACTGTAGCTTTTTGGGTACTGTAGCAATTAAAAAATAATGTAGCAAATTAGTGTTTTACTGGTTCATCTTAAACGTTTTAGTTAACTTATCTAAATATCAATCGAATCAATAATCGAATGTTACTATCATTTACTAAATAACTTAAAATCATATATATATATATATATATATATATATATATATATATATATATATATATATATATATATATATATATATATATATATATATATATATATATATATATATATATATATATATGCATATTAAGTTATATATATATATATTGTTCGTGAATCTTCGAGAACAGTCAAAGAATAATTGATTACATGAATATAGTTCCAAAACTTTCATGACTCAACATTACAGACTTTGCTTATCGTGTCGAAAATATTAAATCATTTAAAGATAAAGTTTAAATTTGGTCAAAAATTTTCGGGTTGTCACAGGTATGAAAGAAATCTTCCGCTGTGCATTTGCTCATTTTAGAGATATTACTTGGATTCATTCATGACATATTTCAAAAGACGTTGCATTCGAGTCGTTGAGTTCATCAAGATTATTATTAAGTCAATTATAGTTGGATATATTATGAAATGGTATGCATGCCGTCAACTTTCGATGTAATAAAAGTTTGTCTTTTTAAAAATGAATGCAATGTTTGTAAACTGTAACATTAGAGGTCAAGTACCTCGCGATGTAACCAAATGTAATGTATTCATCTAGATGGATTAGGACGGGTTTTTTACAAAAACTGGACGTTGTTTGAGTTATAAGGTGTGTACGTATCTTTTTAACCCCAAATAAAGTTTAAGTTGATGTTTCAAAGCCTTACCATTAGAAAGAATATCTTATTAGGTTTCCAATGATATTTGATTCATCGAAAACGGAGTTACGATCGAAAAGTTACGGCCAAAACAAGTTACTGAAACCTGTTTTGCTCGACCACCAGTTCTGGTAGGTTGGAGCGACGCTCCACCCTTTGGAGCGGCACTCCGATGGCCTCTGATGTGTTTTTCATCATTTTTAAAGGGTTTAAATGAGGGGTATTATAGTCATTTCACATATAGACGGTTTGGGGACCTCAAAACTGATCCAAAACCTTATCCTAACTCATTTTTCTTCCTTCTCCTTCACACTCACACTTATCAAACCCTAGAGAGAGAGTGTGAGTTTCTAGAGAGAGAATTGGAAGATTTGAGAAAGAAGAAGGGTGATTTGGGTCAAGTCACAAGTATTAAAGTTGTTAATCTCGTTCACGGCTACGTTGTGGTTGTATTGATAAGTTCTAACTCCGAAATTCATTCTTATGATTATTGTTCATGATTTGGGTTTTAACTTGTATGTTCTTGAGATAACCCAATTAGTTCATTAATGGAAGATTGGAACTAGTAATCGGGTTTATTGTCGATGTTGGCGGGTTTTAGGTTAGTGAACCACTTAGCTTTGTTTAAAGCTTGTTAATGGTGTATAATCACTAGTATTAGTGATTATAGAAGTGTTGAAAATCATTTGAGTATATTTGGTTGACTAATTTTGTAATGAGTCAAAATTAGGGTTAGTTGGTGATTTTGGATCAGTTTTCGATAATGTAAAGTTTATTAACTTATAAGTGTTAAGTTAAGAAGACAAACTTGAATTAAAAGTGTTTTGGTGTCGAAACTAGCAAATTTGGAATTTGACTTTGTAAGGGTCAAAATGGGTTTTTGTGCGAAACTCGGGCTGGCGAGTGTTTAATGGCTAAATGTGGTTTCATTGGGTATTTCGGGAATGTGGGAACTAGTCTCGATAATTTTGGACCTTCGGGTAACGTTAAAAGTGCAAAAAAGGTGTATATTGCACTTTATGTCAATTTGGGTGGGTCAAGAGTCCAAGTGGGTGATTGGTTGATCAAACCTCGTGTAAAATGTGCTAATGGAATATAATCACTAGTTGATTGTGATTATGGGTGGTTTGGGTGAGTTTTGACTTAGTCAAAGTTAGTGCATGTGTAAATGGTCGAAATTGCACTCATGGTGATTTGAGTATAAGCTTAGGTGTAAAGCTTATTTGTTTTGAATCTCTTAGGTGATTTACATTTGGATGATTAGGAGCTCAAGTGGGATTGGCTCTTCAAGTAATCGAGGTGAGCGGAATAATTATGCGTGTACGTATATAATGTATTTACCTGTGTAGCGTGAAATGTGAAGTGTCGAGGTGCTAAGACACCATGTTTCACGTGACGAGTGAAGTGTCGAAGTGTTAAGACACCACTCCGGAATGTTTGACGGGTGAAGCATCGAGGTGTTAAGATGCCACTCGGGGTGAAGTATCGAGGTGTTAATATGCCACCCGGGAGTGAAGTGTCGAGGTGTTAAGACACCACCCCAGAATGTTTGACGGGTGAAGCATTGAGGTGTTAAGATGCCACTCGGGGTGAAGTATCGAGGTGTTAAGATGCCACCCGGGAGTGAAGTGTCGAGGTGTTAAGACACCACTCTGGAAAGTATATTGACGGGTGAAGCATCGAGGTGTTAAGATGCCACCCAGGGTGAAGTATCGAGGTGTTAAGATGCCACCCGGGGGTTAGTGATACGCGGTGTTAAGTACGCTAACGGATGTTGTGAACACCGATGGTCTTTCGCAAGCACCAATCCCTTGTACGATTGGTTAACCATGGTTATGTGTTGTATTTTTAGCATATTTAATTGTGAACTATATACTATTGGCGATGCTAGCTTATTGTGAATTGCGGATATTTAGTTTATGCATTTGTGATTGCATGGTTGATGAATTGCTTGCTTGTATGAGGTAATTGTGTAAGTGATTGCAAGTAAGTAGGTTATATATGTATATGTATAATTATTGCATTCACTAAGCGTTTAGCTTACCCTCTCGTTGTTTACATTTTTATAGATTCGCGTGGAGGTGGTGACTCGGGTAAGCGTGGGAACTAGCGGATTGCGTAGGTTGCTTAGAAGACGTGCTTTTGAATTGATTAGTGTGACGACCCGGAAGTTTCGACCAAATTTAAACTTGATCTTTAATTGATTTCGACACAATAAGCAAAGTCTGTATTATTGAGTCTCAAAATTTTGAACTGTTTTTATGAATTCATTTAACCTTTGATTTTTTCCGACGATTCACAAACCTATAAACGTAAATAGAAATGTACATGTAAATCACTATACATATAAATAATTATATATGGTAAAATAAATATAGTAGAGAACTGATATGTGATTTAATTATTATGAAAGATAAATTAAAATAACTAAAACTTGTTATTTAATAATTTTGAACATAATTTGGCAACGATTAATAAAGTATTAAATGTATAATGTTATACTTTGGGTTTAAATTATTTTAATGTATATAATTAATACATCTATCTAAGTAATGAATCTGGATATGAAAAACATAAGTATATATACTACATAAGATATATAAAAATAATTATTACTATGTGTATATTGATAAAATATATAAATATTAAATATATATTATTATATAAGTATTAAATAATACATAATTAATAATATGTAATATTAATATAATTGCGAGTAAAATATAAATGTTATACTAATGTTACTTTCATTATTATCAGTAAATATTAATATTAATGTCTGTCTTATTATTATTATTCTATGTTATATATATATATATATATATATATATATATATATATATATATATATATATAATATTGATATAAAAATTTAAAACATGTAAATTGTTATACCTTTATTATTACTAGCATTATTAATAGATATTATTATTATCATTAAGGATCATTATCATTAAAAATTTATTATTGTTATTATTATTATACAAATTATTATCATTAACATTAATATTATTATTAATATTATTATTATATCTTTTATTAATATTATTAGTATTATTTTGATATTTTTATTATTATAATTATTATTATTTCTATTATCAGTATTTATTACTAATAATATTATCAATATTATTTCTAATATATTTATTATTAAATATTAATATTAATTAAAAATAATCTAATAATTCAAAAACTAGTACGAAATTTGTTATCTTTCGCTGTCTGCTTTTTGATTTTTGTTTCTTCTGATTTGGAATTATCGATCAATAATGATATAACATTCAACATCTTCAATCACAAGAGGAGAGGAGTTTTACTTATTTTTTTTTCTTAAAAAAACTGTCGGTCTCTATATTTCAAGTTTTTGGCAAAATTTATAAATCGAACCAATTATCAAAATCTGTAAGTGCAGTTTTGTTAGGATTGGTTTACTTAAACTTTCTTCAAAATATCATATTCCAATTCGTTATATCAAGCTCGAATTTTGGAGTCAAAGTGTTTATCTAAAAAGTCAACCTTCGTGTTCATCACAAAAATTCGCTTTTGTTCTAACGTGTCTGTTAAAATTAATGATTCAGAAACCTTCTATGAATGATTTAGAAACTATTTTATGTTATAATCTTAGACCATTACGCGACCAAAATCGACAATCATTTTTTTAGAACTCGACGAGCAGCAGCATTCTGATTCCTTTATTTATTTATTTTTTATTTTTTTTCACAAATTAATTAATCACACTTATAAATAATTTATGTTCCAAGTTCAATGATAATCCATACAATGTTGTTGTTATGATTTTTGGTCGATGTGATTTTGAGAAGGAAGATGAAGAAAAGAGAAAACAATTTTTTACGGGTTAAATACTTTTGACTTGGAGTTATAATCAGAAAAATGGTAACAGATCAGCTGTTTAGGGGGGATTATGGGTATTCAAAGAGTCGCGGGTTCGAGTCTCGGCGGTGGCAGTACTTTTTTGATATTTTCTTCAAAGGTTGTAACCCCTCATTATTATTATTATTATCATTATTATTATTAATATTATTATTATTACTATTATTATGATTGTTATTGCTAGTGTTAATTATTATTGTTAAAATTGTTATTATCACTAATATTAACATATGTAGTATTACTATTATTATTATTATTATTATTATTATTATTATTATTATTATTATTATTATTATTATTATTATTATTATTATTATTATTATTATTATTATTATTATTATTATTATGAACATAATACAATTTAGCATTATAAATGTTATTATAATTATCATAATTGTTATTATTATTATTATTATTATCATAATTAAAAGTATTATATCTATTATTATTATTACTATGAGTATTACTCATGATATTATTAGTATTTTAAAACTTTAATATTATTGTCATTATGATGAAAAGGTTTATTATTAATAGCATTATGAAAATAATACAAATTATTATTATTTTCGTAAATATTAGTATTAGTATCATTTTAGACTTATTATTATTATTATGAATAAAAGTATTATTATTAGGATTACCACTAGTAATAAGATTGTTATTATTATTATTATTATTAAGTATTATGTAATAATATCAAAATTATTAATTTCATTACCATTATTATTAAATTATCAATCTTATTAAAACTACTGATGTTATCATTATTATTAATATTAGTATTATCATTATATTATTTTAAATATTATCTTAGTATTATTAAAATACTGTTTTAACAAACAAATGATATACATATATATATAAATATATTTAATATATAAAACATAACAAACTTAATATCTTAATTAGTTAAAATATATAAAATGAATACATGGAACATATAAGTTATTAACATAAAAACGGTATAACTAATAAATTTATATATATATTTATTCGATTACGATTACATGTATTAATATATATATAAATGATAAAGGTTCGTGAATCCGAGTCCAACCCCACACTTGTTCAATGTCGTCATATGTATTTTTACTACAAAATACAATATTGTGAGTTTCATTTGCTCCCTTTTTAAATGCTTTTGCAATATATATTTTTGGGACTGAGAATACATGCGCTGTTTTATAAATGTTTGACGAAATAAACACAAGTACTTAAAACTACATTCTATGGTTGGATTACTATACCGAATATTTCCCCTTCAAGTCTGGTAGCCCAAGAATTAGGGAAATGGCCCCTAATTGACGCGAATCCTAAAGATAGATCTATGGGCCTAACAAACCCCATTCTGGAATTTGGAATGCTTTAGTACTTTAATTTAAATGGCGATTGCGATTGCCAATATTTAGGGCATACTTGCAAGTATGCGGGGATATTCTATATGCATTATGTTAATGTCGGTTACCAGGTGTTCATCATACGAATGGATTTTATACACTTGCGAGTGCAATGATATTTATAAAAAAGAGAATCTTGTGGTCTATTATATAATTGGAAATGATTGATTATGATAAACTAATGAACTCACCAACCTTTTGGTTGACACTTGAAAGCATGTTTATTCTCAGGTTTGAAAGAAATCTTCTGCTGTGCATTTTCTCATTCTAGAGATATTACTTGGAGTCATTCATGACATATTTCAAAAGACGTTGCATTCGAGTCGTTGAATTTATCAAGATTATTATTAAGTCAATTATAATAGGATGTATTATGAAATGGTATGCATGCTGTCAACTTACGATGTAAAGAAAGTTTGTCTTTTAAAAACGAATGCAATGTTTGTAAAAGGTATCATATAGAGGTCAAATACCTCGCGATATAATCAACTATTGCGAATCATTTATAATGTATATGAATGGGTCCTTTCAGTTGGTATCAGAGCGGTGGTCTTTGAAATGTCCCGTTCTTATTGATTAAAAACGTTCCATATTAATTGATTTCGTTGCGAGGTTTTGACCTCTATATGAGACGTTTTTCAAAGACTGCATTCATTTTTAAACAAACCATAACCTTTATTTCATCAATAAAGGTTTAAAAAGCTTTACGTAGATTATCAAATAATGATAATCTAAAATATCCTGTTTACACAAGACCATTACATAATGGTTTACAATACAAATATGTTACAACAAAATAAGTTCCTTGAATGCAGTTTTTACACAATATCATACAAGCATGGACTCCAAATCTTGTCCTTATTTAAGTATGCGACAGCGGAAGCTCTTAATAATCACCTGAGAATAAACATGCTTAAAACGTCAACAAAAATGTTGGTGAGTTATAGGTTTAACCTATATATATCAAATCGTAACAATAGACCACAAGATTTCATATTTCAATACACATCCCATACATAGAGATAAAAATCATTCATATGGTGAACACCTGGTAACCGACAATAACAAGATGCATATATAAGAATATCCCCATCATTCCGGGACACCCTTCGGATATGATATAAATTTCGAAGTACTAAAGCATCCGGTACTTTGGATGGGGTTTGTTAGGCCCAATAGATCTATCTTTAGGATTCGCGTCAATTAGGGTGTCTGTTCCCTAATTCTTAGATTACCAGACTTAATAAAAAGGGGCATATTCGATTTCGATAATTCAACCATAGAATGTAGTTTCACGTACTTGTGTCTATTTTGTAAATCATTTATAAAACCTGCATGTATTCTCATCCCAAAAATATTAGATTTTAAAAGTGGGACTATAACTCACTTTCACAGATATTTACTTCGTCGGGAAGTAAGACTTGGCCACTGGTTGATTCACGAACCTATAACAATATATACATATATATCAAAGTATGTTCAAAATATATTTACAACACTTTTAATATATTTTGATGTTTTAAGTTTATTAAGTCAGCTGTCCTCGTTAGTAACCTACAACTAGTTGTCCACAGTTAGATGTACAGAAATAAATCGATAAATATTATCTTGAATCAATCCACGACCCAGTGTATACGTATCTCAGTATTGATCACAACTCAAACTATATATATTTTGGAATCAACCTCAACCCTGTATAGCTAACTCCAACATTCACATATAGAGTGTCTATGGTTGTTCCGAAATATATATAGATGTGTCGACATGATAGGTCGAAACATTGTATACGTGTCTATGGTATCTCAAGATTACATAATATATAATACAAGTTGATTAAGTTATGGTTGGAATAGATTTGTTACCAATTTTCACGTAGCTAAAATGAGAAAAATTATCCAATCTTGTTTTACCCATAACTTCTTCATTTTAAATCCGTTTTGAGTGAATCAAATTGCTATGGTTTCATATTGAACTCTATTTTATGAATCTAAACAAAAAAAGTATAGGTTTCTAGTCGGAAAAATAAGTTACAAGTCGTTTTTGTAAAGGTAGTCATTTCAGTCGAAAGAACGACGTCTAGATGACCATTTTAGAAAACATACTTCCACTTTGAGTTTAACCATAATTTTTGGATATAGTTTCATGTTCATAATAAAAATCATTTTCTCAGAATAACAACTTTTAAATCAAAGTTTATCATAGTTTTTAATTAACTAACCCAAAACAGCCCGCGGTGTTACTACGACGGCGTAAATCCGGTTTTACGGTGTTTTTCGTGTTTCCAGGTTTTAAATCATTAAGTTAGCATATCATATAGATATAGAACATGTGTTTAGTTGATTTTAAAAGTCAAGTTAGAAGGATTAACTTTTGTTTGCGAACAAGTTTAGAATTAACTAAACTATGTTCTAGTGATTACAAGTTTAAACCTTCGAATAAGATAGCTTTATATGTATGAATCGAATGATGTTATGAACATCATTACTACCTTAAGTTCCTTGGATGAACCTACTGGAAAAGAGAAAAATGGATCTAGCTTCAATGGATCCTTGGATGGCTCAAAGTTCTTGAAGCAAAATCATGACACGAAAACAAGTTCAAGTAAGATCATCACTTGAAATAAGATTGTTATAGTTATAGAAATTGAACCAAAGTTTGAATATGATTATTACCTTGTATTAGAATGATAACCTACTGTAAGAAACAAAGATTTCTTGAGGTTGGATGATCACCTTACAAGATTGGAAGTGAGCTAGCAAACTTGAAAGTATTCTTGATTTTATGAAACTAGAACTTTTGGAATTTATGAAGAACACTTAGAACTTGAAGATAGAACTTGAGAGAGTTCAATTAGATGAAGAAAATTGAAGAATGAAAGTGTTTGTAGGTGTTTTTGGTCGTTGGTGTATGGATTAGATATAAAGGATATGTAATTTTGTTTTCATGTAAATAAGTCATGAATGATTACTCATATTTTTGTAATCTTATGAGATATTTCATGCTAGTTGCCAAATGATGGTTCCCACATGTGTTAGGTGACTCACATGGGCTGCTAAGAGCTGATCATTGGAGTGTATATACCAATAGTACATACATCTAAAAGCTGTGTATTGTACGAGTACGAATACGGGTGCATACGAGTAGAATTGTTGATGAAACTGAACGAGAATGTAATTGTAAGCATTTTTGTTAAGTAGAAGTATTTTGATAAGTGTATTTAAGTCTTTCAAAAGTGTATAAATACATATTAAAACACTACATGTATATACATTTTAACTGAGTCGTTAAGTCATCGTTAGTCGTTACATGTAAGTGTTGTTTTGAAACCTTTAGGTTAACGATCTTGTTAAATGTTGTTAACCTAATGTTTATAATATCAAAAGAGATTTTAAATTATTATATTATCATGATATTATGATGTACGAATATCTCTTAATATGATATATATACATTAAATGTCGTTACAACGATAAACGTTACATATATGTCTCGTTTCAAAATCATTAAGTTAGTAGTCTTGTTTTTACATATGTAGTTCATTGTTAATATAATTAATGATATGTTTACTTATCATAATATCATGTTAACTATATATATAACCATATATATGTCATCGTATAGTTTTTACATGTTTTAACGTTCGTGAATCACCGGTCAACTTGGGTGGTCAATTGTCTATATGAAACCTATTTCAATTAATCAAGTCTTAACAAGTTTGATTGCTTAACATGTTGGAAACATTTAATCATGTAAATATCAATCTCAATTAATATATATAAACATGGAAAAGTTCGGGTCACTACAGTACCTACCCGTTAAATAAATTTCGTCCCGAAATTTTAAGCTGTTGAAGGTGTTGACGAATCTTCTGGAAATAGATGCGGGTATTTCTTCTTCATCTGATCTTCATGCTCCCAGGTGAACTCGGGTCCTCTACGAGCATTCCATCGAACCTTAACAATTGGTATCTTGTTTTGCTTAAGTCTTTTAACCTCACGATCCATTATTTCGACGGGTTCTTCGATGAATTGAAGTTTTTCGTTGATTTGGATTTCATCTAACGGAATACTGAGATCTTCTTTAGCAAAACATTTCTTCAAATTCGAGACGTGGAAAGTGTTATGTACAGCCGCGAGTTGTTGAGGTAACTCTAGTCGGTAAGCTACTGGTCCGACACGATCAATAATCTTGAATGGTCCAATATACCTTGGATTTAATTTCCCTCGTTTACCAAATCGAACAACGCCTTTCCAAGGTGCAACTTTAAGCATGACCATCTCTCCAATTTCAAATTCTATATCTTTTCTTTTAATGTCAGCGTAGCTCTTTTGTCGACTTTGGGCGGTTTTCAACCGTTGTTGAATTTGGATGATCTTCTCTGTAGTTTCTTGTATAATCTCCGGACCCATAATTTGTCTATCCCCCACTTCACTCCAACAAATCGGAGACCTGCACTTTCTACCATAAAGTGCTTCAAACGGCGCCATCTCAATGCTTGAATGGTAGCTGTTGTTGTAGGAAAATTCTGCTAACGGTAGATGTCGATCCCAACTGTTTCCGAAATCAATAACACATGCTCGTAGCATGTCTTCAAGCGTTTGTATCGTCCTTTCGCTCTGCCCATCAGTTTGTGGATGATAGGCAGTACTCATGTCTAGACGAGTTCCTAATGCTTGCTGTAATGTCTGCCAGAATCTTGAAATAAATCTGCCATCCCTATCAGAGATAATAGAGATTGGTATTCCATGTCTGGAGACGACTTCCTTCAAATACAGTCGTGCTAACTTCTCCATCTTGTCATCTTCTCTTATTGGTAGGAAGTGTGCTGATTTGGTGAGACGATCAACTATTACCCAAATAGTATCAAAACCACTTGCAGTCCTTGGCAATTTAGTGATGAAATCCATGGTAATGTTTTCCCATTTCCATTCCGGGATTTCGGGTTGTTGAAGTAGACCTGATGGTTTCTGATGCTCAGCTTTGACCTTAGAACACGTCAAACATTCTCCTACGTATTTAGCAACATCGGCTTTCATACCCGGCCACCAAAAATGTTTCTTGAGATCCTTGTACATCTTCCCCGTTCCAGGATGTATTGAGTATCTGGTTTTATGAGCTTCTCTAAGTACCATTTCTCTCATATCTCCAAATTTTGGTACCCAAATCCTTTCAGCCCTATACCGGGTTCCGTCTTCCCGAATATTAAGATGCTTCTCCGATCCTTTGGGTATTTCATCCTTTAAATTTCCCTCTTTTAAAACTCCTTGTTGCGCCTCCTTTATTTGAGTAGTAATGTTATTATGAATCATTATATTCATAGATTTTACTCGAATGGGTTCTCTATCCTTCCTGCTCAAGGCATCGGCTACCACATTTGCCTTCCCCGGGTGGTAACGAATCTCAAAATCGTAATCATTCAATAATTCAATCCACCTACGCTGCCTCATATTCAGTTGTTTCTGATTAAATATGTGTTGAAGACTTTTGTGGTCGGTATATATAATACTTTTGACCCCATATAAGTAGTGCCTCCAAGTTTTTAATGCAAAAACAACCGCGCCTAATTCCAAATCATGTGTCGTATAATTTTGTTCATGAATCTTCAATTGTCTAGACGCATAAGCAATCACCTTCGTTCGTTGCATTAATACACAACCGAGACCTTGCTTTGATGCGTCACAATAAATCACAAAATCATCATTCCCTTCAGGCAATGACAATATAGGTGCCGTAGTTAGCTTTTTCTTCAATAACTGAAACGCTTTCTCTTGTTCATCATTCCATTCAAATTTCTTCCCTTTATGCGTTAATGCAGTCAAGGGTTTTGCTATTCTGGAAAAGTCTTGGATGAACCTTCTGTAGTAACCAGCTAGTCCTAAAAACTGGCGTATGTGTTTCGGAGTTTTCGGGGTTTCCCACTTTTCAACAGTTTCTATCTTTGCCGGATCCACCTTAATACCTTCTTTGTTCACTATGTGACCGAGGAATTGAACTTCTTCCAACCAAAATGCACACTTTGAAAACTTAGCGTACAATTCTTCCTTCCTCAATACTTCTAACACCTTTCTCAAATGTTCACCGTGTTCTTGGTCATTCTTTGAGTAAATAAGTATGTCATCAATGAAAACAATGACAAACTTGTCAAGGTATGGTCCACACACTCGGTTCATAAGGTCCATGAACACAGCTGGTGCATTAGTTAAACCAAACGGCATGACCATAAACTCGTAATGACCGTAACGTGTTCTGAAAGCAGTCTTTGGAATATCATCTTCTTTCACCCGCATTTGATGATACCCGGAACGTAAGTCAATCTTTGAATAAACAGACGAGCCTTGTAGTTGATCAAATAAGTCGTCGATTCTCGGTAGTGGGTAGCGGTTCTTGATGGTAAGTTTGTTCAACTCTCGGTAGTCGATACACAACCTGAATGTACCATCTTTCTTCTTGACAAACAAAACAGGAGCTCCCCACGGTGATGTGCTTGGTCGAATGAAACCACGCTCTAAAAGTTCTTGTAATTGGCTTTGCAGTTCTTTCATCTCGCTGGGTGCGAGTCTGTAAGGAGCACGAGCTATTGGTGCAGCTCCTGGTACAAGATCTATTTGAAATTCAACGGATCGATGTGGGGGTAATCCCGGTAATTCTTTCGGAAATACATCGGGAAATTCTTTTGCAATGGGAACATCATTGATGCTCTTTTCTTCAGTTTGTACTTTCTCGACGTGTGCTAGAACAGCATAGCAACCTTTTCTTATTAGTTTTTGTGCCTTCAAATTACTAATAAGATGTAGCTTCGTGTTGCCCTTTTCTCCGTACACCATTAAGGGTTTTCCTTTTTCTCGTATAATGCGAATTGCATTTTTGTAACAAACGATCTCCGCTTTCACTTCTTTCAACCAGTCCATACCGATTATCACATCAAAACTCCCTAACTCTACTGGTATCAAATCAATCTTAAATGTTTCGCTAACCAGTTTAATTTCTCGATTCCGACATATATTATCTGCTGAAATTAATTTACCATTTGCTAATTCGAGTAAAAATTTACTATCCAAAGGCGTCAATGGACAACTTAATTTAGCACAAAAATCTCTACTCATATAGCTTCTATCCGCACCCGAATCAAATAAAACGTAAGCAGATTTATTGTCAATAAGAAACGTACCCGTAACAAGCTCCGGGTCTTCCTGTGCCTCTACCGCATTAATATTGAAAACTCTTCCACGGCCTTGTCCATTCGTGTTCTCCTGGTTCGGGCAATTTCTAATAATGTGGCCTGGTTTTCCACATTTATAACAAACTACATTGGCATAACTTGCTCCGACACTACTTGCTCCGCCATTACTCGTTCCGACACCATTTGTTCCTTTCGTTCTATTAACCCCTGGTCCGTAGACCTCACACTTCGCCGCGCTATGACCATTTCTTTTACACTTGTTGCAAAATTTGGTGCAGAACCCCGAGTGATTCTTTTCACACCTTTGGCATAGTTGCTTCTGATTGTTGTTGTTGTTGCGGTTATTATTGTTGTTGGGATGATTGTTGTACTTGCTGTTGTTGTTGTTGTTGTTGTTGTTGGGCCGTTTGTTGTAGTTGCTATTGATGTTGCGATTGTTGGGATAATTGTTGCGATTATTGTTGTAATTGCTGTTGTTGTTGTATTGGTGAGTCTTATCACCGTTTTCCTCCCACTTTCTTTTGACTTGCTTCACATTGGCCTCTTCAGCAGTCTGTTCTTTAATTCTTTCTTCAATCTGGTTCACTAGTTTGTGAGCCATTCTACATGCCTGTTGTATGGAGGCGGGCTCGTGTGAACTTATATCTTCTTGGATTCTTTCCGGTAATCCTTTCACAAACGCGTCGATCTTCTCTTCCTCATCTTCGAATGCTCCCGGACACAATAGGCACAATTCTGTGAATCGTCTTTCGTACGTGGTAATATCAAATCCTTGGGTTCGTAACCCTCTAAGTTCTGTCTTGAGCTTATTGACCTCGGTTCTGGGACGGTACTTCTCGTTCATCAAGTGCTTGAATGCTGACCACGGTAGTGCGTACGCATCATCTTGTCCCACTTGCTCTAGATAGGTATTCCACCATGTTAACGCAGAACCTGTGAAGGTATGCGTAGCGTACTTCACTTTGTCCTCTTCAGTACACTTACTTATGGCAAACACCGATTCGACCTTCTCGGTCCACCGTTTCAATCCGATCGGTCCTTCGGTTCCATCAAATTCCAAAGGTTTGCAGGCAGTGAATTCTTTGTAGGTGCATCCTACACGATTTCCTGTACTGCTAGATCCAAGGTTATTGTTGGTATGTAGCGCAGCCTGTACTGCGGCTATGTTTGAAGCTAGAAAAGTACGGAATTCCTCTTCATTCATATTCACGGTGTGTCGAGTAGTCGGTGCCATTTCCTTCAAAATAGTTAAATGGAACAAGTTAATCATACAGAATATTAAGAGTAGTTAATAGTATTTCGTAGCATAATATGAACTCATTTATAAAAGCTTTTTCTTCATATTAGCGTTTTATAAGTTTAAATTCGGGTAGTACCTACCCGTTAAGTTCATACTTAGTAGCTAATATACAATTCAACTACTACAATTCTATATGAAAAACTGATTATAATAATATTTCGCGTTCAAACTTTTATACAATATTTTACAAACTTACAATACCGCTTATTTTACATAAAGCATGAAATATAGCACACAATAACTTTGATACAAGATAGTTGTGAAGACAATTCTAGCTAGTACACAAGTCATTCAGCAAAGGCAATAAAGACACGTAATTCATACGTCCAGAAACAAGTCATGCATTCTGGTTTTACTAGGACTACTTCCCATCCTTGGTCTTGTGCAACATAACCGTTATGGCCGTTGATAAGACAGCGTGTTGTAACGTCATCAAAGGGACGAGGGTTACGTAATGTCCAACAGTCCCGTAATAATCTAAAAACCTCATTTCTTACCCCAATTACCGACTCCGTCACTTGTGGAAACGTTTTGTTTAATAGTTGTAGCCCGATGTTCTTGTTCTCACTTTGGTGAGAAGCGAACATTACTAATCCGTAAGCATAACATGCTTCTTTATGTTGCATGTTAGCCGCTTTTTCTAAATCACGAAGTCCAATATTCGGATATATTGAGTCAAAATAATTTCTTAACCCGTTGCGTAAAATAGCATTTGGGTTCCCCGCAATATATGCGTCAAAGTAAACACATCGTAACTTATGGGTTTCCCAATGTGATATCCCCCATCTTTCAAACGAAAGTCTCTTATAAACCAAGACATTCTTGGAACGTTCTTCGAATGTCTTACAAACTGATCTCGCCTTAAATAGTTGTGCCGAAGAATTCTGGCCGACTCTAGACAAGATTTCATCAATCATGTCTCCGGGTAGGTCTCTTAAAATATTGGGTTGTCTATCCATTTTGTGTTTTTAAACTGTAAAATAGACAAGAGTTAGATTCATAAAAAAATACTTATTAATACAAGCAATTTTTACATATATCATAAAGCATAAGAACACTATATTCCATATATTACACCACACGAATACAACTATCTTATTCCGACTCGCTCGTTTCTTCTTCTTCGGTTTTGGTTCGTTTTGCCAAGTTTCTAGGGATATATGATGTTCCCCTAATACGAGCCGTCGTTGTCCACATTGGTTTAGAAAAACCTGGTGGTTTAGAGGTTCCCGGGTCATTGTTACAACTTAAGGACTTCGGGGGTTGACGATACATATAAAGTTCATCGGGGTTGGAATTAGATTTCTCTATTTTTATGCCCTTTCCCTTATTATTTTCTTTTGCCTTTTTAAATTCAGTTGGGGTAATTTCTATAACATCATCGGAATTCTCGTCGGAATCCGATTCATCGGAGAATTGGTAATCCTTCCAATATTTTGCTTCCTTGGCGAAAACACCATTGACCATAATTAACTTTGGTCGGTTGGTTGAGGATTTTCTTTTACTTAACCGTTTTATTATTTCCCCCACCGGTTCTATTTCTTCATCCGGTTCCGATTCTTCTTCTGGTTCCGATTCTTCTTCCGGTTTCGACTCTTCTTCCGGTTCCTCTTCGGGAACTTGTGAATCAGTCCACAAATCATTCCAATTTACATTTGACTCTTCATTATTATTAGGTGAGTCAATGGGACTTGTTCTAGAGGTAGACATCTATCACATAATATCAAACACGTTAAGAGATTAATATATCACATAATATTCATATGTTAAAAATATATAGTTTCCAACAAAAATGTTAAGCAATCATTTTTAAAGAAAACACGGTCGAAGTCCAGACTCACTAATGCATCCTAACAAACTCGATAAGACACACTAATGCAAATTTTCTGGTTCTCTAAGACCAACGCTCGGATACCAACTGAAATGTCCCGTTCTTATTGATTAAAAACGTTCCATATTAATTGATTTCGTTGCGAGGTTTTGACCTCTATATGAGACGTTTTTCAAAGACTGCATTCATTTTTAAACAAACCATAACCTTTATTTCATCAATAAAGGTTTAAAAAGCTTTACGTAGATTATCAAATAATGATAATCTAAAATATCCTGTTTACACACGACCATTACATAATGGTTTACAATACAAATATGTTACAACAAAATAAGTTCCTTGAATGCAGTTTTTACACAATATCATACAAGCATGGACTCCAAATCTTGTCCTTATTTAAGTATGCGACAGCGGAAGCTCTTAATAATCACCTGAGAATAAACATGCTTAAAACGTCAACAAAAATGTTGGTGAGTTATAGGTTTAACCTATATATATCAAATCGTAACAATAGACCACAAGATTTCATATTTCAATACACATCCCATACATAGAGATAAAAATCATTCATATGGTGAACACCTGGTAACCGACAATAACAAGATGCATATATAAGAATATCCCCATCATTCCGGGACACCCTTCGGATATGATATAAATTTCGAAGTACTAAAGCATCCGGTACTTTGGATGGGGTTTGTTAGGCCCAATAGATCTATCTTTAGGATTCGCGTCAATTAGGGTGTCTGTTCCCTAATTCTTAGATTACCAGACTTAATAAAAAGGGGCATATTCGATTTCGATAATTCAACCATAGAATGTAGTTTCACGTACTTGTGTCTATTTTGTAAATCATTTATAAAACCTGCATGTATTCTCATCCCAAAAATATTAGATTTTAAAAGTGGGACTATAACTCACTTTCACAGATATTTACTTCGTCGGGAAGTAAGACTTGGCCACTGGTTGATTCACGAACCTATAACAATATATACATATATATCAAAGTATGTTCAAAATATATTTACAACACTTTTAATATATTTTGATGTTTTAAGTTTATTAAGTCAGCTGTCCTCGTTAGTAACCTACAACTAGTTGTCCACAGTTAGATGTACAGAAATAAATCGATAAATATTATCTTGAATCAATCCACGACCCAGTGTATACGTATCTCAGTATTGATCACAACTCAAACTATATATATTTTGGAATCAACCTCAACCCTGTATAGCTAACTCCAACATTCACATATAGAGTGTCTATGGTTGTTCCGAAATATATATAGATGTGTCGACATGATAGGTCGAAACATTGTATACGTGTCTATGGTATCTCAAGATTACATAATATATAATACAAGTTGATTAAGTTATGGTTGGAATAGATTTGTTACCAATTTTCACGTAGCTAAAATGAGAAAAATTATCCAATCTTGTTTTACCCATAACTTCTTCATTTTAAATCCGTTTTGAGTGAATCAAATTGCTATGGTTTCATATTGAACTCTATTTTATGAATCTAAACAAAAAAAGTATAGGTTTCTAGTCGGAAAAATAAGTTACAAGTCGTTTTTGTAAAGGTAGTCATTTCAGTCGAAAGAACGACGTCTAGATGACCATTTTAGAAAACATACTTCCACTTTGAGTTTAACCATAATTTTTGGATATAGTTTCATGTTCATAATAAAAATCATTTTCTCAGAATAACAACTTTTAAATCAAAGTTTATCATAGTTTTTAATTAACTAACCCAAAACAGCCCGCGGTGTTACTACGACGGCGTAAATCCGGTTTTACGGTGTTTTTCGTGTTTCCAGGTTTTAAATCATTAAGTTAGCATATCATATAGATATAGAACATGTGTTTAGTTGATTTTAAAAGTCAAGTTAGAAGGATTAACTTTTGTTTGCGAACAAGTTTAGAATTAACTAAACTATGTTCTAGTGATTACAAGTTTAAACCTTCGAATAAGATAGCTTTATATGTATGAATCGAATGATGTTATGAACATCATTACTACCTTAAGTTCCTTGGATGAACCTACTGGAAAAGAGAAAAATGGATCTAGCTTCAATGGATCCTTGGATGGCTCAAAGTTCTTGAAGCAAAATCATGACACGAAAACAAGTTCAAGTAAGATCATCACTTGAAATAAGATTGTTATAGTTATAGAAATTGAACCAAAGTTTGAATATGATTATTACCTTGTATTAGAATGATAACCTACTGTAAGAAACAAAGATTTCTTGAGGTTGGATGATCACCTTACAAGATTGGAAGTGAGCTAGCAAACTTGAAAGTATTCTTGATTTTATGAAACTAGAACTTTTGGAATTTATGAAGAACACTTAGAACTTGAAGATAGAACTTGAGAGAGTTCAATTAGATGAAGAAAATTGAAGAATGAAAGTGTTTGTAGGTGTTTTTGGTCGTTGGTGTATGGATTAGATATAAAGGATATGTAATTTTGTTTTCATGTAAATAAGTCATGAATGATTACTCATATTTTTGTAATCTTATGAGATATTTCATGCTAGTTGCCAAATGATGGTTCCCACATGTGTTAGGTGACTCACATGGGCTGCTAAGAGCTGATCATTGGAGTGTATATACCAATAGTACATACATCTAAAAGCTGTGTATTGTACGAGTACGAATACGGGTGCATACGAGTAGAATTGTTGATGAAACTGAACGAGAATGTAATTGTAAGCATTTTTGTTAAGTAGAAGTATTTTGATAAGTGTATTTAAGTCTTTCAAAAGTGTATAAATACATATTAAAACACTACATGTATATACATTTTAACTGAGTCGTTAAGTCATCGTTAGTCGTTACATGTAAGTGTTGTTTTGAAACCTTTAGGTTAACGATCTTGTTAAATGTTGTTAACCTAATGTTTATAATATCAAAAGAGATTTTAAATTATTATATTATCATGATATTATGATGTACGAATATCTCTTAATATGATATATATACATTAAATGTCGTTACAACGATAAACGTTACATATATGTCTCGTTTCAAAATCATTAAGTTAGTAGTCTTGTTTTTACATATGTAGTTCATTGTTAATATAATTAATGATATGTTTACTTATCATAATATCATGTTAACTATATATATAACCATATATATGTCATCGTATAGTTTTTACATGTTTTAACGTTCGTGAATCACCGGTCAACTTGGGTGGTCAATTGTCTATATGAAACCTATTTCAATTAATCAAGTCTTAACAAGTTTGATTGCTTAACATGTTGGAAACATTTAATCATGTAAATATCAATCTCAATTAATATATATAAACATGGAAAAGTTCGGGTCACTACAGTCTTAGCGAACCAGGTCTTGCATTAGTGTGTCTAACTGGTAGTTGTTAGGATGCATTAGTGAGTCTGAACTTCGACCGTGTCTGCATGTCAAAAGTTTGCTTATCATTTCTAGTCGAAAATCATCTACTTATCATCCGTATGAAATTATCTGCTTATCATTCTTAGTCTAGACACATCATACTGCAATGATTGCATGAATAGTGTATAGACAAAATTCTTATCTTAGCGTATCTGCTAATTCATATCTTAGCGTATCTGCTAATTCATATCTTAGCGTATCTGTTATTGTTACCTTTGCCTGACAGATTCCGTAGATTCCTCCGTAACTTATGGAATTTTAGTATTATATATGCATATGTAAATTATGTATTGCAGGGTACTGATCTACATCCTATAATCTATTTCTTATCGAAAATTCTTCATCTGATCGCACGAGATGAATCCCTCAACCAGTTCGAGTCCCTCAGATTCCGATAGCTATTCCGATATGGATTTCTACTCGAGCTCTGAAAGTAGTGTAACTGGAATGGATCAACCAATCAGTCATCACCAATTCTGGATGAATTGGGGATGGGTTCGTAGCCTACTTAATCACTGGAGACAAGAAGAAGGCGATCCCTTCCATCCACCATATTGCCCACTTGGCAATGAACCTGAAGCACTTATCGGCGAACCTGTTCGTAATACCATTTTCTCTCTCATTTTCATAGTATCCCGTCACGATTATATACTATCTCATATTCTAGATCTTATTCATCCACTCGTCCAAACCGAAAATCATCCCGGTGTAATAGAAGAAGTCAACGAGCTTCGCGCTCGGGTAGTGACTTTGGAGAATATGGTGCAAAGATTACAAGCACCAGCGGTAACACCGGCAGCAACAGTACCACCATCACCACCACCAACAGCAACATCCGCATCCCACACCTCGACATCACAATTTGTACCTCGAGCATCAACATCGTACTTACCATAGATACCAAGGAGTACTAATAAGAATCAACGATGAAGTATTGATTCATAACTTCATTGGAGAACTATTAGGCGGTGATTATATAATCCTTAAAGTCTTAGAGATTATTTATTTTAGCTCTAACCAAAAAGCAAATGAGATTAATAACATATTAACTCATAAATCCATGATTACATCTGAAGAAAATATACATGTATATATGTTTTCATAAGGATTGTAATAAAAAAAAATTTCTTTTGTACAAATTGTTAATGGTGAAAATATTTTAACGGGTAGGTAATACCTGAGGAATATTTAGATTTCACATTAATAAGTTACACTGTACATTCTTCGAATCTGATTCAACAGTCATTTACTATCCTACTTACATCCATAGATATACGAATCCGTTCACCACAGAATAACCATTTTCATTCAATTTCATATTTGGATTTTGACTTATCAGAATCCAACAAGTGGCATAATGAAGAAAACATTTGACAAAATAAAATTTTGTTAGAAACAAACAAATTAACTATGAGAAATTTTGTTAAGAATCCACGCTAACAAAATCCTAGCTAACTGTTCCTAGCTAACTGTTAATTCCTTATTACTTTATCGCAATTTATTTTATCGCAATTTAATTCTCGCAATTTTATTTATTGTCATTTAATTTCTGTTATTTATTTTACGCACTTTATTTATCGTCATTTAAATACTGTTAATTACGCATTTTAAATATCGGGAAATGTATACAAGGTTTTGACATATCATATCGACGTATCTATATATACTATTTGGGATAACCATAGACACTCTATATGCGGTAATGCTGGAGTTAGCTATACAGGATTGAGGTGGATTCTATAATAATATATATACTTTGAGTTGTGATCGAGTCTGAGACATGTATACAATGGGTCACGAATACGTATTAATTAATTCGAATATTTTATATTAAACTATATATGAATTGTTGAATCACTAACTGTGGACTATCAACTGTGGACTACCAACATTGGACAATTAAAATGAATTAAAATATCGATTATAACATATGAAACTAAACAATTCTTCAAGTTTGCCACTTGAATTCATCTTAAACCTCGTTTGTATCTTGACGATTACAATCTGCGTTCAAACCTTTCATAATTCTTGAAAATACCTCAATCGAGAGGATAAACCAACAATACTTCATCAACGGAAGAAAAGATTGATGCATATAGTTATGCACTCGGAACCTGAGTAAACATTTAAAACGTATCTGTGCTAGCTTCTTTGGCGTTGTTACTACCGAAAATAACTTTGCAATCCCTTTCCAAAATTAGCCAATTTTGTCACAGCTCCAGCAAGTCAGCTTCAACTTTCATTTGGATTAGCCTTATTATAACTTTGATATATAAGTTGCCTTTCGTCGTTGTTACCGGAAAACCGTTTATATTCCACCACATTAGCAGTAAACTTATCAGCAACTTCATTACTCATTGGCTTAAGTCTCTCCGAAAAACCATTATATTTTTTCATTAAAACCCTATCATATACTCATCCGCATATTATAACGAGAATTGCCATGTGTAACATCCCGCCTTTTTCCGGTTACTTTCCGTTTAACTATTTTAAAGTCTGTTATATATTTATAACATCTTTCGTTAATACGCGTTTTAAATTATCTCGATTAGGTAATTCACGCACCCGATTCAAACTTGAGGGACTAAAATTGACACGGGGTAAACTAGTTGACTAGGTCACCTAGTCCACCCCAATCACCACCATTCAACCATCTCCATCTCTCTCTCTTTCTCTCTAGCAAGAACACACACACAATTTCCAAATTCATTCAATCATCATCTAAATTCGATCTAGGAGGCTTACAACAAAATAAATTACATATTCGTGATCCTCTCTTCATCCTCTTCACTTTGGTACCAACTTCATTTCGTTTGGGTAACATTTCTAAAACTCTAGATTTCTCTAAATTCGTGTTTTTGACTTGAAATGGTGTTAGTTAGTGTCTATGGCTCATTGTGATGTCGTGTATGTAATTTGTAGGCTCGATCTTGTTATTTGGTGTAACTTGAAATGTCCCGTTCTTATTGATTAAAAACGTTCCATATTAACTGATTTCGTTGCGAGGTTTTGACCTCTATATGAGACGTTTTTCAAAGACTGCATTCATTTTAAAACAAACCATAACCTTTATTTCATCAATAAAGGTTTAAAACGCTTTACGTAGATTATCAAATAATGATAATCTAAAATATCCTGTTTACACACGACCATTACATAATGGTTTACAATACAAATATGTTACAACAAAATAAGTTTCTTGAATGCAGTTTTTACATAATATCATACAAGCATGGACTCCAAATCTCGTCCTTATTTAAGTATGCGACAGCGGAAGCTCTTAATAATCACCTGAGAATAAACATGCTTAAAACGTCAACAAAAATGTTGGTGAGTTATAGGTTTAACCTATATATATCAAATCATAATAATAGACCACAAGATTTCATATTTCAATACACATCCCATACATAGAGATAAAAATCATTCATATGGTGAACACCTGGTAACCGACATTAACAAGATGCATATATAAGAATATCCCCATCATTCCGGGACACCCTTCGGATATGATATAAATTTCGAAGTACTAAAGCATCCGGTACTTTGGATGGGGTTTGTTAGGCCCGATAGATCTATCTTTAGGATTCGCGTCAATTAGGGTGTCTGTTCCCTAATTCTTAGATTACCAGACTTAATAAAAAGGGGCATATTCGATTTCGATAATTCGACCATAGAATATAGTTTCACGTACTTGTGTCTATTTTGTAAATCATTTATAAAACCTGCATGTATTCTCATCCCAAAAATATTAGATTTTAAAAGTGGGACTATAACTCACTTTCACAGATTTTTACTTCGTCGGGAAGTAAGACTTGGCCACTGGTTGATTCACGAACCTATAATAATATATACATATATATCAAAGTATGTTCAAAATATATTTACAACACTTTTAATATATTTTGATGTTTTAAGTTTATTAAGTCAGCTGTCCTCGTTAGTAACCTACAACTAGTTGTCCACAGTTAGATGTACAGAAATAAATCGATAAATATTATCTTGAATCAATCCACGACCCAGTGTATACGTATCTCAGTATTGATCACAACTCAAACTATATATATTTTGGAATCAACCTCAACCCTGTATAGCTAACTCCAACATTCACATATAGAGTGTCTATGGTTGTTCCGAAATATATATAGATGTGTCGACATGATAGGTCGAAACATTGTATACGTGTCTATGGTATCTCAAGATTACATAATATAAAATACAAGTTGATTAAGTTATGGTTGGAATAGATTTGTTACCAATTTTCACGTAGCTAAAATGAGAAAAATTATCCAATCTTGTTTTACCCATAACTTCTTCATTTTAAATCCGTTTTGAGTGAATCAAATTGCTATGGTTTCATATTGAACTCTATTTTATGAATCTAAACAGAAAAAGTATAGGTTTATAGTCGGAAAAAAAGTTACAAGTCGTTTTTGTAAAGGTAGTCATTTCAGTCGAAAGAACGACGTCTAGATGACCATTTTAGAAAACATACTTCCACTTTGAGTTTAACCATAATTTTTGGATATAGTTTCATGTTCATAATAAAAATCATTTTCTCAGAATAACAACTTTTAAATCAAAGTTTATCATAGTTTTTAATTAACTAACCCAAAACAGCCCGCGGTGTTACTACGACGGCGTAAATCCGGTTTTACGGTGTTTTTCGTGTTTCCAGGTTTTAAATCATTAAGTTAGCATATCATATAGATATAGAACATGTGTTTAGTTGATTTTAAAAGTCAAGTTAGAAGGATTAACTTTTGTTTGCGAACAAGTTTAGAATTAACTAAACTATGTTCTAGTGATTACAAGTTTAAACCTTCGAATAAGATAGCTTTATATGTATGAATCGAATGATGTTATGAACATCATTACTACCTTAAGTTCCTTGGATAAACCTACTGTAAAAGAGAAAAATGAATCTAGCTTCAATGGATCCTTGGATGGCTCGAAGTTCTTGAAGCAGAATCATGACACGAAAACAAGTTCAAGTAAGATCATCACTTGAAATAAGATTGTTATAGTTATAGAAATTGAACCAAAGTTTGAATATGATTATTACCTTGTATTAGAATGATAACCTACTGTAAGAAACAAAGATTTCTTGAGGTTGGATGATCACCTTACAAGATTGGAAGTGAGCTAGCAACTTGAAAGTATTCTTGATTTTATGAAACTAGAACTTTTGGAATTTATGAAGAACACTTAGAACTTGAAGATAGAACTTGAGAGAGATCAATTAGATGAAGAAAATTGAAGAATGAAAGTGTTTTTAGGTGTTTTTGGTCGTTGGTGTATGGATTAGATATAAAGGATATGTAATTTTGTTTTCATGTAAATAAGTCATGAATGATTACTCATATTTTTGTAATTTTATGAGATATTTCATGCTAGTTGCCAAATGATGGTTCCCACATGTGTTAGGTGACTCACATGAGCTGCTAAGAGCTGATCATTGGAGTGTATATACCAATAGTACATACATCTAAAAGCTGTGTATTGTACGAGTACGAATACGGGTGCATACGAGTAGAATTGTTGATGAAACTGAACGAGGATGTAATTGTAAGCATTTTTGTTAAGTAGAAGTATTTTGATAAGTGTATTGAAGTCTTTCAAAAGTGTATAAATACATATTAAAACACTACATGTATATACATTTTAACTGAGTCGTTAAGTCATCGTTAGTCGTTACATGTAAGTGTTGTTTTGAAACCTTTAAGTTAACGATCTCAATTAATGTTGTTAACCCATTGTTTATTATATCTAATGAGATGTTAAATTATTATATTATCATGATATTATGATATATTAATATATCTTAATATGATATATATACATTTAAATGTCGTTACAACGATAATCGTTACATATATGTCTCGTTTCGAAATCCTTAAGTTAGTAGTCTTGTTTATATGTATATAACTCATTGTTAATATACTTTTGGAGATACTTACTTATAATAATCTCATGTTAACCATATGTATATCCATATATATATATCGTCATGTCGTTTTTACAAGTTTTAACGTTCGTGAATCGCCGGTCAACTTGGGTGGTCAATTGTCTATATGAAACATATTTCAATTAATCAAGTCTTAACAAGTTTGATTGCTTAACATGTTGGAAACATTTAATCATGTAAATATCAATCTCAATTAATATATATAAACATGGAAAAGTTCGGGTCACTACAGTACCTACCCGTTAAATAAATTTCGTCCCGAAATTTTAAGCTGTTGAAGGTGTTGACGAATCTTCTGGAAATAGATGCGGGTATTTCTTCTTCATCTGATCTTCACGCTCCCAGGTGAACTCGGGTCCTCTACGAGCATTCCATCGAACCTTAACAATTGGTATCTTGTTTTGCTTAAGTCTTTTAACCTCACGATCCATTATTTCGACGGGTTCTTCGATGAATTGAAGTTTTTCGTTGATTTGGATTTCATCTAATGGAATAGTGAGATCTTCTTTAGCAAAACATTTCTTCAAATTCGAGACGTGGAAAGTGTTATGTACAGCCGCGAGTTGTTGAGGTAACTCAAGTCGGTAAGCTACTGGTCCGACACGATCAATAATCTTTAATGGTCCAATATACCTTGGATTTAATTTCCCTCGTTTACCAAATCGAACAACGCCTTTCCAAGGTGCAACTTTAAGCATGACCATCTCTCCAATTTCAAATTCTATATCTTTTCTTTTAATGTCAGCGTAGCTCTTTTGTCGACTTTGGGCGGTTTTCAACCGTTGTTGAATTTGGATGATCTTCTCGGTAGTTTCTTGTATAATCTCCGGAACCGTAATCTGTCTATCCCCCACTTCACTCCAACAAATTAGAGACCTGCACTTTCTACCATAAAGTGCTTCAAACGGCGCCATCTCAATGCTTGAATGGTAGCTGTTGTTGTAGGAAAATTCTGCTAACGGTAGATGTCGATCCCAACTGTTTCCGAAATCAATAACACATGCTCGTAGCATGTCTTCAAGCGTTTGTATCGTCCTTTCGCTCTGCCCATCAGTTTGTGGATGATAGGCAGTACTCATGTCTAGACGAGTTCCTAATGCTTGCTGTAATGTCTGCCAGAATCTTGAAATAAATCTGCCATCCCTATCAGAGATAATAGAGATTGGTATTCCATGTCTGGAGACGACTTCCTTCAAATATAGTCGTGCTAACTTCTCCATCTTGTCATCTTCTCTTATTGGCAGGAAGTGTGCTGATTTGGTGAGACGATCAACTATTACCCAAATAGTATCAAAACCACTTGCAGTCCTTGGCAATTTAGTGATGAAATCCATGGTAATGTTTTCCCATTTCCATTCTGGGATTTCGGGTTGTTGAAGTAGACCTGATGGTTTCTGATGCTCAGCTTTGACCTTAGAACACGTCAAACATTCTCCTACGTATTTAGCAATATCGGCTTTCATACCTGGCCACCAAAAATGTTTCTTAAGATCCTTGTACATCTTCCCCGTTCCAGGATGTATTGAGTATCTGGTTTTATGAGCTTCTCTAAGTACCATTTCTCTCATATCTCCAAATTTTGGTACCCAAATTCTTTCAGCCCTATACCGGGTTCCGTCTTCCCGAATATTAAGGTGCTGCTCAGATCCTTTGGGTATTTCATCCTTTAAATTTTCCTCTTTTAAAACTCCTTGTTGCGCCTCCTTTATTTGAGTAGTAAGGTTATTATGAATCATTATATTCATAGATTTTACTCGAATGGGTTCTCTGTCCTTTCTGCTCAAGGCGTCGGCTACCACATTTGCCTTTCCTGGGTGGTAACGAATCTCAAAGTCGTAATCATTCAACAATTCAATCCACCTACGCTGCCTCATATTCAGTTGTTTCTGATTAAATATGTGTTGAAGACTTTTGTGGTCGGTATATATAATACTTTTGACCCCATATAAGTAGTGCCTCCAAGCCTTTAATGCAAAAACAACCGCGCCTAATTCCAAATCATGCGTCGTATAATTTTGCTCGTGAATCTTCAATTGTCTAGACGCATAAGCAATCACCTTCGTTCATTGCATTAATACACAACCGAGACCTTGCTTTGATGCGTCACAATAAATCACAAAATCATCATTCCCTTCAGGCAATGACAATATAGGTGCCGTAGTTAGCTTTTTCTTCAATAATTGAAACGCCTTCTCTTGTTCATCCTTCCATTCAAATTTCTTTCCTTTATGCGTTAATGCAGTCAAGGGTTTTGCTATTTTGGAGAAATCTTGGATGAATCTTCTGTAGTAACCAGCCAATCCTAAAAATTGACGTATATGCTTCGGAGTTTTTGGGGTTTCCCACTTTTCAACGGTTTCGATCTTTGCCGGGTCCACCTGGATACCTTCTTTGTTCACTATGTGACCGAGGAATTGAACTTCTTCCAACCAAAATGCACACTTTGAAAACTTAGCATACAGTTTTTCTTTCCTCAATACTTCTAGCACTTTTCTCAAATGTTCTTCGTGCTCTTGATCATTCTTTGAGTAAATAAGTATGTCATCGATGAAAACAATGACAAAATTGTCAAGATATGGCCCACACACTCGGTTCATAAGGTCCATGAACACAGCTGGTGCATTAGTTAAACCAAACGGCATGACCATAAACTCGTAATGACCGTAACGTGTTCTGAAAGCAGTCTTTGGAATATCATCTTCTTTCACCCGCATTTGATGATACCCGGAACGTAAGTCAATCTTTGAATAAACAGAAGAGCCTTGTAGTTGATCAAATAAGTCGTCGATTCTCGGTAGTGGGTAGCGGTTCTTGATGGTAAGTTTTTTCAACTCTCGGTAGTCGATACACAATCTGAATGTACCATCTTTCTTCTTAACAAACAAAACAGGAGCTCCCCACGGTGATGTGCTTGGTCGAATGAAACCACGTTCTAATAGTTCTTGCAGTTGGCTTTGCAGTTATTTCATCTCACTGGGTGCGAGTCTATAAGGAGCACGAGCTATTGGTGCTGCTCCCGGTACAAGATCTATTTGAAATTCAACAAATCGATGTGGAGGTAGTCCCGGTAATTCTTTCAGAAATACATCGGGAAATTCTTTTGCGACGGGAACATCATTGATGCTCTTTTCTTCAGTTTGTACTTTCTCGACGTGTGCTAGAACAGCATAGCAACCTTTTCTTATTAGTTTTTGTGCCTTCAAATTACTAATAAGATGTAGCTTCGTGTTGCCCTTTTCTCCGTACACCATTAAGGGTTTTCCTTTTTCTCGTATAATGCGAATTGCATTTTTGTAACAAACGATCTCTGCTTTCACTTCTTTCAACCAGTCCATACCGATTATCACATCAAAACTCCCTAACTCTACTGGTATCAAGTCAATCTTAAATGTTTCGCTAACCAGTTTAATTTCTCGATTCCGACATATATTATCTGCTGAAATTAATTTACCATTTGCTAATTCGAGTAAAAATTTACTATCCAAAGGCGTCAATGGACAACTTAATTTAGCACAAAAATCTCTACTCATATAGCTTCTATCCGCACCCGAATCAAATAAAACGTAAGCAGATTTATTGTCAATAAGAAACGTACCCGTAACAAGCTCCGGGTCTTCCTGTGCCTCTGCCGCATTAATATTGAAAACTCTTCCACGGCCTTGTCCATTCGTGTTCTCCTGGTTCGGGCAATTTCTAATAATGTAGCCCGGTTTTCCACATTTATAACAAACTACATTGGCATAACTTGCTCCGACACTACTTGCTCCGCCATTACTCGTTCCGACACCATTTGTTCCTTTCGTTCTGTTAACCCCTGGTCCGTAGACCTCACACTTCGCCGCGCTATGACCATTTCTTTTACACTTATTGCAAAATTTGGTGCAGAACCCCGAGTGATACTTTTCACACCTTTGGCATAGCTGCTTCTAATTGTTGTTGTTGTTGCGGTTGTTATTGTTGTTGGGATGATTGTTGTAGTTGCTGTTGTTGTTGTTGTTGTTTTTGTTGTTGGGCCATTTGTTGTAGTTGCGATTGATGTTGCGATTGTTGGGATAATTATTGCGATTATTATTGTAATTGCTGTTGTTGTTGTATTGGTGATTCTTATCACCGTTTTCCTCCCACTTTCTTTTGACTTGCTTCACATTGGCCTCTTCAGCCGTCTGTTCTTTAATTCTTTCCTCAATCTGGTTCACTAGTTTGTGAGCCATTCTACATGCCTGTTGTATGGAGGCGGGCTCGTGTGAACTTATATCTTCTTGGATTCTTTCCGGTAATCCTTTCACAAACGCGTCGATCTTCTCTTCCTCATCTTCGAACGCTCCCGGACACAATAGGCACAATTCTGTGAATCGTCTTTCGTACGTGGTAATATCAAATCCTTGGGTTCGTAACCCTCTAAGTTCTGTCTTGAGCTTATTGACCTCGGTTCTGGGACGGTACTTCTCGTTCATCAAGTGCTTGAATGCTGACCACGGTAGTGCATAAGCATCATCTTGTCCCACTTGCTCTAGATAGGTATTCCACCATGTTAACGCAGAACCTGTGAAGGTATGCGTAGCGTACTTCACTTTGTCCTCTTCAGTACACTTACTTATGGCAAACACCGATTCGACCTTCTCGGTCCACCGTTTCAATCCGATCGGTCCTTCGGTTCCATCAAATTCCAAAGGTTTGCAGGCAGTGAATTCTTTGTAGGTGCATCCTACACGATTTCCTGTACTGCTAGATCCAAGGTTATTGTTGGTATGTAGCGCAGCCTGTACTGCGGCTATGTTTGAAGCTAGAAAAGTACGAAATTCCTTTTCATTCATATTCACGGTGTGTCGAGTAGTCGGTGCCATTTCCTTCAAAATAGTCAAATGGAACAAGTTAATCATACAGAATATTAAGAGTAGTTAATAGTATTTCGTAGCATAATATGAACTCATTTATAAAAGCTTTTTCTTCATATTAGCGTTTTATAAGTTTAAATTCGGGTAGTACCTACCCGTTAAGTTCATACTTAGTAGCTAATATACAATTCAACTACTACAATTCTATATGAAAAACTGATTATAATAATATTTCGCGTTCAAACTTTTACACAATATTTTACAAACTTACAATACCGATTATTTTACATATAGCATGAAATATAGCACACAATAAATTTGATACAAGATGGTTGTGAAGATAATTCTAGCTAGTACACAAGTCGTTCAGCAAAGGCAATAAAGACACGTAATTCATACGTCCAGAAACAAGTCATGCATTCTGGTTTTACTAGGATTACTTCCCATCCTTGGTCTTGTGGAACATAACCGTTATGGCCGTTAATAAGACAGCGTGTTGTAACGTTGTCAAAGGGACGAGGGTTACGTAATGTCCAACAGTCCCGTAACAATCTTAAAACCTCATTTCTTACCCCAATTACCGACTTCGTCACTTGTGGGAACGTTTTGTTTAATAGTTGTAGCCCGATGTTCTTGTTCTCACTTTGGTGAGAAGCGAACATTACTAATCCGTAAGCATAACATGCTTCTTTATGTTGCATGTTAGCCGCTTTTTTTAAATCACGAAGTCCAATATTCGGATATACTGAGTCAAAATAATTTCTTAACCCATTGCGTAAAATAGCATTTGGGTTCCCCGCAATATATGCGTCAAAGTAAACACATCGTAACTTATGGATTTCCCAATGTGATATCCCCCATCTTTCGAACGAAAGCCTTTTATAAACCAAGGCATTCTTGGAACGTTCTTCGAATGTCTTACAAACTGATCTCGCCTTAAATAGTTGTGCCGAAGAATTCTGACCGACTCTAGACAAGATTTCATCAATCATGTCTCCGGGTAGGTCTCTTAAAATATTGGGTTGTCTATCCATTTTGTGTTTTTATACTGTAAAATAGACAAGAGTTAGATTCATAAAAAAAAAATACTTATTAATACAAGCAATTTTTACATATATCATAAAGCATAAGCACACTATATTACATATATTACACCACACGAATACAACTATCTTATTCCGACTCGCTTGTTTCTTCTTCTTCGGTTTTGGTTCGTTTTGCCAAGTTTCTAGGGATATATGATGTTCCCCTAATACGAGCCGTAATTTTCCACATTGGTTTAGAAAAACCTGGTGGTTTAGAGGTTCCCGGGTCATTGTTACAACTTAAGGACTTCGGGGGTTGACGATACATATAAAGTTCATCGGGGTTGGAATTAGATTTCTCTATTTTTATGCCCTTTCCCTTATTATTTTCTTTTGCCTTTTTAAATTCAGTTGGGGTAATTTCTATAACATCATCGGAATTTTCGTCGGAATCCGATTCATCGGAGAATTGGTAATCCTCCCAATATTTTGCTTCCTAGGCGGAAACACCATTGACCATAATTAACCTTGGTCGGTTGGTTGAGGATTTTCTTTTACTTAACCGTTTTATTATTTCCCCCGCCGGTTCTATTTCTTCATCCGGTTCCGATTCTTCTTCCGGTTCCGATTCTTCTTCCGGTTCCGACTCTTCTTCCGGTTCCTCTTCGGGAACTTGTGAATCAGTCCACGAATCATTCCAATTTACATTTGACTCTTCATTATTATTAGGTGAGTCAATGGGACTTGTTCTAGAGGTAGACATCTATCACATAATATCAAACGCGTTAAGAGATTAATATATCACATAATATTCACATGTTAAAAATATATAGTTTCCAACAAAATTTGTTAAGCAATCATTTTTTAAGTAAACACGGTCGAAGTCCAGACTCACTAATGCATCCTAACAAACTAGATAAGACACACTAATGCAAAATTCTGGTTCTCTAAGACCAACGCTCGGATACCAACTGAAATGTCCCGTTCTTATTGATTAAAAACGTTCCATATTAATTGATTTCGTTGCGAGGTTTTGACCTCTATATGAGACGTTTTTCAAAGACTGCATTCATTTTAAAACAAACCATAACCTTTATTTCATCAATAAAGGTTTAAAACGCTTTACGTAGATTATCAAATAATGATAATCTAAAATATCCTGTTTACACACCACCATTACATAATGGTTTACAATACAAATATGTTACAACAAAATAAGTTTCTTGAATGCAGTTTTTACATAATATCATACAAGCATGGACTCCAAATCTCGTCCTTATTTAAGTATGCGACAGCGGAAGCTCTTAATAATCACCTGAGAATAAACATGCTTAAAACGTCAACAAAAATGTTGGTGAGTTATAGGTTTAACCTATATATATCAAATCATAATAATAGACCACAAGATTTCATATTTCAATACACATCCCATACATAGAGATAAAAATCATTCATATGGTGAACACCTGGTAACCGACATTAACAAGATGCATATATAAGAATATCCCCATCATTCCGGGACACCCTTCGGATATGATATAAATTTCGAAGTACTAAAGCATCCGGTACTTTGGATGGGGTTTGTTAGGCCCGATAGATCTATCTTTAGGATTCGCGTCAATTAGGGTGTCTGTTCCCTAATTCTTAGATTACCAGACTTAATAAAAAGGGGCATATTCGATTTCGATAATTCGACCATAGAATATAGTTTCACGTACTTGTGTCTATTTTGTAAATCATTTATAAAACCTGCATGTATTCTCATCCTAAAAATATTAGATTTTAAAAGTGGGACTATAACTCACTTTCACAGATTTTTACTTCGTCGGGAAGTAAGACTTGGCCACTGGTTGATTCACGAACCTATAACAATATATACATATATATGAAAGTATGTTCAAAATATATTTACAACACTTTTAATATATTTTGATGTTTTAAGTTTATTAAGTCAGCTGTCCTCGTTAGTAACCTACAACTAGTTGTCCACAGTTAGATGTACAGAAATAAATCGATAAATATTATCTTGAATCAATCCACGACCCAGTGTATACGTATCTCAGTATTGATCACAACTCAAACTATATATATTTTGGAATCAACCTCAACCCTGTATAGCTAACTCCAACATTCACATATAGAGTGTCTATGGTTGTTCCGAAATATATATAGATGTGTCGACATGATAGGTCGAAACATTGTATACGTGTCTATGATATCTCAAGATTACATAATATAAAATACAAGTTGATTAAGTTATGGTTGGAATAGATTTGTTACCAATTTTCACGTAGCTAAAATGAGAAAAAATATCCAATCTTGTTTTACCCATAACTTCTTCATTTTAAATCCGTTTTGAGTGAATCAAATTGCTATGGTTTCATATTGAACTCTATTTTATGAATCTAAATAGAAAAAGTATAGGTTTATAGTCGGAAAAATAAGTTACAAGTCGTTTTTGTAAAGGTAGTCATTTCAGTCGAAAGAACGACGTCTAGATGACCATTTTAGAAAACATACTTCCACTTTGAGTTTAACCATAATTTTTGGATATAGTTTCATGTTCATAATAAAAATCATTTTCTCAGAATAACAACTTTTAAATCAAAGTTTATCATAGTTTTTAATTAACTAACCCAAAACAGCCCGCGGTGTTACTACGACGGCGTAAATCCGGTTTTACGGTGTTTTTCGTGTTTCCAGGTTTTAAATCATTAAGTTAGCATATCATATAGATATAGAACATGTGTTTAGTTGATTTTAAAAGTCAAGTTAGAAGGATTAACTTTTGTTTGCGAACAAGTTTAGAATTAACTAAACTATGTTCTAGTGATTACAAGTTTAAACCTTCGAATAAGATAGCTTTATATGTATGAATTGAATGATGTTATGAACATCATTACTACCTTAAGTTTCTTGGATAAACCTACTGGAAAAGAGAAAAATGGATCTAGCTTCAATGGATCCTTGGATGGCTCGAAGTTCTTGAAGCAGAATCATGACACGAAAACAAGTTCAAGTAAGATCATCACTTGAAATAAGATTGTTATAGTTATAGAAATTGAACCAAAGTTTGAATATGATTATTACCTTGTATTAGAATGATAACCTACTATAAGAAACAAAGATTTATTGAGGTTGGAT
Organism: Rutidosis leptorrhynchoides; assembly: GCF_046630445.1. Taxonomy (NCBI): domain Eukaryota; kingdom Viridiplantae; phylum Streptophyta; class Magnoliopsida; order Asterales; family Asteraceae; genus Rutidosis; species Rutidosis leptorrhynchoides. The sequence goes on from NC_092333.1 coordinate 482,103,209, forward strand.
GATCACCTTACAAGATTGGAAGTGAGCTAGCAACTTGAAAGTATTCTTGATTTTATGAAACTAGAACTTTTGGAATTTATGAAGAACACTTAGAACTTGAAGATAGAACTTGAGAGAGATCAATTAGATGAAGAAAATTGAAGAATGAAAGTGTTTGTAGGTGTTTTTGGTCGTTGGTGTATGGATTAGATATAAAGGATATGTAATTTTGTTTTCATGTAAATAAGTCATGAATGATTACTCATATTTTTGTAATTTTATGAGATATTTCATGCTAGTTGCCAAATGATGGTTCCCACATGTGTTAGGTGACTCACATGGGCTGCTAAGAGCTGATCATTGGAGTGTATATACCAATAGTACATACATCTAAAAGCTGTGTATTGTACGAGTACGAATACGGGTGCATACGAGTAGAATTGTTGATGAAACTGAACGAGGATGTAATTGTAAGCATTTTTGTTAAGTAGAAGTATTTTGATAAGTGTATTGAAGTCTTTCAAAAGTGTATAAATACATATTAAAACACTACATGTATATACATTTTAACTGAGTCGTTAAGTCATCGTTAGTCGTTACATGTAAGTGTTGTTTTGAAACCTTTAAGTTAACGATCTCAATTAATGTTGTTAACCCATTGTTTATTATATCTAATGAGATGTTAAATTATTATATTATCATGATATTATGATATATTAATATATCTTAATATGATATATATACATTTAAATGTCGTTACAACGATAATCGTTACATATATGTCTCGTTTTGAAATCCTTAAGTTAGTAGTCTTGTTTATATGTATATAACTCATTATTAATATACTTTTGGAGATACTTACTTATAATAATCTCATGTTAACCATATGTATATCCATATATATATATCGTCATGTCGTTTTTACAAGTTTTAACGTTCGTGAATCGCCGGTCAACTTGGGTGGTCAATTGTCTATATGAAACATATTTCAATTAATCAAGTCTTAACAAGTTTGATTGCTTAACATGTTGGAAACATTTAATCATGTAAATATCAATCTCAATTAATATATATAAACATGGAAAAGTTCGGGTCACTACATAACTAGCATGAACACTTGAAATGGGTTAGTTTAACCTTTGATTTTGAATGATAAAATGTGTTTAGATGTTAATGGTTGTGTGTTCAAAGTGTTAGTTACTTCATTAACTTCGTTTTGGTGTGTTGATTGACATGAAAACCTTACATTAACATGATTATTGGTTTTGAGATTTTGGTTAGGGTTTGATAAGCTTTATATGAACTTTTGATGTATCAAATGCTATGAAATGTTGTTGATAAGTGTTTTGTTGCAACGTGTGTTTGATTACCATCGAAACGGCATATCATACATGTAAATTGGTTACCCGAATCATGAAATGCGTTTTTAGAACTTGAACCTTTGATTATGAAAGTTTAATGCGATTTTGGGTTGTTTTAGGTGTTAAATTACTTGTTGAAATGTGTCTAGTCGTTTTCTTCGTCAAATTACCTTCCCAACGGTATAAAATACTTGACTTGATTGTTTGCGGATCATAAATTATGTTTATTTGGTTTTTGGTTCGTGTACTTAGAAGCTTACTGCATCAGACTGGAATACCAATCTGGACGCCGTCCAGATCCTTGGACGCCATCCCAGATTACAAAGCTAGACGCCGTCCAGATATTTGGACGCCGTCCCAGCCTTCAAAGCTGGACGCCGTCTAGAAAATCTGGACGCCGTCCAGATACACTGGCAGCTTCTGTCTTCGTTGGTCGTTTTACGAAAAATTTTTGCTATGCTATGGACCTCCGATTCACATGTAACTTGTTCTAACATGCTCATATATGATTAAAAACCTCAGAAAAATAGTTCGGGACCCGACCCGAACGTGTTGACTTTTTCGTTGACTTTGACCCGACCAAGTTGACTTTTAATCAAACTTAACCAATTGTTTGTACAATCGTTCTAACATGCTTTTATACTTGTACCTTGCATGAAACATGACAATTTGATTCACATGCTATTATGATCGAGTCTTAACGAGCCATAGGACTAATTGAACATCTTTGACCTATCGTGTGTACCGTTATTGATACAACCTATTGTTTAGGTCAAGACTAGCATTGTTCTTTACACACGTTTACTTGTTGAAGTACTTTACTACTCGTGCACTCAAGGTGAGATCATAGTCCCACTTTTACTCTTTTTGAACTTATATTTGGGATGAGAAAACATAAACATTTCTTTTACTAAGTGAACACAAGTACAGGAAAACAAACATTCTACATACGAGTTTAGAACGAAATCCTCAATTCGATTATCATTAGTTACACTTGCAGGGTGTAAGTGTAGGCGTGAACTTATGTTGTATGGCCATATGGGTTTGACAAACCCTCATCTCGGACGGTTCGCTACCGTACACAGATGAAATATATTTTCGAGAAACAGTGTTGTTCTAGCACTATGAATGGGGTATCAACGGACGGAATGTTAAGCCTTGATAATGGGTGCTCGTGAATATTAACTTTTAGAATGTATTACTATTTTATCTTTGATGTAAATCTTGTGGTTCGACTTACTTTTACTCACTTACTTACTTAAACCTATGATTTCACCAACGTTTTCGTTGACAGATTTCTATGTTTTTCTCAGGTCCCTGAACGTTTTGTGATACATGCTTCAGCTCATTATTTTGATACTTGCATTGGATGTCGAGTATATATGCATACATGGAGCGTCTTTTGGCTACTTTTAAATTATGTCGCATAAGTTTCATTTGTACTTATAACTTTGTAACGTAACTTGTGGTGGAACAATTCTTATAAACTTTGAACAATCTTTACATTTGAAATGAATGCGACATATCTTTTGGTCAAACGTTGTTTTAAAGACTTATGACCACGTAACGGGACCTAAGTAGACGGCGCCGTCAATGACAATTTTGTTGGGTCGCTACAGATGGTATCAGAGCGTTGGTTGTAGGGATTTAGAGTTCATTGGTGTCAACCTCGAGTCATAGGGTACATTGGTGAGTCTAGACTACAACCGGCATATAGACTTGAAGTAGGAATTACTTGACTACTTGTGCATTTATACTCGAACGCTTCTACTCATATCTACTCTTAGTTCATCTTAATCTCACGTTGTTTAATTTGATTGACACGCCACCTTGACTACATGAAATGATGTCGAATGCACATATGAATCAGGGTAATATAATTTCCGGGATTATATTACGGTGACTCATATGAACGTTCCGACATTGTGGCATAAAGAATTTAAGGCGAGTCAAGGAAAATTTTCTCTCTATCTTTATTCCATATCACGGTTAGTATTATTTAGAATACTAACCAACGGTATTCTTTTGTTTTGAAGGAACAATGCCTCTTTGCCGTGCGCCACGCCGTGAAACTCCCGAACAAGCTCTACAACGCATGATAGCCACTGCCGTAGATGCGGCCATGGCCGGTCACTCATCCAACAACAATAATAATAACAACCACAACAACAACAACAACAAAAATGGAGCCAGTAACTCAAACGAGGGATGCTCCTATAAAGCTTTCATGGGGTGCAAACCTCACACTTTCGATGGAACCGGAGGACCGGTTGCTCTCACTCGATGGTTTGAGCAAACGGAAGCCGTTTTTAGCATAAGCGGTTGTCGGGACCAAGACAAGGTCAAGTACTCCACTCACACTTTCTCCGGCGTCACTCTCACTTGGTGGAACACCTATGTACAATCGGTGGGTACCGATGAAGCCCACGCTCTCTCTTGGTCCGATTTGAAAGGAAAGATGATCACCGAATACTTTCCGCGCGAGGAAACCCGAAAGCTCGAACAAGAGCTAAGAACTCTAAAAGCGGTCGGAAACGATCTCAAGGCCTATAATCAACGATTTTCTGAACTAGCCTTGATGTGCCCAAACCTTGTGAACCCCGAGTCTTTACGGGTTGAACTTTACATGGATGGTCTTCCAAAGAGCATCAAACACGGATTAATGTCATCCAAACCCCCTAATCATCAAGAAGCTTTGAACATGGCCCGCAAATTAATAGAGACGGTGGACGAAATCGTAGTACCGGCACCTAAAGCCGAGGACAATTCGGGTAACAACAAAAGAAAATGGGAAGCCACTCCATCAAGCAACTACAACAACAATACCTTCACCAAAAAGCCTTTCAACAACGACGGCAAGAAAGGTTATGCCGGAACTCAACCTTTTTGCAACAAATGTCACAAGCACCACTCGGGTGAATGCGGCAAGCTAATTTGCCACCGGTGCCAAGGAGTTGGTCATAAGGCCAACAATTGCACAAGCGCCGCCCCCATCGCTCGAAAGGGGCCCAATCCTCCAAAAACGGTCACTTGTTACGAATGTGGCCAAACGGGCCATTATAGAAATGCATGCCCGAAGAGGAAAGATAACACCAATACGCGCGGTCGAGCTTTCAACATCAACACCGAGGAAGCCCGAGATGATAATGAATTGGTCACTGGTACGTTTCTTCTCAACAACACTTATGTTACTTGTTTATTCGATTCGGGTGCCGATAAGAGTTTTGTATCCAAGACTTTGACTCATTCTTTTAATACTCCACCACGTCCACTAGATACCACTTATACCATTGAAGTGGCCAACGGAAAACTATTGAGTGCCGACACATATTACCGAGGGTGTACGTTAAACATTTTGGGTAATGAGTTTGAAATCGACTTGATACCCATGGAACTAGGTAGCTTCGATGTAATAATCGGTATGAATTGGCTAGCCAAAACGAAATCTCACATCCTTTGTGATCTTAACGCAATCCGAATCCCTATCGAGAATGGTGAACCTTTGATCGTCTATGGCGATAAGAGTTGCACCGGACTCAACCTCGTTTCGTGTATTAAAGTTAGAAAACTACTCCGTAAGGGCTGTTTTGCGATCCTTGCTCACATTAAGAAAGTCGAGTCCGATGAGAAGCACATCGATGATGTGCCAATTGTTAGTGACTATTCCGATGTATTTCCCGATGAATTGCCGGGTCTTCCACCTCATCGACCGGTTGAATTCCAAATCGATCTTACTCCGGGAGCCACACCCGTAGCACGTGCACCATATAGACTCGCTCCATCCGAAATGCAAGAATTGCAAAGTCAAATCCAAGAACTACTTGACCGTGGTTTTATCCAACCTAGCCATTCACCTTGGGGCGCTCCGATTTTGTTTGTTAAAAAGAAAGACGGATCCCTACGAATGTGCATTGACTATCGTGAACTAAACAAATTGACGGTAAAGAACCGATATCCTCTTCCTCGCATCGATGACCTCTTTGATCAACTACAAGGGTCTTGTGTATATTCGAAAATCGATCTCCGCTCGGGTTATCATCAATTGAGGGTTAAGGGGGAAGATGTCTCCAAAACTGCTTTCCGAACTCGTTATGGTAGTTATGAATTTCTTGTAATGTCATTTGGTCTCACTAACGCACCGGCGGTGTTCATGGATCTTATGAACCGCGTGTGCAAACCGTATCTTGACAAATTCGTTATCGTGTTCATCGATGATATTTTAGTCTATTCGAAAAGCGGAGAAGAACACGAGGAACACCTCCGACTTGTGCTTGAACTTTTAAGACAAGAACAACTCTATGCCAAATTCTCCAAGTGTGAATTTTGGTTAAAGGAAGTTCAATTTCTTGGTCATGTTGTAAGTGACCAAGGTATTAAAGTCGATCCAACAAAAATCGAAGCCATTAGTAAATGGGAGACTCCTACTACTCCTACTCACATCCGTCAATTCTTGGGTCTCGCCGGATACTACCGTAGATTCATCAAGGATTTTTCTTTGGTTGCTCGTCCTCTAACCGCTTTAACTCACAAGGGAAAGAAATTCATTTGGGCGACCGAGCAAGAATCCGCGTTTCAAATCTTGAAGACAAAGCTAACCACCGCTCCTATCTTGTCACTTCCCGAAGGCAATGATGATTTTGTTGTATATTGCGATGCCTCGAAACATGGTTTTGGGTGTGTATTGATGCAACGGAAGAAAGTCATTGCTTATGCCTCTCTACAACTAAAAATTCATGAACGGAATTATACGACTCATGATCTCGAACTTGGAGCCGTTGTCTTTGCACTTAAAATGTGGAGACACTATCTTTATGGAACCAAGAGTACTATCTTCACCGATCACAAAAGCCTTCAACACATCTTCGATCAAAAGCAACTAAACATGAGACAACGACGGTGGATTGAAACTTTGAACGATTACGATTGCGAGCTTCATTACCATCCCGGGAAGGCAAACGTAGTAGCCGATGCCTTAAGTCGAAAAGAAAGAGCGGTGCCTCTTCGTGTCCGAGCTTTAAACATCACCATTCACACCAACCTCAATAGTCAAATTCGTGTAGCCCAAGATGAGGCTCTCAAGGATGAAAACATCTCTCTCGAACACTTGAACGTCCTCACCTCTCGATTCGAAGTTAAAGAAACCGGACTCCTATATTTCGCCGGAAGAATTTGGGTACCTAGTTATGGGGACTTGCGAAGCCTTATTTTAGACGAAGCCCATAAGTCAAGATATTCGATTCTCCTCGGTGCCAATAAGATGTACCACAACCTCAAAGAACAATATTGGTGGCCGAACATTAAAAGGGACGTCGCTACTTATGTTGGAAAGTGCCTAACTTGCTCCAAAGTCAAATCCGAACATCAAAGACCGTCCGGACTACTTCAACAACCCAAAATCCCGCAATGGAAATGGGAAAGGATAACGATGGATTTTATCACCAAACTACCAAAGACGGTTGGCGGTTATGATACTATTTGGGTCATTGTTGACCGACTCACCAAATCCGCGCACTTCCTAGCCATGAAGGAAACCGACAACATGGAGAAACTTGCACAACTCTACATCAAAGAAATCGTAGCCCGACACGGTGTACCCTTATCGATTATCTCCGACCGAGATGGCCGTTTTGTTTCTAGATTTTGGCGTACTTTGCAAGAAGCATTGGGAACGCGTTTAGACATGAGCACCGCATATCATCCACAAACTGACGGACAAAGCGAACGCACAATTCAAACCTTGGAAGACATGCTACGAGCTTGCGTTGTCGACTTTGGAAAAGCTTGGGATAAGCACTTGCCTCTCGCCGAATTCTCCTACAACAATAGTTATCACGCGAGTATTAACGCCGCACCATTCGAAGCATTATATGGCCGAAAATGTCGTTCTCCTCTTTGTTGGACCGAAGTAGGCGACAAACAAATCACCGGTCCCGAACTCATTCACGAAACTACCGAGAAGATCGTACAAATCTGAGATAGGCTTCGGACGGCCCGGAGTCGTCAAAAGAGTTATACCGACAAACGACGCAACGACCTCGAATTTCAAGTCGGTGACCGAGTAATGTTAAAAGTCGCACCTTGGAAAGGTGTAATCCGCTTTGGGAAACGCGGGAAGCTAAATCCGCGGTATATTGGTCCTTTCGAAATCTTGGAGCGTGTTGGAACCGTTGCTTATCGTTTAGATCTTCCTCCTCAACTGAGTTCCGTTCATCCTACTTTCCATGTATCTAACTTGAAAAAGTGTTTAGCCGAACCCGAACTCGTCATCCCTCTCGAGGAGCTTACTATCGATGACAAACTTCATTTTGTGGAGGAACCGGTTGAAATTGTGGACACCTCCGTCAAAACGTTAAAACAAAGCCGAATTCCAATTGTCAAGGTCCGTTGGAATGCCAAAAGGGGACCCGAGTTTACTTGGGAAAGACAAGATCAAATGCAAAGGAAGTATCCTCATCTATTCGTAAATTCGGAAACGCAAGATCTCGAGGAAGGAACAACGACTACTACGCCTACTTAAATTTCGGGACGAAATTTCTTTTAAGGAGTAGGTAATGTAACATCCCGCCTTTTTCCGGTTACTTTCCGTTTAACTATTTTAAAGTCCGTTATATATTTATAACATCTTTCGTTAATACGCGTTTTAAATTATCTCGATTAGGTAATTCACGCACCCGATTCAAACTTGAGGGACTAAAATTGACACGGGGCAAACTAGTTGACTAGGTCACCTAGTCCACCCCAATCACCACCATTCAACCATCTCCATCTCTCTATCTTTCTCTCTAGCAAGAACACACACACAATTTCCAAATTCATTTAATCATCATCTAAATTCGATCTAGGAGGCTTACAACAAAATAAATTACATATTTGTGATCCTCTCTTCATCCTCTTCACTTTGGTACCAACTTTATTTCATTTGGGTAACATTTCTAAAACTCTAGATTTCTCTAAATTCGTGTTTTTGACTTGAAATGGTGTTAGTTAGTGTCTATGGCTCATTGTGATGTCGTGTATGTAATTTGTAGGCTCGATCTTGTTATTTGGTGTAACTAGCATGAACACTTGAAATGGGTTAGTTTAACCTTTGATTTTGAATGATAAAATGTGTTTAGATGTTAATGGTTGTGTGTTCAAAGTGTTAGTTACTTCATTAACTTCGTTTTGGTGTGTTGATTGACATGAAAACCTTACATTAACATGATTATTGGTTTTGAGATTTTGGTTAGGGTTTGATAAGTTTTATATGAACTTTTGATGTATCAAATGCTATGAAATATTGTTGATAAGTGTTTTGTTGCAACGTGTGTTTGATTACCTTCGAAACGGCATATCATACATGTAAATTGGTTACCCGAATCATGAAATGCGTTTTTAGAACTCGAACCTTTGATTATGAAAGTTTAATGCGGTTTTGGGTTGTTGTAGGTGTTAAATTACTTGTTGAAATGTGTCTAGTCGTTTTCTTCGTCAAATTACCTTCCCAACGGTATAAAATACTTGACTTGATTGTTTGCGGATCATAAATTGTGTTTATTTGGTTTTTGGTTCGTGTACTTAGAAACTTACTGCATCAGACTGGAATACCAATCTGGACGCCGTCCAGATCCTTGGACACCGTCCCAGATTACAAAGCTGGACTCCGTCCAGATATTTGGACGCCGTCCCAGCCTTCAAAGCTGGACGCCGTCCAGAAAATCTGGACGCCGTCCAGATACACTGGAAGCTTCTGTCTTCGTTGGTCGTTTTACGAAAAATGTTTGCTATGCTATGGACCTCCGATTCACATGTAACTTGTTCTAACATGCTCATATATGATTAAAAACCTCAGAAAAATAGTTCGGGACCCGACCCGAACGTGTTGACTTTTTCGTTGACTTTGACCCGACCAAGTTGACTTTTAATCAAACTTAACCAATTGTTTGTACAATCGTTCTAACATGCTTTTATACTTGTACCTTGCATGAAACATGACAATTTGATTCACATGCTATTATGATCGAGTCTTAACGAGCCATAGGACTAATTGAACATCTTTGACCTATAGTGTGTACCGTTATTGATACAACCTATTGTTTAGGTCAAGACTAGCATTGTTCTTTGCACACGTTTACTTGTTGAAGTACTTTACTACTCGTGCACTCAAGGTGAGATCATAGTCCCACTTTTACTCTTTTTGAACTTATATTTGGGATGAGAAAACATAAACATTTCTTTTACTAAGTGAACACAAGTACAGGAAAACAAACATTCTACATACGAGTTTAGAACGAAATCCTCAATTCGATTATCATTAGTTACACTTGCAGGGTGTAAGTGTAGGTGTGAACTTATGTTGTATGGCCATATGGGTTTGACAAACCCTCATCTCGGACGGTTCGCTACCGTCCACAGATGAAATATATTTTCGAGAAACAGTGTTGTTCTAGCACTATGAATGGGGTATCAACGGACGGAATGTTAAGCCTTGATAATTGGGTGCTCGTGAATATTAACTTTTAGAATGTATTACTATTTTATCTTTGATGTAAATCTTGTGGTTCGACTTACTTTTACTCACTTACTTACTTAAACCTATGATTTCACCAACGTTTTCGTTGACAGATTTCTATGTTTTTCTCAGGTCCCTGAACGTTTTGTGATACACGCTTCCGCTCATTATTTTGATACTTGCATTGGATGTCGAGTATATATGCATACATGGAGCGTCTTTTGGCTACTTTTAAATTATGTCGCATAAGTTTCATTTGTACTTATAACTTTGTAACGTAACTTGTGGTGGAACAATTCTTATAAACTTTGAACAATCTTTACATTTGAAATGAATGCGACATATCTTTTGGTCAAACGTTGTTTTAAAGACTTATGACCACGTAACGGGACCTAAGTAGACGGCGCCGTCGATGACGATTTTGTCGAGTCGCTACACCATGCCAATTATCGAGGATCAGCAAATCAGTATTTTGAATTCCGCAGCATGTTTACATCAACAATTACATGTATACATACAACATTTATCTCTTAGAATTATGATCTTTCATTCTGAAAAATTCTGAAAAGCACCCAGTCTACGAATCAATACTCCAAAGTTTGAAAAAGCGGAATGAAGCCGCAGAAACGGTAGACAACCATAAATGACCTTAACCTTCGAAAGTATGATGATAAAGAATGGAGTGTTGGAAACGCTCAATAGAAAATTTAGTACCAAAAAGCGGATTATGTGAAATTATGAAGGAGGCTGTGGACAAATCACAAGAACTAAACTTGTACATAAAGAATCCTGATGATTCTGTTTCTGATGAAATCTTTAGCGAATATATTGCTCCTTAATCGCTCTAAATCATCGTGAATGATTTTCTTCATCACAATTTAATTTCAAAAATTCTAAGATATTATCGTATCCTCTATTATAAATATCCTCGATATTTCTGAAGATAATTTCATAACTATTCTTATCCGAAATCATTTATCTTCCCACGGTATCAGTGTTACATCAGAAAGGAAACTGTTTTAGTTTCTAATTTCTGAAAAATTCGAACTTAAAATTTGGATGTTTGAAGTAATGTTGGGAACTGATGCATGAGTTAGTATAATATAATGACACTTGATCAACGAGATTATATTACAGTAAGTCATGCTGAGTTTCTAATGGAACGTGATGATTCACAGATCATAACGCCATCATGTGCCATTTTACACGACTCTTACATTCTATCTAATCTACAACCATATCGAGAACATATCTTCCTGATAGTTCTATATTTTCTCTTAAATTCTGATAATTTAACCAATCAAGATCGTGCCATTACAATTTCTCTCTTAGAATATTAGTCATGTTCATTCGAAATACCTACAAATTCTGGACCATTATTCGCTTGACTTAAAGTCGGGAAAAGAAAACAAAAGGATGGAACTCCAAAATATAATGGAAATGAAGGGGGTGGATTTATAGTATCAGACAGAACAATCAAAACAAATTATCTCATTTAACCAAAGAAGATCCTATTTCCTTAATTACCGGAGAATCAAATCTTATTACGAAGATTTTCTCTAAATCATTTGAATTCCGAAAATCAACTGTGACTACGTCACCGGTTAAGTCAAACTTCATTTACTCATTTCAATCTTTTGTGATAGCTTCATTCGTACTCTTCGAATAACCGAATTGTTTTATCTATATTAATCAATGGTGATAAAACTCTATAAATCAACTCATATTCGTCATGAAAACATTTTTATTGTTAACCATGACGACCCCACTCAAATTTCGGAATGAAATTTATTTAACGGGTAGGTACTGTGATGACCCGGAAGTTTTGACCAAATTTAAACTTGATCTTTAATTGATTTCGACACAATAAGCAAAGTCTGTATTATTGAGTCTCAAAATTTTGAACTGTTTTTATGAATTCATTTAACCTTTGACTGTTTTCGACGATTCACGAACCTATAAACGTAAATAGAAATGTACATGTAAATCACTATACATATAAATAATTATATATGGTAAAATAAATATAGTAGAGAACTGATATGTGATTTAATTATTATGAAAGATAAATTAAAATAACTAAAACTTGTTATTTAATAATTTTGAACATAATTTGGCAACGATTAATAAAGTATTAAATGTATTGATAATGCTAAAAACGAACATATATTTCATAGCATTATTCCTCAAGAAAGACAAGCTTTTAGTTGCAATTGTTCTATTTACAAGTGATATTCGTTTAAATAATAAAAGGTGAAGACAGAAGACAGATTCGACGATTTGAAGATGCAAACGACCAAAAAGCTCAAAAGAACAAAAGACAATCAAAAAGGTTCCAATTATTAATAAGAAACGTCTCGAAATCACAAGAGTACAAGATTCAAAACGCAAAGTACAAGATATTAAATTGTACGCGAGGACGTTCGAAAATCCGGAACCGGGACCAGAGTCAACTCTTAACGCTCGACGCAACGGACTAAAAATTACAAGTTAACTATGTATATAAATATAATATAATATATAATTAATTATATTAATTATATATATATATATTATATATATATATATATTAAAAACCGTCGGCAGCAAGAAACTCCAAGGGTGTGAGCTGTAAATATATCTCCGCGACTCGCGGAGTTTTAAGGGCATTTTGCCGCGAGTCGCGGAGCCCCAATTTTCAACTCTGGCTATAAAGCCAACCGAATTCTGATCAAATTTCATATCTTTTTTCTTCTCATTCATACGAGTAATATATATATATAATTTATATTTTAATTTTAATTTTAATTTTAATTCTAATAATAAGGGTATGTTAGCGAATGTTGTAAGGGTGTAAGTCGAAATTCTGTCCGTGTAACGCTACGCTATTTTTAATCATTGTAAGTTATGTTCAACCTTTTTACATTAATGTCTCGTAGCTAAGTTATTATTATGCTTATTTAAAACGAAGTAATCATGATGTTGGGCTAATTACTAAAATTGGGTAATTGGGCTTTGTACCATAATTGGGGTTTGGATAAAAGAACGACACTTGTGGAAACTAGACTATGGGCTATTAATGGGCTTTATATTTGTTTAACTAAATGAAAGTTTGTTAATGTTAATATAAAGATTTACAATTGGGCGTCCCTATAAATTACCATATACACTCGATCGGACACGATGGGCGGGGTATTTATATGTACGAATAATCGTTCATTTAACTGGACACGGGAATGGATTAATAGCCACTAGAATAATTAAAACAGGGGTGAAATTACATTCAAGGGTAATTGGTGTAATTGTTAACAAAGTAGTAAAACTTTGGTTTACACGCAGTCGATAACCTGGTGTATTCATTAAACAAAGTATTAAAACCTTGTTACAATTCGAATCCCCAATTAGTTGGAATATTTAACTTCGGGTATAATAATAATTTGACAAGGACACTTGCAATTTATATTTATGACTGATGGACTGTTATGGACAAAAACCAGACGGACATATTGAATAATCCAGGACAAAGGACAATTAACCCATGGGCATAAAACTAAAATCAACACGTCAAACATCATGATTACGGAAGTTTAAATAAGCATAATTCTTTTATTTCATATTTAATTTCCTTTATTTTATATTTAATTGCACTTCTAATTATCGCACTTTTATTTATTGTTATTTAATCGCACTTTTAATTATCGTACTTTTTAATTATCGCAATTTTATTTTATCGCATTTTTATTATTCGCAATTTCATTATCGTTATTTACTTTACGCTTTAATTTAAAGTCTTGTATTTATTTTTTTTTTTACATTAGGTTTTAACTGCGACTAAAGTCTTAAAATCGACAAACCGGTCATTAAACGGTAAAAACCCCCCTTTATAATAATAATATTACTTATATATATTTGTATTTTTATAAAAGTAAACTAATATAGCGTTGAGCTTTGTTTAAAGATTTTCCTGTGGAACGAACCGGACTTACTAAAAACTACACTACTGTACGATTAGGTACACTGCCTATAAGTGTTGTAGCAAGGTTTAAGTATATCCATTCTATAAATAAATAAATATCTTGTGTAAAATTGTATCGTATTTAATAGTATTTTCCTAGTAAAATAATAACTATTTTATATACACCTCGCATAACACCAAGTATTTTTGGCGCCGCTGCCGGGGAACGCCGAAGCGAAACGCCATATTTTTTTTAAATTTTAAATTATAATTTGTTTTTGTAAAATTTATATTTTTGTTTAAAAAATTAAAAAAAAAGTAAAAAAAAAAATCTTTTAAAATCGAAAAAAAAAAATATATATATTTTAAAGTGTATTTTTAAGTTTTTCTTTTATTTTTACAAAATTATAAAGTATTTTAAGTATATTTTTAGTTTTTAAAATTAAGTTTTATTTTAATTATATATATATTTATCTTTTAAATATAAAGAAGAAAAATATAAATAAATAATAAATATTACGTGACCTGTCATTTGAACCAGTCCAATTGAACCAGTTCAGGGTATCCATGCGACTCGCATGACCCACCCTCTTAAATCATGCGACTCGCATGAGGGGTCTGACAGGGCCACAAACAAACCCTAAAAACGCATTTATTACGGATATTATTTTATTATTATTAATTAAACCCTAATTTGATTTTATTATTATTAATTAAGTTTTTAGTTTAATTAATTTTAACTACTTTTAATTAGTTTTATTATATTTAAAACTTAATACTTTAATATAATTAATATAAAAATAATATTTTAATAAAAATTGTATTTTTTTATCACTTTTTATTTCTTTTAATATTTTGTCCCTTTTTAATCGTTGTAGCGTAATATTTATATTTTTAGCTCATATTTAATTTTAAACTTAGTTTTTGCTATAGTTATTTTTACTCCTAGATTTTTAGGCTTTGCCGTAGAATTCCTTAAGTGCTTTTTCTTTAGACTAAGAATTAGGTGCTTTAGAATTTTGCGACGCCCTTTTAAGTTTTAGTTTCTTTTTAAGTTATTTCCATTTGGGATTTAGTTTTTCCTGTAAGCTTTAATATTTTTAGACCTTTTACTATGTATCAATTATCATTCCAATTAGTAATATCAATTTGCGATTATAATTTTAAGTTAGTTGTAGTAATAAGGTTAAATTAGTTAAGTATTTTTAAGTTTTTATAAGTTTCTTTTATTTTTCCGTCACCTTTTATTTTTCAACCATTTTTCTTTTTCGACCTTTTGCGACGAACTCTTTGTCTTTCTTATTTCTCGCCATTCTAGTTTTTAGGACTTAGAATTTTATTCTACTTCTTATCTAAATTTCTTAAAATTACGAAAATTTATTTTGAGTAGTTAAATTGATAGACATCAAAATTTTCTGGTTCGTAGTAATAGTTGGATTTGTACGTGGACCGGGTTATTGGAGCCAAACAGTCCTCAATTATATTGAGACCAAACGAATCCTGCCCCTCTGCTGCATCTTTTGGCTATTCGAAACGTGGGCAAAATCAGAAAAGTCTATTGATTGGATAACTTATTATAATTTTTCTTTCCTTTTAAAAACTAATAGGATATTCTGTGAATGCACCGAGCAAGACGTTCACCACCTTTTGTACGTTCACCACCTGTAACTCGATCAAGACATCGTTTAACAAATATAACCGCCGTTGATTTTTCTTTAGAATCGTCATCCAGTAGACCAAGTACTTCAGTTCAAATTTCCGATAATCCATTTTTTGAACCCAACCTCACAATTGAGAATCCAGAGAATATTCAGGAACGGTTCGTAGATCCTGAACCATTAAACTTTCCTCCGGAACCACAAATCATTCAAACAGAGATTGTTGAGGAACGAACTATTAAAACAGAATCATCTAGTGATACCGATTCAACAAATTCAATTATGGAGAATCTGGAACCTTTAAGTATGGAAGACCGAATGAGAGCTAAACGCACTGGCCAAGGTCACGCAATTACTCATCCAGACATTAATGCGCCAGATTATGAAATCAAAGGACAAATTCTACACATGGTGACTAATCAATGCCAATTTAGTGGTGCGCCGAAGGAAGATCCAAATGAACATCTACGTACCTTTAATAGGATCTGCACACTATTTAAAATCCGAGAAGTGGAGGATGAACAGATATATCTCATGTTATTTCCCTGGACTTTAAAGGGAGAAGCCAAAGATTGGTTGGAATCGTTACCTGAAGGGGCGATCGATACATGGGACGTTTTAATTGACAAATTTCTTAAACAATTTTTTCCTGCATCTAAAGCCGTAAGACTTCAAGCAGAAATTGTTACGTTCACACAGAAACCAAATGAAACTCTATATGAGGCGTGGACAAGATATGGAAAGTTATTAAGAGGATGTCCGCAACATGGTTTAGACACCGGTCAAATAGTACAAATATTCTACCAAGGATGCGACATCACTACAAGAAAAGACATAGATATAGCAGCTGGTGGTTCTATTATGAAGAAAACCGAAACTGATGCTTACAAAATTATTGATAATACTGCTTCCCACTCACATGAGTGGCACCAAGAAAAAGATATCATTAGATCATCTAAAGCGGCTAGAGCCGATTCTAGCCATGACTTAGATTCCATTTCCGCAAAGATAGATGCTTTCGAGAGACGAATGGAAAAGATGACTAAAGATATTCATGCTATACGAATTAGTTGTGAGCAGTGTGGAGGACCACATTTGACAAAAGATTGTCTCAGTATTGAATTAACAATGGAACAAAGAGAGAATATTTCATACATAAACCAAAGGCCTGGAAATAATTATCAGAATAATTATCAACCGCCAAGACCTATTTACAATCAAAATCAGAACTATAACCGAAATATTCCATACAATAACCAACAAGGTCCTAGCAATCAACAAGTATCCAATAATACTTACAATCAGCAAAGACCTAATTTTCAAAACAAACCACCACAACAAACCGATGATAAAAAGCCGAATTTAGAAGATATGATGACGAAGCTAGTTGAAACTCAAACGCAGTTTTTCACATCTCAAAAACAAACCAATGAACAAAATGCTCAAGCATTTAGAAATCAACAAGCTTCTATTCAAAATCTGGAACAAGAAGTAAGTAACCTAGCAAGGTTAATAGGTGAAAGAAAACCGGGAAGTTTACCTAGTGATACAAATGCTAACCCCCGGAATGAAACAGCTAAAGCTATTACCACAAGAAGTGGTACAACACTTAAATCACCTGAAATACCTGTAACTTCTGATGAAACTATTCCTACTCCACAAGAACCACAACCTGATCAAGATAAGAAAAAAGAACCGGTAGTTGAAAAGGTTAATGAAAATAACACAGTTAAGGATAAACCTTATGTTAAACCATACCAACCACCACTTCCTTACCCGAGTAAAATGAAGAAAGAAAAACTTGAAGCCGAGCAATCCAAATTCTTGGATATGTTTAAACAGATAAATGTAAATCTTCCTTTCATTGATGTGATTTCAGGAATGCCAAGGTATGCTAAATTCTTGAAAGATCTAATCACGAATAGAAAGAAAATGGAAGAACTCTCGGCTGTTACTATGAATGCTAATTGTTCAGCAGTGCTGTTGAATAAGATACCAGAAAAACTATCTGATCCAGGAAGTTTCACAATTCCATGTTTTCTGGGTAGTCTTAGTTCAATAGAAGCATTGGCAGACTTAGGTGCTAGTATAAATCTAATGCCGTATTCACTATACGCTAAACTAGACCTTGGAGAATTAAAACCAACCAGAATAAGCATACAACTAGCCGATAGATCAATAAAATATCCTAGAGGGATAATGGAGAACATGCTAGTTAAAGTTGGTACTTTAGTATTTCCAGTAGATTTTGTTGTTTTGGACATGGAAGAAGATTCTCAAGTTCCTCTCATATTAGGAAGACCATTCTTAAACACGGCTAAAGCAATGATAGACGTGTTCGGTAAGAAACTGACCCTAAGTATAGAGGATGAGAGTGTTACCTTTTCAGTTGATAGAGCAATGCAACAACCACAATCTGCAGATGATACATGTTATTATATTCAAACTATAGATGCACATGCAGAATTATTAGAAGAATTTCCAGAATTACAAGGAACAGGAGAATGTTCTTTAGGAGAAGGTAATGAACCAATTGATGAAGCTGAAATGTTAGCTACACTTATAACTAATGGATATGAACCAACAACAGAAGAAATTCAAATGCTAAAAGAAGAAGACAGATATCGATATAAATCATCGATAGAAGAACCTCCGAAATTAGAGTTAAAGCCACTTCCAAACCATTTGGAATACGCTTATTTACATGGTGAATCTGAATTACCTGTAATAATATCGTCTTCTCTTACTGAAAATGAGAAATCACAACTCATTTCTGTGTTGAAAGCTCATAAACCAGCCATTGCATGGAAGATTCATGATATTAAAGGAATAAGTCCTTCGTATTGCACACATAAAATCCTTATGGAAGAAGGTCATAAAACGTATGTGCAACGTCAACGAAGACTAAATCCTAATATGCAAGATGTAGTTAAGAAAGAGATTATTAAACTGCTAGATGCAGGTTTAATATATCCAATCTCTGATAGTCCATGGGTAAGCCCAGTTCAATGCGTGCCTAAGAAGGGTGGCATGACTGTCATCACAAATGAGAAAAATGAGCTTATTCCTACTAGGACTGTAACAGGATGGCGTGTATGTATTGATTATAGAAAATTAAATGACGCCACCAGAAAAGATCACTTTCCCTTACCTTTCATAGATCAAATGTTGGAAAGATTAGCCGGAAATAGTTACTATTGTTTTCTAGATGGATTTTCCGGATATTTTCAAATTCCAATAGCACCCGAAGATCAAGAGAAAACCACATTCACGTGCCCTTATGGTACTTTTGCTTACAAACGCATGCCATTTGGACTTTGTAACGCCCCTGCAACCTTTCAAAGGTGTATGATGGCGATTTTTCATGACATGATAGAAGAATGCATGGAAGTATTCATGGATGACTTTTCAGTCTTCGGTGATACATTTAAATCATGTCTAGTTAATCTGGAACGAATGCTAATTAGATGCGAAAAATCAAATCTAGTACTTAATTGGGAGAAATGCCATTTCATGGTTAAAGAAGGCATCGTTCTTGGACATAAAATTTCAAAAGAAGGAATTGAAGTGGATAGAGCTAAAGTAGATGTAATTGCTAAACTTCCACATCCCACCAATGTTAGAGGAGTTAGGAGTTTTCTAGGGCATGCCGGTTTTTACCGACGTTTCATAAAAGATTTTTCTAAAATTGCCACTCCTATGAATAAACTCCTAGAAAAGGATGCGCCATTCATCTTTTCAGATGAATGTATCAAATCTTTTAATATTCTTAAAGAAAAACTCACTAATGCACCGATCATGATAACACCAAATTGGAATCTACCATTTGAACTAATGTGTGATGCAAGTGATTTTGCAATGGGAGCCGTTTTAGGACAAAGGATTGAAAAACGATTTCAACCTATATATTATGCTAGTAAGACATTACAAGGAGCACAAACGAACTATACAACTACTGAAAAAGAACTCCTTGCTATTGTCTTTGCTTTTGACAAATTTCGATCATATCTCGTTCTAGCAAAAACGGTGGTCTATACCGACCATTCTGCTCTTAGATACCTATTTTCAAAACAAGATGCTAAACCAAGATTAATCCGTTGGATCTTACTCTTACAAGAGTTTGATATTGAAATCCGAGATAAAAAAGGAGCAGAAAATCTCGCCGCTGATCATCTTTCTCGTCTTGAAAATCCCGAATTAGAAGTTCTAAATGAATCGGCCATACAAGACAACTTTCCTGATGAATATCTATTGAAGATAGATTATAAAGAAATCCCATGGTTTGCAGACTATGCAAACTACTTAGTTTGTGGATTCCTTGAAAAAGGATTATCGTACCAAAGACGAAAGAAATTCTTCAGTGATATAAAACACTATTTCTGGGAAGATCCACATCTGTTTAAAAGTTGTCCCGATGGAATAATACGCCGATGTGTATTTGGAGATGAAGCTAGTAAAATTTTAAACCATTGTCACACAGGACCAACAGGAGGGCATTATGGGCCTCAACTAACAGCAAGAAAAGTTTATGAAGCTGGATTCTATTGGCCTACAATTTACAAAGACGCACACCTTCTTTGCAAATCCTGTGATGCATGTCAAAGGGCCGGAAAAATAAGTCAACGTGATGAAATGCCACAAAATGTCATCCAAGTATGTGAAGTATTTGACATTTGGGGTATTGACTTTATGGGTCCATTTCCAAAATCTCATAATAATCTATATATACTCGTAGCCATTGATTATGTATCTAAATGGGCGGAAGCACAAGCTCTCCCAACTAACGATGCACGAGTTGTAGTCAACTTTTTAAAACGTCTTTTTGCAAGGTTTGGAACACCGAAAGCTTTAATAAGTGATCGGGGTACTCATTTCTGTAATAATCAACTTGAGAAAGTTCTTAAAAGATATGGAGTAACTCATAAAATCTCCACCGCATATCATCCGCAAACAAGTGGACAAGTTGAAAATACAAACCGAGCTTTAAAACGTATTCTAGAGAAAACCGTAGGATCAAATCCGAAGGAATGGTCCATTAAATTGGAGGATGCACTCTGGGCTTTTAGAACAGCCTACAAAACTCCAATTGGAACCACACCTTTTAGACTTGTGTATGGAAAAGCATGTCATCTTCCAGTAGAAATTGAACACAAAGCATTTTGGGCTTTGAAAACATGTAATCTTGATTTACATGAAGCCGGACGTCTACGATTAAGTCAACTAAACGAATTAGAAGAATTAAGACATGAAGCATACGAAAATTCGTTAATCTATAAAGAAAGAACGAAGAAATGGCATGATAAAAGAATCAGAAGTTCAAAAGAATTCAAAGAAGGAGACAGAGTTCTTCTTTTCAATTCACGATTCAAGCTATTTCCTGGAAAATTGAAATCAAGATGGTCTGGACCATTCATAGTCAAAAGAGTTTTCCCATACGGAACGATAGAATTAATAAATTCAAATGGGATTGAATTTAAAGTTAATGGTCACAGAGTTAAACATTACATACAGGGTCCGATGGAAGTCGACAACGAAGTTAATCACAATTTCGACACCACAGCTAACTAAGTGTGGGGAGAATCAAGTCTTTAAAGGATAATATGTATTTCTGTTAGAGTTAGATTGTCTGTTTTCGTGTAGTTTTCGAAAATGGAACCCGAATGGTCTTTCCCTAGCAGACCCTAAAGAACTAGTCTTCTCCCTCCATTCTGAATTTTTAATTTTTTTAGGTTTTTACAAAATGAAGACTGCCTGTGAATTAAACCATGGTCTAATGCTACACGCTTTGATCACTAAAAGAAATAATGACATACTACCGAGTGAATTAGTATCAGTAATCAGAGAAAGAATGGACGGAGTTAGAAAAGGATCCAGATGCGAAGATAATAAGTTACAATTTGGTAAAGGAAAATCAAAATCCGCAGCGAAAAGAAGAGCACGACACCTAGAACGATGTCACAAATGCGGAAAATGGTCACATGGAGGTAAATGTTCAAATAATCAAACCTATTCAAATACCGAATTTGTTACTTTATGCAGAGACGGACCGTTCATATGTTTAGAAGAAAAGACAATGAATGCTCGAGGTTACGCCTATGCAGCCATGGAAAACCAATTAAACCGACTATCTTATGAATATAATAGATCATATAACTAAGAAATCTATTTCACAGGTATGTCTGTACAGTTTTTATTTTTATTTTTATTTTTAACCTTTTGATAATAAACGCTAATTTGTTCACTAAAAAGTATTAAATTGGTATTAAATAAAATTAGGTTTGGCGACCGAAATTATTGATATCATTCAAAAATTTATTACATCACTGCGAAATTTAACGTTTATTCTTAAGGTATAAATATCTTTAATCAATCAACCCAAAATATTTCAAAAATTCGTCATGAGTTAAATTAGGTCTTGGAACCGAAATTACTTTACCGAAAAGAGGGGCGCATATTTTTGATAATATTTGATTGATTAAAGTGGGATAAAAAGACAAAAAGATTTTTAATTTATTTTTTTTACCATGTTTTTAAAATTAATATTTAAATCTTAAATTAATATTGTAAACTTTGTAAAAACAATATATTTAAAATTGTAAATATTTGAAAAATTAATATAAGTGTGGTATGAATTTATGAATTTTTAAATTAAGTTTGGTGTGAATTTTTAATTTTTAAAATATGAAATTTAAATTTTATGCATTTCAAATTTTAAATTTGGTGTGAATTTTTAATTTTTAATTTTTAATTTTGAATTTTATATTTAAGTTGTGTGAATTTAAAAACAAAAATTTACTTTATCTCATTAAGTTAAGAATATGATTTTTAAAATTCGTCGTAAGTTGAAGACTAGGTCTTTGAACCGAAATTGCTTTACCCGAGGGAGGGACGAGAACTTTTATTATCATTATTTTTAATCTTATTGATTTAAAGTATGCCAAAAACATTAAAAAACCCAAAAATCTTAGCTTTTAAAACAATCGCTACAAAAAGACAAATTTTAAAATTTTGTCGAGGGACGGACTAGGACATCGATCCGAAACGACCTCGTCCTAAATAACAAGGGAAACAAAATTTTAAAATTAATTTCTTAATTGTTTTATAAGTTAAAGATTATAAAAAAAAAAAAAAAAAAAAAAAGGGTAAACTCCGCGACTCGCGGAGTTTGCAGTGCAAAACCTCCGCGACTCGCGGAGGGACCAAATTACAGAAAAAAATAAAAGAGCTGCACGATCAGTTCACTCAACCCATACAAAAACACACAAAAATACAGCGAAATAGCTGCGAAAAAACCCCGAAAAACCACCCAAAAACACCCCAAAAATCCCAATTTTTAACCGTTAATCACCAAATTTTTTGCTAAAATCATGTTGAGAAGGATGATATCTAAGAATTACTCAAGAAAAACGGTAAATTTCTACACCTAAACACCATTTAATTCGAATTTTAGTGTTCTTGAGCTATTTTTTCCCCAATTTGATTTTGATGCTTTTTAGTGTAATTAGACTTAAATTGTTTATGTATTATGCTTGTATAACCTAGATTGATGTTGTTTAACATGATTAGAAGCCTTAAACTTCAATTTTTGAATAATCTAGGGTTTGTGTTCTTGAGCAAATTTGGGGCTTTTTGATATAAACAGGTTATGGCCGATTTTTGTCATGAATTGTTGCTAAATTGAGTAGTGTAACATGTCTAGGTAGTTAAATGATCCAAACTTTTAGCCTAAACATGATTTTGAGAATTAAAGTGGACTTTTTCAAGTCTAAAATTCATGAACTTGATTTTTGAAAGATAATGCCATTTGAGACTTGTTTGATTGCTAGTAATGATTATTTTGACATGATATTTAAGTTGAATGCTTATGAACTTGGCGAAAATTTTCGTATATGCTTATTTGAAAAAGTGTAGATTTGATAAAAATGTGAAAATAAGCTTAAGTTTGATATAAATTAATAATGTCATTGTAATTATTTTGATTGATGATTTTGCTGACACTAATGCATATTTGGATGCACAAAATTTGTGTTTGATGTGTTTTGCAGAATGAAAGGGGTGAATCTTCATCCCAAGCCCGCCATGCTCCTGCTGAGAACTTGGAACAACAGGAGGTAGATAACTACTACAAGCAGGATGTACCTCATCCAGTCATGACCTTTTCAGATATGCACTTGGAACAGTTGCACCCGAACCTGCGATTTGACAGACTTTGGATAGATTATCCAAAATATCAACGGGGTTTGCATACTCTTCATTCCAAGGTTGTTGAGGTACCGAGGGTCATAGAATGGGGACCCTTAGAAGCTGTAGAATTGGCCGGGCCAATTAGGGAATTACTGGTACAGAGGTATGGTAATTCTTCTTTTAATGACTGGATATGTTTATTCACCATACGCAGACCTGTATATAAAGTATGGTGTGAAGAGTTGTTATGTAGTATAGAGTTGAATGATCGGGTAGCTAGTTTAACCGATCGTTCTTTTATTAGATTTTTGTTAGGCGGTTCGATGCGCCACATGTCTTTACTGGACATGGCTCAGGCTTTACGTATATATACGCCTGAGGAGTTAGCGTCTGCCGATTGTAGAGGATTGATACTAAATGGTAGAAAGATAGATGAGAATTTTGATACACACGGTGTGTGGAGTCAAATGACAAGCCATCACCGTTTCAAAGGGGGAAACTACTCTTATTTGGATATAGATAGAGCCGAATTAAGAGTAATACATAGGTTTTTAGCTAATTCGATTACACAAAGGGGTAAAAACAAAGAAAAGGTAAATGAACAAGATTTGTTTTACCATATGTGTATTCGAGACCCACACAGCGCTGTAAGTATACCATATTGTGTGGGTTATTATTTATCAGCTATGGTTCGGGGGATGCGTCCACATAGCATAATAGGAGGTGGTATTTTTATTACTTTGATTGGTGAATATCTCGGTGTGGATATAAGTCGGGGGGGATTATTAGTAGAAGAGCCGGAACCCCGCGACACTATAGGTTTAAATGTATACCATGGTGCGAAAGTTTTGAAGCGGCGAAATAACGCCGCAGTACGATACAATGGTAGACATCCACAGGTAGAGAGAAACCAGCAGCAAGGTAATGTAGGAGGGGGGAATGAGATGCAAGAAATGCATAGGTTTATAGCTTCTCAGGAATACGAAAATGCTAGACAGAGGGCATTTGAAGATTGGCAAGTTCATCATAACCAGATCATAGCGCATTGCCAACATATAGGTAGAAACTATATTCCTACACCGAAACCCGTCTTCCCTCCTTGGTCGATAGAGATGCAGCCACCATATCCTACGTATGACCCTGCTGAAGCATTCTATAGCACTTATGGTTATGCGTGGAACCCCTATTGGTACCAATATCATCCTTAGTTTACTTTTTTTTTTTTATTTTTTTTTTATTATTTTGTAATTTGTAATTATTGATGCATTTAATATTTTTGTTAATATTGTAATCATTTTTATAATTATCTAACTTTTATTCTTAGATTTTAATAATTTTTGAATGTGGGGTAATATACCAAACTTCAAAAATATGTATATATGTTTGCAGTTTATCTTATGTACACAACAGGGTAAAACAACGCATTTTCAAAGACTGGCATTAAGTTCAGCAAAAGCAACTAATTTTGACGACAAGATGCAAAATATATGTGAAATAACAACAAGACGGAATGAACAAATGATGTGCACCATTTATCATTCAGCAAACAAACGCCAATATATTTGGAAACTTTGGTAAAAATTTAATCATTTTCACACAAATCACCCTCAATAATTTAAATTGTTACTGATTTCTTGCAAATGAGGGCATTGCAAGATCTTAAATGTGGGAAGGGGTTAAATTCTTTCGAATTTTAAAATTTTTTACTTTATACACTTGGTTACCATTAAAAATACTAGTAAAGCAGTAGTTGTATTAGAATCTAGTGCTCTCTGATAAAAAAGAACAGCCCTAGTCTTATATACTGACTACCCAATTCTAGTAAAATTTTTCAAAATTTTCAATTAAATGAATTCAAAATCATGTTTATACATATTTATGAACGATAAAACTAGGTTTTAACACCGAAATTATTGTTACCTCGGAAAGGACATAAATTGAGAAACAAATTAAAATGTTAAAATTCATTTAAAATGGAATAGAGGACGATAAAAAGAAAAATAAAAAGCCAAGTGTGGGAAAATTTACCAAATTATTTTAAACATATGTCACATATATCTGTAACAAATAACTGAAAATACTTTTGCTTTGGACTAAACTAAACTGTTTTACCCAATGAAAGAAAAGAAGAGATGGATCTACACGATGAATCAATTCCATCATTAAAAGGAAGTAAAGTCTTCCGAAAAAGACACGCGCTTCTTGATTTAGGTCATGAAGTTGTCGTCCAGACCAGCTGTAGGTTGACGAAAAATCTAGAAAAGTCATCACTAAAATCAGCTGGAAATCCACGGACCTCAGCATAAAACAGGGTCGCCAAGTGGTCAGATTTATCCTAACCATGAGAAGGATTTATCTCGTACAATGGGGGGGCACCGTGCAAATTAGCTTGATAAGACTAATGAATCAGATCCCCAGAAAGGATAATCTCCTTAAAGATTAAAAATCAGCTTTTAAGCCTGATATTACTCAATCCTTGAGATTGACCTTAAAGATTGAGAATTACAAACTCATGGAATTCAATGATATCTAAACTCGAGCTTAAACGAGAAAATATTTTGATCAAAATTATAAACCGATTTGTTTTCTGAAAACCCTATTTTCAATGCGTTCATTACCATTGAACGTAAAATCCTAGGAATTCACCTGAAATTCATTAGGTCACCTGAACTAAATCGGGTGTCAACCGTAAGAACGGTGGTTGCATAGTGGTCAAAGACATGACCTTGTGCCAGATCGAAAAAAATTATAAGGGTGAGCTTTACTATTGCTCCTACCAAGGATAGTAATTGCGTCCGACACGTTTTAGACCATAATCAAAAGCATGTCACGGGACATTGCCTTAACAGTTGCTTGTTCAACGCTTTCCTTTACAACCGGACGGTAGTTTGCCGAAAGGTAATATACGGAACAAGTAAACTGGACGTGTTGCTTTCCAAATACAAGGTTAGCAAGTGGGTGACACAAAACCGCAAGTTTTGAGCTAAAATTTTCAAATCTGAAACCCACCAAACCCACAAATATTTTGCAAACACCGGTAAAGGGTTATTCCGGAAAACTTATCTAGGGTAAAAACTAGATTTAATTTTCAAAAGATCAAATGTTTTCATAAAGATCCAATTTCCTTAATGGATCTAAATTTTTATAGTCATGTGGGACTGTAAACCATATCGTTACTACCATTGTTTATACCGCCATATAGAAATCACTGATGTACAAAGTGTGAAGAATAAAGAAGTGATTCTAGTATTTCAAGACAATATTGCTTGAGGACAAGCAACGCTCAAGTGTGGGAATATTTGATAATGCTAAAAACGAACATATATTTCATAGCATTATTCCTCAAGAAAGACAAGCTTTTAGTTGCAATTGTTCTATTTACAAGTGATATTCGTTTAAATAATAAAAGGTGAAGACAGAAGACAGATTCGACGATTTGAAGACGCAAACGACCAAAAAGCTCAAAAGAACAAAAGACAATCAAAAAGGTTCCAATTATTAATAAGAAACGTCTCGAAATCACAAGAGTACAAGATTCAAAACGCAAAGTACAAGATATTAAATTGTACGCGAGGACGTTCGAAAATCCGGAACCGGGACCAGAGTCAACTCTTAACGCTCGACGCAACGGACTAAAAATTACAAGTTAACTATGTATATAAATATAATATAATATATAATTAATTATATTAATTATATATATATTATATATATATATATATTAAAAACCGTCGGCAGCAAGAAACTCCAAGGGTGTGAGCTGTAAATATATCTCCGCGACTCGCGGAGTTTTAAGGGCATTTTGCCGCGAGTCGCGGAGCCCCAATTTTCAACTCTGGCTATAAAGCCAACCGAATTCTGATCAAATTTCATATCTTTTTTCTTCTCATTCATACGAGTAATATATATATATATAATTTATATTTTAATTTTAATTTTAATTTTAATTCTAATAATAAGGGTATGTTAGCGAATGTTGTAAGGGTGTAAGTCGAAATTCTGTCCGTGTAACGCTACGCTATTTTTAATCATTGTAAGTTATGTTCAACCTTTTTACATTAATGTCTCGTAGCTAAGTTATTATTATGCTTATTTAAAACGAAGTAATCATGATGTTGGGCTAATTACTAAAATTGGGTAATTGGGCTTTGTACCATAATTGGGGTTTGGATAAAAGAACGACACTTGTGGAAACTAGACTATGGGCTATTAATGGGCTTTATATTTGTTTAACTAAATGAAAGTTTGTTAATGTTAATATAAAGATTTACAATTGGGCGTCCCTATAAATTACCATATACACTCGATCGGACACGATGGGCGGGGTATTTATATGTACGAATAATCGTTCATTTAACCGGACACGGGAATGGATTAATAGCCACTAGAATAATTAAAACAGGGGTGAAATTACATTCAAGGGTAATTGGTGTAATTGTTAACAAAGTAGTAAAACTTTGGTTTACACGCAGTCGATAACCTGGTGTATTCATTAAACAAAGTATTAAAACCTTGTTACAATTCGAATCCCCAATTAGTTGGAATATTTAACTTCGGGTATAATAATAATTTGACAAGGACACTTGCAATTTATATTTATGACTGATGGACTGTTATGGACAAAAACCAGACGGACATATTGAATAATCCAGGACAAAGGACAATTAACCCATGTGCATAAAACTAAAATCAACACGTCAAACATCATGATTACGGAAGTTTAAATAAGCATAATTCTTTTATTTCATATTTAATTTCCTTTATTTTATATTTAATTGCACTTCTAATTATCGCACTTTTATTTATTGTTATTTAATCGCACTTTTAATTATCGTACTTTTTAATTATCGCAATTTTATTTTATCGCATTTTTATTATTCGCAATTTCATTATCGTTATTTACTTTACGCTTTAATTTAAAGTCTTGTATTTATTTTTTTTTTACATTAGGTTTTAACTGCGACTAAAGTCTTAAAATCGACAAACCGGTCATTAAACGGTAAAAACCCCCCTTTATAATAATAATATTACTTATATATATTTGTATTTTTATAAAAGTAAACTAATATAGCGTTGAGCTTTGTTTAAAGATTTCCCTGTGGAACGAACCGGACTTACTAAAAACTACACTACTGTACGATTAGGTACACTGCCTATAAGTGTTGTAGCAAGGTTTAAGTATATCCATTCTATAAATAAATAAATATCTTGTGTAAAATTGTATCGTATTTAATAGTATTTTCCTAGTAAAATAATAACTATTTTATATACACCTCGCTTCACATCATGTATAATGTTATACTTTGGGTTTAAAATGTTTTAATGTATATAATTAATACATCTATCTAAGTAATGAATCTGGATATGAAAAACATAAGTATATATATATAGTAAAGTGAATATACATAAGATATATAAAAATAATTATTACTATATGTATATTGATAAAATATATAAATATTAAATATATATTATTATATAAGTATTAAATAATACATAATTAATAATATGTAATATTAATATAATTGCGAGTAAAATATAAATGTTATACTAATATTACTTTCATTATTATCAGTAAATATTAATATTAATGTCTGTCTTATTATTATTATTCTATGTTATATATATATATATATATATATATATATATATATATATATATATATATATATATATATATATATATATATATATATATATATATATATATATATATATATATATATATATAAAATAGATATTACTAGGTTTTGAACCCGTGCGTTGCACGGCTACTGAAAATCCGTTTTAAATAAGTCACTTATTTTTATTTTATGACGCTTGATCTACATTTTCAAGCAATATTTGTGGTTGCGTTTAAGGGGGACATGTCGACCCGATAGCTTAAGTGTGGTTAATTTGAGCTCGTACGCTATTTTCAATACGTTATAGTTGGTACTATTTGAAACTGTAGATAAAATGGTAATGGGTTTGATTAGTTGACCAGATCAAAAGGTTAAAATTTACCCATTTTGTTATTGATTCATTGAAATATTCTAAACGTGTCTTTCAAATAATTTGTTACATTATATTTTTACTACCACAAATAACAAAGAAGAATCAATAAGGTGTAAAATTGGGTTTTGTAAATTTTTTAAAATAAATAGGTACATATAGTAGTTTTAGTATTTAAATTGGATATATATGATATTATAGGATTTACTTGGGTAAATATGTGATTTAAAAGGTTGATAATGGTATATATGAATAATTATGACATGTGGAAATTACACTTGGCTTAATATGCAATATTTAAGGAGCTAATGACATGTAATCAAATAAAATCTTTCTTTTATATAAATATATAGATATAGATTATTATCACTAAGGATCATTATCATTAAAAATTTATTATTGTTATTATTATACAAATTATTATCATTAACATTAATATTATTATTATATCTATTATTAATATTATTAGTATTATTTTGATATTTTTATTATTATAATTATTATTATTTCTAATATCAGTATTTATTACTAATAATATTATCAATATTATTACTAATATATTTATTATTAAATATTAATATTAATTAAAAATAATCTAATAATTCAAAAACTAGTACGAAATTTGTTATCTTTCGCTGTCTGCTTTTTGATTTTTGTTTCTTCTGATTTGGAATTGTCGATCAATAATGATATAACATTCAACATCTGCAATCACAAGAGGAGAGGAGTTTTACTTAATTTTTTTTTCTTAAAAAAACCGTCGGTCTCTGTATTTCAAATTTTTGGCAAAAATTATAAATCGAACCAATTATCAAAATCTGTAAATGCAATTTTGTTAGGATTGGTTTACTTAAAATTTATTCAAAATATCATATTCCAATTCGTTATATCAAGCTCGAATTTTGGAGTCAAAGTGTTTATCTAAAAAGTTAACCTTCGTGTTCATCACAAAATTCGCTTTTGTTCTAACGTGTCTGTTAAAATTAATGATTCATAAACCTTCTATGAATGATTTAGAAACTATTTTATGTTATAATCTTAGACCATTACGCGACCAAAATCGAAAATCATTTTTTTAGAACTCGACGAGCAGCAGCATTCTGATTCCTTTATTTATTTATTTTTTATTTTTTTTCACAAATTAATTAATCACACTTATAAATAATTTATGTTCCAAGTTCAATGATAATCCGAACAATGTTGTTGTTATGATTTTGGTCGATGTGATTTTGAGAAGGAAGATGAAGAAAAGAGAAAACAATTTTTTACGGGTTAAATACTTTTGACTTGGAGTTATAATCAGAAAAATGGTAACAGATCAGCTGGTTAGGGGGGATTATGGGTATTCAAAGAGTCGCGGGTTCGAGTCTCGGCGGTGGCAGTACTTTTTTGATATTTTCTTCAAAGGTTGTAACCCCTCATTATTATTATTATTATCATTATTATTATTAATATTATTATTATTACTATTATTATGATTGTTATTGCTAGTGTTAATTATTATTGTTAAAATTGTTATTATCACTAATATTAACATATGTAGTATTACTATTATTATTATTATTATTATTATTATTATTATTATTATTATTATTATTATTATTATTATTATTATTATTAACATTATTATGAACATAATACAATTTTGCATTATAAATGTTATTATAATTATCATAATTGTTATTATTATTATTATCATAATTAAAAGTATTATATCTATTATTATTATTACTATGAGTATTACTCATGATATTATTAGTAATTTTAAAACTTTAATATTATTGTCATTATGATGAAAAGGTTTATTATTAATAGCATTATGAAAATAATACAAATTATTATTATTTTCATAAATATTAGTATTAGTATCATTTTAGACTTATTATTATTATGAATAAAATTATTATTATTAGGATTACCACTAGTAATAAGATTGTTATTATTATTATTATTATTATTATTAAGTATTATGTAATAATATCAAAATTATTAATTTCATTACCATTATTATTAAATTATCAATCTTATTAAAACTACTGATGTTATCATTATTATTAATATTAGTATTATCATTATATTATTTCAAATATTATCTTAGTATTATTAAAATACTGTTTTAACAAACAAATGATACACATATATATATATATATATATATATATATATATATATATATATATATATATATATATATATATATATATAAATATAAATATATATATATATTTAATATATAAAACATAACAAACTTAATATCGTAATTAGTAAAATATATAAAATGAATACATGGAACATATAAGTTATTAACATAAAAACGGTATAACTAATAAATTTATATATATATATATATATATATATATATATATATATATATATATATTTATTCGATTACTATTACATGTATTAATATATATATATATATATATATATATATATATATATATATATATATATATATATATATATATATATATATATATATATATATATATATATATATATATATATATGATATAGGTTCGTGAATTCGAGGCCAACCCCAACTTGTTCAATGTCGTCATATGTATTTTTACTACAAAATACAATATTGTGAGTTTCATTTGCTCCCTTTTTAAATGCTTTTGCAATATATATTTTTGGGACTGAGAATACATGCGCTGTTTTATAAATGTTTGACGAAATAGACACAAGTACTTAAAACTACATTCTATGTTGGATTACTATACCGAATATTGCCCCTTCAAGTCTGGTAGCCTAAGAATTAGAAAAATGGCCCCTAATTGACGCGAATCCTAAAGATAGATCTATGGGCCTAACAAACCCCATTCTGGAATTTGGAATGCTTTAGTACTTCGATTTAAATGGTGATTACGATTGCCAATATTTAGGGCATACTTGCGAGTATGCGGGGGATATTCTATATGCATTATGTTAATGTCGGTTACCAGGTGTTCATCATACGACTGGATTTTATACACTTGCGAGTGCAATGATATTTATGAAAAAAGAGAATCTTGTGGTCTATTATATAATTGAAAATGATTGATTATGATAAACTAATGAACTCACCAACCTTTTGGTTGACACTTGAAAGCATGTTTATTCTCAGGTTTGAAAGAAATCTTCCGCTGTGCATTTGCTCATTCTAGAGATATTACTTGGAGTCATTCATGACATATTTCAAAAGACGTTGCATTCGAGTCGTTGAATTTATCAAGATTATTATTAAGTCAATTATAATAGGATGTATTATGAAATGATATGCATGCCGTCAACTTACGATGTAAAGAAAGTTTGTCTTTTAAAAACGAATGCAATGTTTGTAAAAGGTATCATATAGAGGTCAAATACCTCGCGATGTAATCAACTATTGCGAATCGTTTATAATGTATATGAACGGGTCCTTTCAATTAGGATTGGGTAGCGTATCCCAATCGCCATGCTCGGTCTATTTTTTGTATTAAACTAAAATGGGTCGAAATGGTCACTTTGTCATAATTTGGGTCGATGTGGGCTCGGTGTTGTAAAACTCGATTTTATTGTGAGAAATTCTTAGTTTTACTTATATTGACGTGTTATGATAATTTGATTCATTTAAAAGTGTTGAGAAACACGTTTTACGAACGAGCATAAAAAGGAAGTGGACAGGCAACTTTGGAGCGGCGCGCCCCTATATGGAGCGGCGCTCCATATGTCTGAAACTGGACTGTTTATAAAAAAAAATATTTAAATGTTTTCGGTTAGATAACGGGTTGGGTCGTTACAAAATTCAATCGAAGAAGACTGTAGGTAAGCAACAGGGCTTTTCTTCTTTAAGTTCAGTCGCCGCAAACATGGAGCGGTGCAAAAAAGGGGAGTTTCAACTGATTGTGATTGGGGGATGGCGGCAATAGGGTGTTCGAAGGAATGATTACCAACAGATTGGCTGGAACAATTTTAATTTTGGGAGGTGGATGTGGTTCGATAGATGAAAAATTGACGGGAAGCAAGTAGGTAGGTGAAGTATCTAGAAATATCCACAAGAGTAAATTACAAATGTACCACCAGTTACTGGTCCTAGATGTAGGCTGATATACTTATTAATAATAATTAATTAATTAATAATAATACTTTCGTATATGATATATGAATAAGATTTTCTAGATAATCGATTGGTGTAAGGGTAATAAGTTTAGGTATGGGCGGCTGACTCGCCTGACTGTTTAGGAATTTATTTATTCGTTCGCTTCGGGTTCTCTTCGCCCTTTCTATTTTTGGTGAAGCTCTACTATTGGGTGGTGCTCACAAATGTTAAGACAAAATATCCGTGTTGTTGTAATTCTAACATCATCTGTTTACTTTTCTGAAACTAATGGAGAATTCCAAGCGAACAAAGCCATCAAAAGGCAATAATGGCGTCGATAGGATCAGTAACTTGCCGGATCCTATTCTACACTTAATCCTTTCACGCCTTCCAGAAACCGAAGAAGTTGTCCGAACCAGCATTTTGTCGACTGGATGGAGGTACTTATGGACGTCAATGACATCTCTAGATATTGATTGTCGTCGAGGATTCGACCCCTCTAATTTTAACGAGTTCGTTTATTGGGTGTTACTGAACCAAACCCTAGATTTGGATACTTTTCGTTTATCTTGTATTAATAATAATTACAATAAGTCAACCGTGTGGCGGTGGATTCACGCAGCTGTTATGCGTAAAGTTAAATTTCTTGACTTGACGTTTTGCCCTATTTCTAGGTCTGAGGATGTGGAGTTGCCACATTGTATGGTTATGTGTGAATCGTTGGTGGCGTTAAGATTGTATTTGTTTAACCATAAGCTACATTTTAAAGGGTTTTTGGCACTTAAGGTTCTTGAATTGAATTCTGTTGACCTATCGGATGGTGATTTAATAGGAAAGTTTCTTGAAAGCTGTCCGGTACTTGAGGATTTGAGTTTATATGACTGCATGATTTACGACCTTGAGGATTTCACTATTACATGCCCGAATCTAAAGACTTTGCGATTTGCTTACGGGAAAACATATGGTGATAATGATCTTTTTAGCTTTTCTATGGGTTTAAGATTTATTGCCCAAAACTTGTGTATTTGGAGTATGCAAGTCTTATAACTTGCTACCCTATTTTACGATTTCTGTAAACAAGAACCAATTTAATTCTACAGGAAAAATTCATCTTATTAATTTTTTATTTGAAATTCATCTTTTTGTTATTATGACAGTGCGTTGGTGCTGCACGTCATCCAAACATATATTTCCCTACCTCTTTGCCTAATCTGAAGACACTGGAGATTACTACATCACTTGATGTCGTCACTATGAATGCAGTTGTCATGATCCTTAAAGCATCTCCAGTTCTAAAGCATTTCAGTTTGATTATCTTAAATACTCATGAGGTACAATAGTTACAGTATATAAAAATATTCAATTATGACACAACTTTTTAGTTTGATTTTTTTTTTCTCTTTCTATTTTGGCCTGTATATCTCTATAATTAGCTATGTTATTGTCGCAACATTTATAAGTTATTATAACATGCATGACTCGAGTAAAGCATAGTTAATAAATACTTTTTTTTGGATACCTTAATATGATCAGCTTATACTTTTTTTTTTTTTTTAATCGTTTAGGATGATAATGGGTCCGAATCATGGGAATTAGAAGAAGTGTTGGCTCATCATCTGAAAAGAGTCGAGTTTGTTGAATTCAATGGAGAAACACCAATATGTATATATATATATATATATATATATATATATATATATATATATATATTCGAGTTTGATCTTGCAATTTTCAACTTCAACTGTCAAGATAACTAATGAGAAATAACAATCCACACTATATTAATATGTTAGCTAAGTCACTTTCGAATAAGTAACAATTACAATAATGAGAATTCCCTATATTTTTGTATGATTTAATAGCTATTATCAAGACCAAATTTCTTCTGGTTAACAGAGCTAAAAAATGATAATATGCCAAACGTTGATGAATGAGAGTAGCAAAAACAATCCACACTATATTAAAAAAAACAGTGCGATGAAGGGTTTATCTGATGACACTGGAGATTGCTACATCACTTGATGCCAACTATGAATGAAGTTGTTAGGATCCACAAAGCGTTTCAATTTGATCATTTATGAGGTAGTCTTCATCATCTTAAATAGTTGTATAAATAAATTCAATTATGATCTTGAAATATAAAAGCTCAATGTTGCACAATACCTGGGCTATTATGTATTCAGATTCTACGCGAACACATTATGGAATCACATATAATTTCTTGAATTATTGGTTGAAATATGAGCAGGCTGGGCGGCTAGGGTGAGCTGGACTGTGAAAATGGCTACAAGGTCGATAGGTCCCACTACACCTTTCTGAGTAGTTATGAAAAAATTCCTTACAACTCAACTTTTTATTATTTAAATTTTGATCAATATATATATATATATGAATAGAAAAATTATGAGGCTGCTTATACTAGAGTATTTTTTTGGCTAGCTGACACTAGTTGACACAACTTTTTAGTTTAAGGTTTTTTCTAGAAAAAATTACGCCGTTAGTACCCGTGGTTTGTTAAGATTATCATTACAACACCTAAACTTTTTTTCTTGCGTAGTTGGTACCTAGAGTTTGTTTAACTTTCGTAATTGGTACCCATAGCTAACTGTCGTTAAATTTTAACAGCTAACCCCTCACATGTGCCGCACATGTGAGGGTATATTCGTCTGTTTCATTATTTTAATTCTTAAATTGAATTACTAGTTTTAGCTGTAATAACTTAATCGTAAAAGAATCTATACAATCTTTGACAGTTGTAGAATCTTGGAACACTTCAAGATTAATTATTTACCGACATTTGTTGCCATAATGGTAGTTCGTATACATTTTCATACACCAACGCTTAACACTTCATCTAAATTAAATTACAGGAAGGTACATATAACTCATATTTTTGTAGTTTTTTTTTACCCATTTGACTAGTTTCTGTCTAAATGGTTCAATATTGCCACATCTAGACAAATTTCTTATGCGAGGAAAGCTTCATTCTCTTACTGATAGCTAGCTATAAAAATATAGAAACTATAAATGCGTAGTTGTTAATTTTAATCTCCAATATACAAATAATCGGCCCCAACTATAAATTCATCAGAAATCGAAATCGGTTTTGAATTTTTATTTGGTTTTTCTTGCTTTTGCTAAATTAATTGAATTTGATCCTTAATAGATGAAAGATCAGAACAAACCTAAATCAGCATATACACTGTTGCAAATAACAAGGATTTCTCAAATTGATTTTTCACAAATTGAGTCATAGTCAAGAAGTTAGGCATTTTTTCTTGCTCGGTGGTGAGCATTTGTGTGTCCATACTCTGCTTCCACAACAACAGAGCGCATATATGCTTACATATATGTAAGTAAAACTATAACAAAAATAAACAATATGTACTTATACACATGTAAGAAATATAATTACATATCATATGTTATACATAAATACACACACAGATAAAAAAAAAAAGCTAGTGATTATTTTATTTTGAATTACTGTACAGTCAATCAGCATTAACAAATCTGTAAAACAGGCGAAACACATTAATTGATTGTGTAAGGTGAAGTAAAAATTTATATATAGGAGTAAAATGCGAAAGTTTAAAGCATATACATAAAAGGCAATATGGAATCAATAGAATTTAAAGAGAAAACAGAAAGCTGACAATTAAGCGGTTGGTAGAAGAAGGGATTGAAGAACGAAATTGATTGGTAGCAGCGAGATTTGCAGATGAAAACGCAAGAGAAACCATGGGCGATTAGCAATGATTAGTCTTGTTACAAGGATTGCTGTAGCAGCAACTGCAAGTAATAATAAGTATCCAAAATTTAGGGTTCTGAAAAATATCAAAAGAGAAAGGGGTGTAATTGGAATCGACCAATTTGCCCTCACATGCATGGCACATGAGAGGGATTGACGGCTGTTTAACTGGGTACTAACCACGATTGTTCAATAAAACTGAGGTACTAACGAAGCAAAAAATAAAGTATAGGTGATGTGATGAAAAACTGAACAAATCACAGGTACTATCGACGTAATTATTTCTTTTTTCTATTATGACAAGTATATCAAATAGTTAGGTACGTTGTTGTTGTAGAGAGCCTTGACTCGCAACATTTAAGTTACCTTAACATATGTGACTCAAGTAAAGCATAGTTAATAATTACAATTTTTCAACGTTATTTGCATTTGGATTCCTCAAGATGATCTACTTATTCTTGTGTTTGATCGTTTACGATGACAAGTCAATATATTGAGACTTTGAATCAAGTATCCAAGTTTCACAAGTCTTCTTCAGGTGTCAAAATAATTACTCTTTTGGAAAACTGTTTTTAATACTACCTGGATTTTGATAAACTGAAATCAATATGTTGGCCTCATGTAGCTACAAAGAGTAATACGGAGTATAATTTATTTTCCACTTAGGGTCTTTGTTTGTAATTAATTTTATTACATCTTCACTTCATGAATCTTCAAATTCATTACCCCTGTCCGTGCACAACTCAAATACTACGTACAAACGAATATATACACAATAGCACACCAGCAAAGTGATTAATAACACCAACACAAGCAAGTTTCATCATATAACTCGCAACATTCAAAAGGTTCGATATTGTTGTCCGGGAAACAAGTTGAATCAAGGAAGTACGAGTTTAAAGGTTAACAGTTATCTAACATGCATAACAAAAAAATAAAAAAATAAATAAAAATAAAAAATAATAAGCAGTGGACCCGTAATTGATGCCGGCAGCTTCCAATTAGTCTCCTCCGGCCATCCGAGAGTCCCTTAAAACATAATCAACATGATTAATTAGATACAAATTAAACACAATATTTTTCGATCCAAAATTATAAAACTGAAATATCATAATTAGATAATTAAATTAATTTTTACATGCAGTACTTCATCATGCACCGTTGCCACGGGTTGAATTATCGGTATATTTTTTTAACAAACTCGTCGTGTTTATTACACAAATCTTCTTGAAACGTGCTCACGGCGCCTCCTACAGGGTGTGACTTTCTCTCCTCACATTCATAGACAAGGCTCCTTACGTATTCATCCCTTTCTTCGAAAGAAGGCAACGTGAGAAGGGTTTGGTGAACCGTATCTAGGTTTTTATACTTCTTGATAAGAAAGAAATCATGCATGTTATCTTTATATGAGGAAAAGAACTCTCTATAAGGACAGCGATCGTGACAAGGGTATTGTTGGATGGTACATGCGTGACAAAAACTGTCGTTGGAAGAACTTGACATTATTATTGTTAACAATTAAGTTGCAAATGCTAATTAAGAAAGGAGGATTAGTGATCGATCATAACATGCTTGTAACTACATGTCCATATATTATGGACCGAGCTCCTAACTGACACTCCTATAAATTTGTATTATTTTAGCCCAGTTGTTATGATAACTCATTTTATTTTATAATATTTGATCGTCTTGCTTTGCTGTTTATCTTAAATTCTTAATTAAACATTTTTAGTTCAAGTAAGTTACAATATCATTTATAAAATATTATCACACCTCAGATTTTACTATACTTTTTTCCGATATTTAACTAACAACTATTTAACTAATTATATTGACAGATTATTTCGTTAAAATGACTCCGCGCATACAAAAATAACTAACTTTTGCATATTATCTTCTACAAACTTATGTATTGGTTTGCCTTGGACTATATATATTAATCTATCTGTGTTATAATATATAAATATATATATATAAATGGATAGTCAATTATTGATACACAAAAGTAATATTATTGTATTATCTAAACTTGTGATATTTTTGCTATAAATAGCCATGAATGCAAGCATTAAACTTGCACCATTTCTCACACTTACAAAGTGTTTCTTTCTTTCTCTCCATTATCATCTTTGTTCTTACACTTCATTATTAGTATTCTTAATCAAGAATCAAATCACTAAAGGTAGTTATAAGCCTACTGAATTATAACATCAAGAATCAAACCACTAAAGGTAGTTATAAGCCTACTGAATTATAACACGTTATCAGCACGATAATCTTAATACTAATTATGGTTGGCTCTGCCACCTAAATGATATATGGTCGGTTATACCACCTGAATAATATATGGTCGACACTGTCGTCTAATTATCATTTATGTTACTAACATTTATATTTCTATTATCTAACATTTATATGGCCGACACTGTCGCCTAATTATCATTTATGTTTACTAATATTTATATTTATGTTATATAACATTTATTAATGATTGCTTACATATGGTCGACACTGTCACCTACTTATCATTTATGTTATATTAAATTTATGTTTAATGTTTATATACTTATGAATATAAAGTGACTATAATTTATCATGTTGTTTGTTTTAATAGAAAATGTCGAATCTGGAAAAGCTTAAATTTACTCCTTTAGAATCAACTGGAAACAACTACATGCCATGGGTTATAAAAGTAAAAATGCATCTTAAATCAATGGGCATTCTTGAAGCCATAAATGAAAACAACACTTGTTCTGAAAAAGAACAAGCAACGGCATGTTGCTTTATTCATCAACATATTGATGAATGCTTACAAAATAATTATGTGACTGTAGAAGATCCCCATGTTTTATGGGAAGGTCTCAAAAGCAGATTCAATAATCAAAGAGAAATTTTACTTCCAGCTGCTATGGAACAATGGAGAACATTAAGGTTCCAAGACTTTAAGAAAGTAAATGAATATAGCTCAGCCCTGTATAATACATGTTCACAACTTAAATTCTGTGGACATGAAATAAGTGATGCAGACATGATGGAGAAAACTTTCTCCACAATGAATGCTGCAAACATCACAGTGCAAAGAAATTTGAGAATGCTAAAGTTCAAAACATATCCTGAACTTAATTCATATCTCTTAGTTGCAGAGCAAAATGATGAGCTATTAATGAAAAATCAGCAATCCCGTCCTACTGGTACACTTGCAATCCCTGAAGCAAATACTGCAAATAATTATAAACAGGGACAAGGACGCGGGCAAGGTCGTGGTTATAATAACCATCACCATCATCATGCCAAAAGCCATAACTATGGTGTAAACCATCCTTATGGTAATGGTAATGGGCGAGGACGTGGTCGTGGCCGTGGTGGTCAAAGAAATAATAATCCACGAAAATATAAATATCAACCACAAAACAAGCCCACTAAACAAGATGTTGAAGAAAATTCTTCTAAAAATTCTGAAGAATCTTGCTACAGATGTGGTAGAATGGGCCACTGGGCTAATACTTGCCGAACATCTAAACATCTTGTTAAGATGTATCAGGATTCGCTGAAAGATAAAGAAAAGGAAGTAAACTTTGTGGATAACGTCGATCCAACAGTCACTGAGAAACCATCTGATTTATATGAAGATTTCTTGAATGTTTAAGTTGTGTGTCTTTCGAAAAATAAACGATTTAATATCGTCTGTCTTTGTCATTATGTTTGCTAAATGTTTCAGTACTATCTATTTGCGTTTAAAATATT
This sequence comes from Rutidosis leptorrhynchoides, assembly GCF_046630445.1. NCBI lineage: Eukaryota > Viridiplantae > Streptophyta > Magnoliopsida > Asterales > Asteraceae > Rutidosis > Rutidosis leptorrhynchoides. The sequence continues at coordinate 482,144,368 of NC_092333.1, forward strand.
GTGTAATATTAATGTACTCACTATTTATTTCTTATATATGAAGTTCAATATGAATTTTGCTGGAATACAACATCAATCAAGTGGTGGAGATCTCTGTATAGCAGACAGTGGAACTACACACACTATACTTAAATCCGAGAAATATTTTATTGATCTAAAACCAACGGAAGGAACTATACATACAATATCAGGACCTGCTAACTTGATAAAAGGGATAGGAAAGGCAAATTTCATACTACCAAATGGTACAAAATTTTTAATAAATGATGCCTTATTTTCTCCCAAGTCAAGCAGAAATTTATTGAGTTTCTCCGACATATACCTTAACGGGTATGATTATCAGTCAGTGACAACAGAAAATGAGAAATATTTAAGTATCACTGACAAGAGTCATGTGGTTGAAAAACTGCCAAGACTTAGTTCTGGATTACATTATACACATATAAATGTACCAGAAATACATATGGTAGTTAACGAAAAATATATTGATCCTGGTGTATTCAGTTTATGGCATAACAGATTAGGCCATCCAGGATCAACAATGATGAAAAGGATTATTGAATGTACTCATGGACATCCACTAAAGGATAGAAAAATCCATCATGATACAATGGTTCCATGTACATCTTGCTCTCTTGGAAAATTGATAACTAGACCCTCACCACTTAAGGTTGAGAAAGAATCACCAATGTTTCTTGAAAGAATTCAAGGTGATATTGTTGGGATTTAACAAGTTTCATGATACTTAAAACCATTTAAGAATCAATTAAAAGCGGAAGCATGTAATTACCATTTTAGAACATGTTAATCTTTAACCAATTAAAGTTAAATCCCAATTAGGATCAAGTTGAGAAATAAGCTTACAAACTACAAGCAAGAATAAGATGTTATACCTATTCCAAGCTAGTTGAAAGTGATGAAGATGATGATGTTGAATGGAGCTTCAAATGGATGAAACCTCAAGTTGTTATACCCCAAGCTTATCACCAACACCTTGTACTTTGGTTAGGATTTATTGACACTTGAATTTAGCTTCCAAAAACCAAATTAAGAACCCCTTTTCTCCCCTAATACCCCACGGTTTTTACAGCAGAATGGGAGGAGAAAAATGCAGTTTTTTTTTGATTACTTTTGATGTGTATGAATGTGTGTTGAGTCTCCAAGAAGTCCAAGTACATATGCACATGGGAATCCTTCAAGTAGCCACTCAAAATGCTAGTCAAATGCATGCATATTTGAGACTCCAATGCCACTCACTCAACAAGTAATATAGAATATGTTTTATAAAAGAATTAGTTTTTATAAAAGTTAGATTTTATAAAATCTAATTTATAAAACTTCCATATAATTTTATGTACATTTTTAATATATAAAGTCCATTTATATAAAATGTAACATAAACTTATTAATTATTTACCTATAAATAATTAAATCCAATATATATAAATTATTCCATAATTTATATATATATATATATACACATCAAGTAATATTTAAGAAAACCATCTTTCCTAAAGTTCAAGTGTTGCGTATTTGATCAATGAACCAATCGTTAAAATCAAATACGAATAAAGGTGTCGGTAAGCCTGTTATTGGGTATGACCCGACTTGGATCAAAACATATTAGCCACGTTAATTTAATATGTCTCTCGGGCATATGAAATACCTTCAATCTCCCACTTGCACGAGAAACATAAGAAATTAATGCAAATGATGGATACAGCCTAACACACCGTCCATCACCCCTAATATGTTATGACTTTGTGCCATTCAATAACATCATCCCTTTCGAGCTCCCTACTCGAACTGATATATGTAGGTGAATCTTTCATTATATCCTTTCATCCTAGATGTCATGTTAAATCCAAGAGATACAGAGTGATCACTCTCTTATAGATTTAACTTTTCAGGCCTTAGACATCTGACTCTCAACGAATAAGAGGGACAAATTCCATCTTGACTACATACGTCCTAGTGTAACGACCCGGATTTTTCCGATCGTTTTACACTTATAAGATTAATATTTACATAAATTAAAACTTACCAACATGATAAGCAATCTAAATTGTTGAGATTTATGATTTTGAAAAGAGTTTTACATAACGTTTAACCGTCTAGTTTGACCGATGATATCACGAACTATACAATATATGTTAATTATACGTTTGTGTATATATATGTATATATACATATTTAACATGATTTAAGGATGTTTAAATATCTCATTTTGTATTAATAACAATAAGTTATAAGTATATTTTGAAACTACTAACTTAAGCTTTCAAAACGATAACTATACGTAACGTTATTTGACATAAATACTTACGACCTATAATGTTTATACATATATCGTATATATAATGTATTTAATCACTTTTAAAGACTTAAATACATAAAACAATATAAGTATATTCACAAAAGATAGCTATATTTGAATCCTCATTCCATTTTTCACAAGATTTCTATACGTATATCTAGAGTATATGTACTCGTATCATACCTAGCTTCTATACGTATTTACTATTGGTATATACACATCAAATCACCACCAACCAGCCCTTGTTCATGCCTTATGTATAAGGTAACTACTTTTGTTATTTAGTATGACAATTTCACATGATTAAAAGATCTTTTCACAAAATTACAAATTTATACACCTTTTACACCACCATAAATACATGCATCCATTTTCAATTTTTGGAACATCATTTCTCTAGCTAAACACACACACTTACTAGCCTCATGTCTCTCTAAGAACTCCAACAAAAATCCTCTCAAGAATCACCTTAAACACCACCATAAAAAGATCAACAAAAACACTACAAAAATACAACTTTCAATTCAAGTTTATGTCTTAAGTTGCTTCCAATCTTTCATCCAATTTCATCACTCTTTTGGTTCTAGGTTTTTAATCCTCTTTTACAGCAATCTTGTCCAAGTAACTTGAGGTAGTAACTTTGTTCATAACCTTATTCGATTCATATATATATAGCTATCTTATTGTATGGTATACAATTTTAACAACAAAAACATAGTTTGAATGATTTCAAACTTGTTTGCAAACTAAATAGATCCTTCTAACTTAACTTTTAAAATACTTCAAGACCTGTAATATAACTTAAATATATGCTAATTTAACAAGGTATAACTTGGTTTTTCAAAGAATACCTTAAAAAAACTGTTTTTATGACGTCGGAGTGCAACCGGGGGCTGTTTTGGGTTGGATAATTAAAAACCATCTTGAACTTTGAATTGGAGGTTTATATTCTGGAAAAATGATATTTCTTATGAATATGTTAACACATAAAAATTTCATGATTTAATTCATAGTATAAGTATTTTTAGAAAAATGGTCATTAAATGATGTTTTTGTAACAAAAATGATTAACTTCATAAGTTTCACCAAAATTTGACCTATGACCTATGATTTCGAATACAAACTAAGGTATTTACAGTTCATATTCTTAAAGAGGGACTCGATCCAAGGAAGTGGAAAGTTGAATCAACGAAAACGGAGTTGTAACGAAGAAATTATGACCAAAACAAAATCGGATATCCAAGAATAGTTTAGCCACGAAAATAATTGGAGAAAATTAAATAAATCACATCTTCCTAAAGTAACATGATATTTTATACATATGTACTCATAATTTAATTTTATATGGTTCAGGATCACCCGTAAACAATACGAGAAGATTAATCATAAGATCCCATGATTGTACGCAACACGTCATTTGACAACACCGGTACTTTATGTACGCAACACGTCATTTGACAACACCGGTACCATGGGTCAAGATTAATCTCGACCAATACATATACGATGGGGGTTTTATTTATTTCATTGGGGGTTTATTAAACAACTAAATATGAACCATTAAAATTGAATTACTAACATCGGACTGCTAACTACGGACAAAGGAATTATTAAAAGTATTAAAAGTATTATAAGTATATATATGTGACGATTGTTTAAAAAGAAAAGGTATTGATATATTATATATGGATAGGTTCGTGATATCAATCGGAGACCAAGTCGAAATTACATATCTTCAAGACAAAAGTGAGTATATAGTCCCACTTTTAAACTCTAAATATTTCGGGATGAGAATACATGTATTTTATGTTTTACGATATGGACACAAGTAACTGAAAAATATATTCTACGTTGAGTTGTACCACTGGCATACTTCCCTGTAGCTTGGTAACTGTTATTTACAGCGGTATTGTAAACGCGAATCCTGTTGATAGATCTATCGGGCCTGACAACCCCAACCGGACTGGACGACCAGTATTCAACGGTTGCACAGTACTTCGTTTCGTGACTACACCTTGGTACGGTGTAGTAAGATTTCATAATAAAGGGAATATGCGACGTGATTAAATGTTAAGTATGGTTACCAAGTGCTCAACCACTTAGAATATTTTTATTAAAATGTTTATATATGAAATCTTGTGTTCCATTGTTATAACGCTGCTAGCATCAAACCTATATATCTCACCAACTTTATGTTGACGTTTTAAAGCATGTTATTCTCAGGTATGAATTAAGTCTTCCGCTGTGCATTAGCTCATGTTAAGGATACTACTTGGGACCTTTTAAGCCATGATACAAAGACGTTGCATTCGAGTCATTGGAGTTCAATAGAGAATATAAATAAGTAAATGACAGATTAGGTCATTTGGATATTATGAAATGTTAGACGAAAATGTCAAATATTGATGTAATGATAGTTTGCCTTTTAAGAATAAATGCAACGTTTGTAAAATGTATCATATAGAGGTCAAGTACCTCGCAATGTTATCATATGTTATTGTATTCGTCCCTATGGATTGGGTCGGGTCGTCTCATGTGGTATCAGAGCGTTGGTCTTAGCGAACCAGGCCTTGCATTAGTGTGTCTAACTGGTAGTTATTAGGATGCATTAGTGAGTCTGGACTTTGACCGTGTCTACATGTCAAAAGTTTTGCTTATCATATCTAGTCGAAAATCATCTGCTTATCATCCTTAAGAATTGTCTGCTTAGTATTCTTAAGTCTAGACACGTCTTACTGCATTTGGTGCATCGATAGTGTATAGACAAAATTCGTATCCTAGCGTATCTGTTGCTATAGACATTGCCTGACGAATTTCAAAGATTCTCCGTAATTCACGGGATTTTGAGTATTATAAATACATATGTAAATTATGTATTGAAGAATACCAAACCCAACTCCTATAATCTATTCCAAACCAAAAATTCATTTCCCCGACTGTACAAGATGAACTCCGCGTCCAGTTCGAATTCCTCCGACTCCGACAGCTACGCTGATATGGATTTCCATTCGGGCTCCGAAGGCAGCGTCACTGGAATGGATCAACCAATTTCTCATCATCTATTCTGGATGAATTGGGGATGGGTTCATAGTATACTAAATTATTGGAGACAAGAAGAAGGTGATCCCTTTCACCCACCGAATTGCCCCATTGGCGACGAACCTGAAGCACTTACCGGCGAACCTGTTCGAGAAACCATTTTCTCTCTCATTTCTCGAGTATCTCGTCACGATTATATCCTATCCCATATTTCGGATCTTGTTCATTCGCTCACTCCAACCGCCAATCATCCTGGTGTACTAGCAGAAATTAACGAACTTCGCGCTCGTGTGACGGCTTTGGAGAACACGGTGCGAAGGTTACAAACACCAGCAGCAGCACCAGCAGCATAACCAGTACCGTTAACAACATCAACCTCGCAATCTTTAGTACCAGTAGCATCATCGACGTCAACGACATCATCAGCATCAACACCAACCGTATCATTACCACCACCAACAATCACATCCGCACCACGTACCTCAACATCATCATCTGAACTTCGAATATGATCTTTGTTCTACATATCATTCTACACCGATTACCTCTTCTTTACGTATCGTTCTTCGTTCGACATGACGATTATGTAATCTCTAATGTTTTGGAGATTATGTAATCTAGTAACAACGATAAATCAAATGAGTTGAATATTTTATTGACTCATTAAATTCATAGTTACCTCCGAAGAAAATATATATGAAAATATATTTTCATAAAGATTGTAATTAAAAATTTCATTCGTACAAACTGTTAATGATGAAAATATTTTAACGGGTGGGTAGTACCCAAGGAATATTTAGAATTCACATTAACAAGTTACACTGTACATTCTTCGAATCTGATTCAACGATCATTTATTATCCTACTTACAATTACCGATATACATATCCGTTCACTCCAGATTAACCATTTCCATTTAAATTTCATATTTGGATTTTTACCTATCCGAATCCAACAAGTGGCATAATGAAGAAACATTGGCAAAATAAAAATTGTTAGAAACAGATGAATTAATTAATTGAAATTGTGATAGGATTACACGCTAACTGTTCCGGCTAACTGTTCCCAGCTAACTGATTAATATTTAATTTATCGCAATTTACATTCTTGCAATTTTAATTTCTGTACTTTACATACCGTTGGGACACATGTACAACAACACGTCGGATTAATTCTGAGATAACACGTTGTATAATGGGTCATGATATATATTTATTTATTTTACGCATTTTAAATAACGGGACACGTATACAAGGTTTCGACTTATCATATTGATCCATCTATATATATATTTCGGAACAACCATAGACACTCTATATGTGAAGGTGGGAGTTGGCTATACAGGGTCGGAGTTGATTCCAAAATATATATATACTTTGAGTTGTGATCGACACCGAGACCAGTACACGGGTCACGATACGTATTAAGTAATTCGAATATTATATATTTAGTTCATATATGAATTTATTGAACCATTGGACAATCGGACTATTGGACTGCTAACTTTGGACAATTAAAAATGAGTTAAAATGATGATTATTACATATGAAACTAAACAATCCTTCAAGTTTGCCACTTGATTCTATTTTAAACCTCATTTGTATCTTGACGATTACAATTCGCATTCACAACTTTTCATGATTCTTGAAAACATCTCGATCGAGAAGTTCAACCAGCCGCACCTCGTCTACGGAATAAAGATTTATGCATACAGTTATGCACCTAAAAATTTTTGAACTCGAAGTTATAGTTAAAACGTATCCGCATCGAATTCCTTATCATCCATTAGCAAAAACAATCACGCGATTCCTTTTCAATTAACTAATTTTGTCACAGCTCCACTTCGATATCTCAGTAAGACTACTCTTATTACAATCTCGATATATATATATACGTTGTTCTTTCGCCATCGTTACCGGAGAACCTTTTATATTCCATCATATTACCATCAGCGTTTAATCATCTAAAAATACAATTCTCCTTAAACCATCTTGGTTTGATAACCAAAGACCCAGATCCGATAACTTTGAAAATACTGACGAAGCAGCATGTTGTAGAAGGTCTTAATGACCAAATGTTGATGATAAAAGAAGGAAGTGTTAGGAACACTCGATAGAAAATTGGTACTGAAAACCGGATTGAACAAACCATGAAGGAGACTCTGAACAAGTTACAAGGACTAAACTTGTACATAAAGAATTATGACGATTCTGTAGCAAACACCTTGCTTCTGAATCTAAACCCTTACGGGTCAATCTTCATCATCATCCTTCGACATTAGAAATTCCAAGATATTATCATATCTTTCATTATAAATATCCTCAATATTTCTGAAGATATTTTCACCACTATCCTTATCTGAAATCAGTTATCTCTCTGTAATATCTGCGTTACAATATAAAGGAAACTGTGTTAGTTTCTAAATCCTTCAAGTTTAAAATAGGAATGTTCTGAAGCAGTGTTGGGAACTGATGCATGAACTAGTATAATATAATGAAACTTGATCAACTTCATTATATTACAGTAAGTCATGTTAAGTTTCTAATGGAATATGATGATTCACAGTACCGTCATCATGTGCCATGTTACACGACTTTTACATTCTATCCAATTCCGAAACATATTAAGAACAAATCATCTTGATAGTTCTATTTTCCTGGATATTCTGGTAATTTGACAAATCAAAATCGTGCCATTACCATTCCTTTCTTAGAGCATTAGCTATGTTCATTCCGAATTTTATACCTACGAATTTCGAACTATTGATCGCTTGACTCAAGGACGGGAAGAAGAAACGAAGGGACAAAGTCCCAAAATAGAAATTGGGGTATAGATTACAGCAAATAGGAGAGAGTATTAACTATGGATGACAATGATTATGGAAAACAGAAGCAGGAGCATCGAAATATAAGGAAAGATATCAAACCCAATAACCACCCAGAAACTACAAACCGTGTGTATCAATACGTATGGCGACGTAAAGACACGAGAGAATTAGAAACATTATAATTCCAAGAAAATCATAAAAGTGAATAGATTCTTCTAGCGGTAGATGAAAGAGAAGAATGAAAGATATGAAAGTTAGAAGTATAACAAAAATCAGAACGGGATGAAGCATTTTAAAGGATACCTTAAGGTATGAATTAGAGGAGGAAGAGTAAGAGATGTGAGGTATGGAAGTAAGAAAGGGAAGGAGGTGGATTTATAGTGAAATATCCGACAAAGAAATCGAAACAGATTATCGCATTAAATCAAAGGAGATCCTGTTTTCTAAATCATCGAAGAACCAAATCTTATTACATAAGATTTTCTTTAAATCCCTTAAATTCTGGAAATCAATCCTAATCTCGACATCGGTTAAAACAATTCTATATTCACTCATTTCATTCTTTTGTGATAGCTTCACTCGTGCGCTTCACATGACCGAATCGTTTTATCCATATCTTCCAATAATGATAAAACTCTATTAATACCTCATATTCGTCATGAAAACATTCCTATTGTTATTTATGACAACCTCTACCAAATTTCGGGACGAAATTTCTTTAACGGGTGGGTACTGTAACGACCCGGATTTTTCCGATCGTTTTACACTTATAAGATTAATATTTACATAAATTAAAACTTACCAACATGATAAGCAATCTAAATTGTTGAGATTTATGATTTTGAAAAGAGTTTTACATAACGTTTAACCGTCTAGTTTGACCGATGATATCACGAACTATACAATATATGTTAATTATACGTTTGTGTATATATATGTATATATACATATTTAACATGATTTAAGGATGTTTAAATATCTCATTTTGTATTAATAACAATAAGTTATAAGTATATTTTGAAACTACTAACTTAAGCTTTCAAAACGATAACTATACGTAACGTTATTTGACATAAATACTTACGACCTATAATGTTTATACATATATCGTATATATAATGTATTTAATCACTTTTAAAGACTTAAATACATAAAACAATATAAGTATATTCACAAAAGATAGCTATATTTGAATCCTCATTCCATTTTTCACAAGATTTCTATACGTATATCTAGAGTATATGTACTCGTATCATACCTAGCTTCTATACGTATTTACTATTGGTATATACACATCAAATCACCACCAACCAGCCCTTGTTCATGCCTTATGTATAAGGTAACTACTTTTGTTATTTAGTATGACAATTTCACATGATTAAAAGATCTTTTCACAAAATTACAAATTTATACACCTTTTACACCACCATAAATACATGCATCCATTTTCAATTTTTGGAACATCATTTCTCTAGCTAAACACACACACTTACTAGCCTCATGTCTCTCTAAGAACTCCAGCAAAAATCCTCTCAAGAATCACCTTAAACACCACCATAAAAAGATCAACAAAAACACTACAAAAATACAACTTTCAATTCAAGTTTATGTCTTAAGTTGCTTCCAATCTTTCATCCAATTTCATCACTCTTTTGGTTCTAGGTTTTTAATCCTCTTTTACAGCAATCTTGTCCAAGTAACTTGAGGTAGTAACTTTGTTCATAACCTTATTCGATTCATATATATATAGCTATCTTATTGTATGGTATACAATTTTAACAACAAAAACATAGTTTGAATGATTTCAAACTTGTTTGCAAACTAAATAGATCCTTCTAACTTAACTTTTAAAATACTTCAAGACCTGTAATATAACTTAAATATATGCTAATTTAACAAGGTATAACTTGGTTTTTCAAAGAATACCTTAAAAAAACTGTTTTTATGACGTCGGAGTGCAACCGGGGGCTGTTTTGGGTTGGATAATTAAAAACCATCTTGAACTTTGAATTGGAGGTTTATATTCTGGAAAAATGATATTTCTTATGAATATGTTAACACATAAAAATTTCATGATTTAATTCATAGTATAAGTATTTTTAGAAAAATGGTCATTAAATGATGTTTTTGTAACAAAAATGATTAACTTCATAAGTTTCACCAAAATTTGACCTATGACCTATGATTTCGAATACAAACTAAGGTATTTACAGTTCATATTCTTAAAGAGGGACTCGATCCAAGGAAGTGGAAAGTTGAATCAACGAAAACGGAGTTGTAACGAAGAAATTATGACCAAAACAAAATCGGATATCCAAGAATAGTTTAGCCACGAAAATAATTGGAGAAAATTAAATAAATCACATCTTCCTAAAGTAACATGATATTTTATACATATGTACTCATAATTTAATTTTATATGGTTCAGGATCACCCGTAAACAATACGAGAAGATTAATCATAAGATCCCATGATTGTACGCAACACGTCATTTGACAACACCGGTACTTTATGTACGCAACACGTCATTTGACAACACCGGTACCATGGGTCAAGATTAATCTCGACCAATACATATACGATGGGGGTTTTATTTATTTCATTGGGGGTTTATTAAACAACTAAATATGAACCATTAAAATTGAATTACTAACATCGGACTGCTAACTACGGACAAAGGAATTATTAAAAGTATTAAAAGTATTATAAGTATATATATGTGACGATTGTTTAAAAAGAAAAGGTATTGATATATTATATATGGATAGGTTCGTGATATCAATCGGAGACCAAGTCGAAATTACATATCTTCAAGACAAAAGTGAGTATATAGTCCCACTTTTAAACTCTAAATATTTCGGGATGAGAATACATGTATTTTATGTTTTACGATATGGACACAAGTAACTGAAAAATATATTCTACGTTGAGTTGTACCACTGGCATACTTCCCTGTAGCTTGGTAACTGTTATTTACAGCGGTATTGTAAACGCGAATCCTGTTGATAGATCTATCGGGCCTGACAACCCCAACCGGACTGGACGACCAGTATTCAACGGTTGCACAGTACTTCGTTTCGTGACTACACCTTGGTACGGTGTAGTAAGATTTCATAATAAAGGGAATATGCGACGTGATTAAATGTTAAGTATGGTTACCAAGTGCTCAACCACTTAGAATATTTTTATTAAAATGTTTATATATGAAATCTTGTGTTCCATTGTTATAACGCTGCTAGCATCAAACCTATATATCTCACCAACTTTATGTTGACGTTTTAAAGCATGTTATTCTCAGGTATGAATTAAGTCTTCCGCTGTGCATTAGCTCATGTTAAGGATACTACTTGGGACCTTTTAAGCCATGATACAAAGACGTTGCATTCGAGTCATTGGAGTTCAATAGAGAATATAAATAAGTAAATGACAGATTAGGTCATTTGGATATTATGAAATGTTAGACGAAAATGTCAAATATTGATGTAATGATAGTTTGCCTTTTAAGAATAAATGCAACGTTTGTAAAATGTATCATATAGAGGTCAAGTATCTCGCAATGTTATCATATGTTATTGTATTCGTCCCTATGGATTGGGTCGGGTCGTCTCACCTAGATATACACTTTGTAATATACCTGAGTTCTTCCTTATGTACTACCATGTTTCAGAATAGTGAAGGAAAGAATCAAGGCACAGTACTTGGTGAATATCCGAACCCAATATGTATCTCAGGTCAGAGGATACAATGATATTCGCCTTTACTCAAGATTACATGTGATCAACCACAAAGGCTCTATACAGTAATTCTTGAGAGCGGGTCTTCCAATATTTGTGTCCCACAAATATCTATGAACCTTGGTAGCAACCTTGCCCCACATTCACCATTTGAATGTTAACCAATCCAAGTTCATAATAGTCTAGACCTCACACTTGTTCCCATAAATGTGATCAACTACGGAATTTAGAATAATAGTTTATTCATGGATAAAATATGCAAAATTGGAACATGACTCATAAATAAATTAATACCACAATTATATTAATGAGTTTGAACTAATTCGTTCCGTTACAATACATAAAATAGATCAATTCCAATCACTAGAATATCGAAGCCCTAATGCACAAACATGTCCCTCATGTTTTGGCCCATGTAAAAGCTTCGTGAGTGGATCCGCAACATTATGATCTGTATGAACTTTGCGAATACATATCTTTCCTTTTTCAACTTCATCCCTTATGTAGTTGAATCTCCGCTCAATGTGACGAGTCTTTTGATGGGCACGAGGTTCCTTGATTTGAGCAATCGCACCCTCGTTGTCACAAAAGATCTCAAGAGGGTCCTGAATGGAAGGGACCACTCCTAAGTCGTCGATGAATTTCTTCATCCATGCAGCTTCTTGAGCTGCCAGTGAGGCGGCAATGTACTCTGACTCTGTAGTGGATAACGCAACAACCTCCTGTTTCGAGCTCTTCCAAGAGACCGCACCACCATTTAACATGAAGACATAACCGGATTGTGATCGAGAGTCATCTCGATCAGTTTGGAAACTCGCGTCCACGTAACCTTTTACAGCGAGTTCCTCCTCACCAGACCCATATATTAGAAACATATCCTTAGTTCTCCTAAGGTATTTCAATATACTTTTAACAGCAATCCAATGACTGTTTCCTGGGTTGTTCTGGTATCTACTTGTCAAGCTTAGAGCGCATGACACATCCGGTCTAGTACATATCATTGCATACATGATAGACCCAATAGCAGATGCGTATGGGACTTTCTTCATTCTCTCTTGTTCATCTTTCGTGGTAGGACACTGAGATGAACTGAGAACGGTTCCCTTTTGAATAGGTACCAAACCTCTCTTAGAGTTTTCCATCTTGAACCTTTTCAAGATTTTATCAATGTATGTACTTTGACTTAAACCTATCAATCTCTTGGATCTATTCCTATAGATCCCTATCCCCAATATGTATTGTGCATCTCCAAGATCCTTAATGGAGAAGCAACTCTTTAGCCAAGTTTTGACTCCTTGCATTGTGGTAATATCATTCCCAAATAATAATATATCATCCACATATAGTACAAGGAATATGATAGTGCTCCCACTAGCTTTCTTATATACACAAGCTTCATCACCATTTTTAATGAAGCCAAATTTCTCGGCTTCCTCATTAAAACGATGATTCCACATTCTCGATGCTTGTTTCAATCCGTAGATTGACTTCTTTAACTTGCATACACTTTTAGGATATTTTGGATCAACAAAACCTTCAGGCTGGACCATATAGACATCTTCCATAAGATATCCATTTAGGAAAGCGGTTTTGACATCCATTTGCCATATTTCATAGTCGTAGTGAGCAGCAATGGCAAATAATATCCTAATAGACTTTAGCATTGCCACAGGCGAGAAAGTTTCATCATAATCAACCCCTTGAGTTTGAGTGAAACCTTTTGCAACAAGTCTAGCTTTATATGTATCCAAGTTTCCATGTATGTCGGTTTTCTTCTTGAAAAGCCATTTGCAATCAACTAGCTTAGAGCCAGGAGGTTGCTCAGCAAGTTCCCACACTTGGTTTTCATACATGGATTGCATCTCGGCGTTCATGGCATCCTGCCATTTATCTTTATCAATCCTTGATAAAGCATCTTCATAGTTTGTCGGTTCATCCAAATCAACCGTATAGCAACCATCCACGAGAAACCCATATCTCTCGGGAGGATTACTAATCCTACTAGATCTTCGAACGTCTTGTGTACCTTGATCATCCACTTGATCACTTTCAACATCCTCATGTTGAGTACTAGTGCCAACCAATTGTGTATCATCGGCTTGATCTTGTACCTCTACAAGATCTACCTTCCTTTCACCATCACCTTCCATAAGGAATTTGGTTTCTAGGAATTCCGCTTTCCGAGCAACAAATACATTCTGCTCGGATGGATCATAGAAGTAATATCCCATGTCATTTTTGGGATATCCTATGAAGATACACTTTGTGGATCGAGCATGTAGCTTATTAGGGACGTAACGCTTAGGATAAGCTTCACATCCCCATACCTTTAAGTATGATAGAGATGGAGGTTTTCCAAACCACATCTCGTGAGGAGTTCGTTCCACTTTCTTGGTTGGGGCCATATTTAAAATACGAGCCGCGGAGCTTAGACAATAACCCCAAAATGATAGAGGTAACGAGCTTCTTGCCATCATAGATCGAACCATATCCATTAGGGTTCGGTTCCTCCTTTCGGAAACTCCATTAAGTTGGGGTGTTCCGGGTGGAGTAAGTTGTGAGATAATCCCACAACTCCTAAGATGATCTTGGAAGGCATCGCTTAGGTATTCACCTCCTCTATCGGTACGAAGTACCTTAATTGTCCTATTGAGTTGATTTTGTACTTCGTTTTGATATTCTTTGAATGCTTCAAACGTTTCGTCCTTGTGTCTTAATAAGTAGACATATCCGAAACGACTAAAGTCATCAATGAAAGTAACAAAGTGTCTTTCACCATTCCTAGTCATGGGTTTAAAGGGTCCACATACATCCGAATGTATTAATCCCAATAAATCTTTAGCCCTTTCATAGGTCCCTTTGAAAGGTGCTTTAGTCATCTTGCCTTGTAAACAAGATTCACATACTTCAAACGAATCCATTTCATTTGATTTCAAAAGTCCATTCTTTTGAAGTGTATGTATTCGGTTCTTGTTTATGTGACCAAGGCGACAATGCCATAAGTAGGAATCACTCAAATCCCTTTTGAGTTTCTTGGTGCTTGTATGGTACATTGAGCTACTAGATGATGTGTCATCATGAACCAATTCATAAATTCCATTTGAAGGTGAAGCCTTGAAATAGAATACATTATCTAAATAAATATGGATATCGTCATTAACAAAATTAAGATTAAAACCACATTGTTTCAAACGGGAAATGGAAATAATGTTTCGACATAAATCGGGTGCATACAAAACATCTTTCAAAATAAGTTCCAAGCCACTTGGAAGTTTTAACACAAAGTCTCCTTGAGCCTTCACTTGCACTTTGGCTCCATTACCCATGTAGAGACTTGATGTTCCCGTTTGCTTGCTACTTCTTTTGAACCCCTGCAATGAATTGCAAATGTGAGTTCCACATCCCGTGTCTAATACCCATGTATTAGAAGAAGTAATACTAAGCTCTATATATACCATATATATATTACCTGAGGTTTGCCCTGCATCCCTCTTGTCCTTCAACTCCTTAAGATAAACCGGACAGTTTCGTTTCCAATGACCCATCTCACCGCAACCGAAACATGGGTCTTCCTTGGGGTTTGCCTTCTCGGCTACCTTTTGCTTCTTAGCCTTGTTCTTGGTTGGGGTAACCATCTTCCCCTTCCCTTTGCCTTGATGGGCGGGTCCTTTCCTCTTAGCCACCTTTGGCTTAGAGGTGTTACCTTTGGATCCACCTTGATCGATTGCTAACACGGGTAAAGCCCTTTTACCCATGCTAGTTTCCGCCGTTCTAAGCATACCGTGAAGCTCACCTATGCTCTTATCCATCCCATTCATATTGTAATTAATTACAAATTGATCAAACCTTTTTGATAGGGAGTTAAGGATAAGATCGGTGGCTAACTCATTGGAAATGTTTAGGTTAAGACGGTTAGCACGATCGATAAGGCTTTTCATCTTAAGTACATAAGATGAAACCGATTGGGTATCGTCCATACGACAAGCATGTAGCGCCCGAACCGTTTCGAATCGCTCGACACGCGCTTGTTGAAGGAACATCTCCTTCAATTGCGTTATCATGTCGTATGCACTATGATGCTCGAAATCCTTTTGGAGTTCGGGTATCATAGTCCCAAGCATTAAGCATGAGACTTGAAGGGAGTCGTGGCAATACTTATCGTAAGAGGCCATTGCCTCCACATCATTCTCATCCGGTTGATCGGGAATGGGGTCCTCAAGTACATACATTTTATCCTCTTGTTTGAGGACAATCCGAAGATTGCGGAACCAATCCATAAAGTTGGTATGGTTGAGTTTGTCTTTCTCTAAGAGAGACCTTAATGATAGGTGGTTTAGGTTAAGTGGTGCGTTTGGAATGTTGTTGTTGTTATTGGCGGCCATCTACAAAATTAACAAAGTTCGTTTAAGTATCGATTTTAATTTAACATTCAATACCCTTTTAAATTTTAATTGACTTATTAAATATTAGAATCCAACGGTAAATCAAATTTCGGTTAGGTGACCTTTATCCCGTTATTTGATTTAGCTAGGTAGTCATTATATGACAATTGCAATCCTTTTGCAACTTCTAAGTTATGGGATCATGCAATCCTTTTGCATGGCATATTTATCCCATCAACGCCTATTTGTTCATCATGCTTCGGTGACCCTAAGTTCATGATTCCTAAATCAAGTCGTCCTACTTGTATAGACTTGTGAATTTAACATACATGTGGTTAGGTGACCTTTATCCCACAAGCATGCAAAATTTACCTTAATCATATTAGTTTGCTCATGACGGTTAGGTGACCTTTATCCCATCAAGAGTTTCCTAATACGTCTAAGTGTTTTCACAAAAGGATGGCGTTTAACTTGTTTGCCTTGTTAATAAGGGATTTTAAGTTTTCATTAATTCTAGTTTGAGAAAACTTTTGCACCATACACCAACATGCATTTAGTGTATGGTTTATTTGAAAATTCATTTTCATGTTATGTAATAAAGCCAATTTTATTACTTTGATATAAACCATTTTATATGTATGATCCTTATCATGTTCTTAATAACCGATTATTAATGTCCTTTTAGCCGTTTTTAATTTAACCATTTAAATTTGACGTTTTGCATGTCGTTAATAATGTCAATTTTAACCAATTTAAATTGCCATTTTAGTTTGTTGTTAACTTGTGTGATTAACTTGTAGCATACAAACATACAATCCACATAATCATACAAAACAACCACGCATGCAAAATCATATGTTCACAATCAAGCCATTTTTGGTAGACATTTGTTTAGCCGAAAACAAATGCCACCGGTTAAGGGGTTATAACACAAAGTAGGAGGTTTTAACCTCCCACTTAATCTTGCATCCAAATGCTTCTTCATGTGTTCTTCAATTCTTCATCATCTTCATCATTTTACAAAATATATCCTAATACATTTTGTCTAGAAAATGAAAATACAACCTAATCTATTTTACATACCAAATATAAAATAAATTACATAACCAAATGAATAATATTACAAACCAAATTGCATGAATATTACAACCACATGAATGAATTAATATTACATACCAAATGAATGAATTAATTCAACCAAACATGCAACCATTCAAACAAAAGGCCAAGGCTTGATTGTGAACTTCAACATACAACAAAATGACCAAAATGGAAGAACCAAACCCAATTTTTGGAGCTTCCAAATTTGGCCAAGACATCAAACCACCCAAAACCAATAATTTTTGCATTTTATTATCATGCATGTACATAAAATGCAAAGTTATGGTGAGTTCAAAAACCATCTCGAAGCATATTTCAACAACTTCGGCTCTAGATACCATTGTTGGGATTTAACAAGTTTCATGATACTTAAAACCATTTAAGAATCAATTAAAAGCGGAAGCATGTAATTACCATTTTAGAACATGTTAATCTTTAACCAATTAAAGTTAAATCCCAATTAGGATCAAGTTGAGAAATAAGCTTACAAACTACAAGCAAGAATAAGATGTTATACCTATTCCAAGCTAGTTGAAAGTGATGAAGATGATGATGTTGAATGGAGCTTCAAATGGATGAAACCTCAAGTTGTTATACCCCAAGCTTATCACCAACACCTTGTACTTTGGTTAGGATTTATTGACACTTGAATTTAGCTTCCAAAAACCAAATTAAGAACCCCTTTTCTCCCCTAATACCCCACGGTTTTTACAGCAGAATGGGAGGAGAAAAATGCAGTTTTTTTTTTGATTACTTTTGATGTGTATGAATGTGTGTTGAGTCTCCAAGAAGTCCAAGTACATATGCACATGGGAATCCTTCAAGTAGCCACTCAAAATGCTAGTCAAATGCATGCATATTTGAGACTCCAATGCCACTCACTCAACAAGTAATATAGAATATGTTTTATAAAAGAATTAGTTTTTATAAAAGTTAGATTTTATAAAATCTAATTTATAAAACTTCCATATAATTTTATGTACATTTTTAATATATAAAGTCCATTTATATAAAATGTAACATAAACTTATTAATTATTTACCTATAAATAATTAAATCCAATATATATAAATTATTCCATAATTTATATATATATATATATATACACATCAAGTAATATTTAAGAAAACCATCTTTCCTAAAGTTCAAGTGTTGCGTATTTGATCAATGAACCAATCGTTAAAATCAAATACGAATAAAGGTGTCGGTAAGCCTGTTATTGGGTATGACCCGACTTGGATCAAAACATATTAGCCACGTTAATTTAATATGTCTCTCGGGCATATGAAATACCTTCAGATATATGTGGACCAATTCATCCACCATGTGGACCATTTAGATATTTCATGGTTCTAATAGACGCATCTAGCAGATGGTCTCATGTTTGTCTGTTATCAAGCCGTAATGTGGCATTTGCAAAATTTCTTGCCCAAATTATTAAATTGAGAGCTCATTTTCCTGATTACACCATTAAAAGGGTGAGACTTGATAATGCTGGTGAATTTACATCTCAAGCATTTAATGACTATTGCATGTCTATAGGAATTGTTGTTGAACATTCTGTTGCTCATGTGCATACACAAAATGGTTTAGCCGAGTCATTGATTAAACGTATACAGTTAATCGCTAGACCATTGATAATGAGAACAAAACTCCCTGTATCTATATGGGGTCATGCAATTTTACATGCTGCTGCATTGATTCGCATCAGACCAAGTGCAAGTCATAAATATTCCCCCCTACAACTTGCTTTTGGTCAAGAGCCAAATATTTCCCATCTTAGAACATTTGGTTGTGCAGTGTATGTTCCAATTGCGACACCACAACGTACAAAAATGGGTCCTCAAAGGAGGTTGGGAATATATGTTGGATATGAAACATCTTCAATATTAAGGTATATTGAACCTATGACAGGTGACGTTTTTACAGCACGTTTTGCTGATTGTCATTTTAATGAAAATTGTTCCCTAGATTAGGGGGAGAAATGAAAAATAAAGAAAATGATGTTTCATGGTGTGAACCTCAATTAAAGTATCTTGATTCTCGCACAAAAGAATGCGAGACAGAAGTTCAAAAGATAATGCATATACAAGAACTTGCAAATCAATTGCCTGATGCATTTACAGATACAAAAACGGTGACAAAATCATATATACCAGCAGTAAATACTCCAGCTCGAATTGAAATTCCAAAAGCTGGCAATAACGTCACTCATGAATCTTTGCCACGTCAGAAACGTGGAAGACCAATTGGTTCAAAGGATAAAAATCCTCGAAAAAGAAAATCAGCTGATAATGAAGTAAAAGAAAGTGTTCAAGAAGAACCACAAATCAGTACTCCTACTGCAGAGGAGATTGATGATGTCAATACAGAAATTGCAATCAATTATGCATATTCAAAAATATTATGGAACCGAAATGAAATGAAAAATCTTGATGAGAAATTTTCATTTAATGTTGCATATGACATCATGAATAATGATGATGATCCAGAACCAACATCTATGGTTGAATGTCAAAATAGACATGATTGGGCTCAATGGAAAGAAGCAATACGAGCTGAATTAGAATCACTCAATAAAAGAAAAGTTTTCGGATCCATCATTCTCACTCCTAAAGATGTGAAACCTGTAGGATACAGATGGATTTTTGTCCGAAAAAGAAATGAGAAAAATGAAGTTACAAGGTATAAAGCTAGACTTGTAGCTCAAGGTTTTTCTCAAAGACCGGGAATTGATTATGAAGAAACTTATTCTCCTGTTATGGATGCAATTACTTTTAGGTACTTAATCAGCCTGGCAGTTTCTAAAAATTTAGAAATGCATCTCATGGATGTTGTGACTGCTTACCTATATGGATCACTTGATAGTGATATATATATGAAGATACCTGAAGGATTTAAGGTACCAGATGCATCAAATGCAAAACCCAAAGAAATGTATTCGATTAAATTACAAAGATCTTTATATGGGTTAAAACAATCGGGACGTATGTGGTATAACCGATTAAGTGATTACTTGATAAGCAAAGGGTATACAAATAACCTTACTTGCCCTTGTGTTTTCATTAAGAAAACAACATCCGGATATGTGATCATAGCGGTTTATGTTGATGATCTTAACATCATAGGTACAAATAAAGAGATCTATGAAGCCATTCAACTTCTAAAGAAAGAATTTGAAATGAAAGATCTCGGAAAAACCAAGTATTGCCTTGGTTTACAAATTGAGCATATGCCTAATGGTTTACTTGTACATCAAACAATATATACTGAAAAGTTTTTGAAACGTTTCAATATGGACAAGGCAAAACCATTAAGTACTCCTATGGTTGTTAGATCACTCAATGTTGAAACTGATCCATTTCGTCCATGTGAAGATCATGAAGATATTCTTGGACCAGAAGTACCATATCTTAGTGCAATTGGAGCTCTTATGTATCTTACAAATTGTACAAGACCTGACATTTCTTTTGCAGTTAATTTGTTGGCAAGGTTCAGCTCTGCTCCTACCAAAAGACACTGGAATGGGATCAAACACATATTTCGATACCTTCGAGGAACTACTGATTTAGGATTATTTTATTCTAACGAATCAAAACAAGATTTGGTTGGTTATGCTGATGCAGGTTATTTATCTGATCCACATAAAGCTAAATCTCAAACTGGATATGTATTCCCAAATGGAGGTACTGCAATATCATGGCGTTCTCAAAAACAAACACTTGTTGCTACATCATCAAATCATGCCGAAGTGATTGCATTACATGAAGCTACTCGGGAATGTTTTTGGTTGAGATCAATGACACAAATCATTACTGAATCTTGTGGACTAGAACGCGATAAAAGTCCAACAATTATCTATGAAGATAATGCAGCTTGCATAGCACAGATGAAAGAAGGGTATATCAAAAGTGACCGAACCAAACACATACCTCCTAGATTCTTCTCATACACTCAAAATCTCATTAAGGACAACGAGATTGAAATGAGATATGTTCAATCCAGCAAAAACTCTGCTGATCTTTTCACGAAAGCACTTCCAACTGCTATTTTCAGAACACACGTTCATAACATTGGCATGAGACATGTTCAAAAGATGTAACAACCGAAGCGATGTCTACTTGAGGGGGAGTCAACTCCATGCTGCACTCTTTTTCCCTTAGCTAAAGTTTTTCCCACTGGGTTTTCTTTAGCAAGGTTTTTAACGAGGCAGTAACTTACAGTTGATCTTCAACAAACAAAATTGCTATCCAAGGGGGAGTGTTATAATATATAAATATATATATATAAATGGATAGTCAATTATTGATACACAAAAGTAATATTATTGTATTACCTAAACTTGTGATATTTTTGCTATAAATAGCCATGAATGCAAGCATTAAACTTGCACCATTTCTCACACTTATAAAGTGTTTCTTTCTTTCTCTCCATTATCATCTTTGTTCTTACACTTCATTATTAGTATTCTTAATCAAGAATCAAATCACTAAAGGTAGTTATAAGCCTACTGAATTATAACATCAAGAATCAAACCACTAAAGGTAGTTATAAGCCTACTGAATTATAACAATCTGAAGCATTATTATTATTATTTGGGTAAATGGCCCGAAAAGGTAACATAAGTTATCTAATTTGACAATCAAGATAACAATTTGACTAAGCCCAAAAATGATTTTAATTTTATTTTTCGCAAGAAAAGGATTACGTGTTCAATAATTTTAAAATTAAGGTAATCATCGTCAAATTCATTAACGGTTAATCGTTAGACAAAAATACACATTTGATCCCTGAAGTTTCTTAAAAATTTCACCCATAATCCTCTAATTATTTATTGCCATCAGTTACCAGAAACATCATCCTCTAAGCAGCTTGTCTATGGTTTGTTATTCAATTTTGCTTCTCATATTCTTTGTTTCTCATTTTGTAATATTGTCACGATTTTAACAACAAACTAAATAAGTTTGCACATACACTTTGATTACAACATACAACAGCAAACTAAATAACAATTAAATTCGATTAAACGATCATAACTTGAATCTGCTTTCACAATTTGAATTTGATCAAGGAAGCTTCAGTTGACTTTTTAATTCGTACCTTTGACTCACGAATTGGTGATCAAATCTGTGAATTAGAACCTCAAATTTTGCAGACACGTTCACACAATGATGATGAACAAATCTACACTTATAGTTTTTGCCAAATCGTTTAAAATTGCTCCAGAGACCAAATCCGTTTGTTGTTTCAGTTTACGAAGAACTCGACTTGAATCTCTACGATATTGTTGTTGTAAATCCGAACTAATGATGAACGAAGGTTAGTTTTTGATTAGGATCGTGAATCATATCTCAATTTGATGTTGTAACTTCGAAATCAGAAAAGCCTAATTTCTAGGTTTGAAGATGAAGAACACGAAAATGAAGATGAATGTTTGTAGATCGATGAATGTTTTTATAGAGATGATGATGATATTTAGGTAAAGATAAATCTGAACGTGAAGAGATGGGAGATGTATTTGTGATGAGTAGATATTAACAAAGATGATGAAGAGGATTTTTGGAGAATTTTTTAATAAATTTCAAGACCAATCGTGTATTGTTAACTAACGATCGTTAATGAATTTGACGATGTTACCTTTTCTTTAAAGTTTTTTTAATCAGAATCCTTTTCGGGCTTCAGTGAATTGGGAGTTACCTTGATTGTCAAATTTGACATTATAGGTCACCTTTTCGGGCCATTTGCCTTTATTATTTATATATTTTTCTAATATAATATTTATATGATCTATCTATTAGAAAATCTAAATGTATTATATTTAGGTTTGGTTCAACCTGATTGTATAGTGGGCTTAGTCTATTAGGGTTGTTTAGATATTACGGTTCATTTCTAATCCATAAATATAGATAGTAATGTAATAATACAATACATCTTACGGGGTTTTTATTATTCAACATGGATTATTTCAATGGTGCCACTCAAAAAGTGTACACTATCTGTTGGTGATACTAGTTAAAAGTCCAAAGAAAATTCATTACATCGCATATTTTATTGGTGTCATGTGCTACAACTCAACCTATAATAGGTCCACCCCTGCTAAAAACATCCTACTTTCATCCTTTATAATTGTGTTATTCAGTTTGTTATATCATCTTTCTATCAATTGGTTCCACACTTACCCTTGTTCTCCATAATAGTTCACCCTGAACAACCCTCATCACTAGTGTCTTCAAGCTCGCATCGAACAGTCATGATGAACAAATCGCTCAGCTATCATCGAAGGTTGACGATCTGACAGCCTATGTACAGTCAATCAATAAGGTACTTAATGAACTCTCCAAATCCATTGAAAAAAATGTGTATTGCTACACTTAAAAATAAGCAACTCCTATCAATGACTAGTGGGCTAAGCCTAACAAGCATAATACATGGGCTAAAGTAATATGGATAAATAATATGTCAACGTCCCCCGCAGTTGGAGCCGGAGTACGCTAAATGCTCAAACTGGAGCAAAACTCGTCAAACAAGGCAAACAGGAGCCTTTTGGTGAAGATGTCAGAAAACTGATATCTGGACGGAACATGGAGGACCCCTACCTATTCCCGAGCAATTAGATCACGAAAAAAGTGAATGAGGATCTCAAAATGCTTGGTCTACTGGTGCTGAACTGGATTAGTAGAGAGGTAATCTGAGCTGACATTATCACAATATACCAGAGTAGCTGCGGTGAGAGGACAGTGAAGCTTGCGTAGAAGGTTACGAATTTAACAAGTCTTGGCGATTGCATTGGCAACCCACGATACTCTGCTTCTGCACTAGAGCGAGAGGGCGTGAGTTGCCGCTTAGATGACCATGATAGAAGGTTGTTACTAGGTCCAGATCGAATTAAATTCGAATTCTGAAAATTTTATAAATCAAATTTTAGTCAGCAAGATGAAGAATGTGATATTCCAAATCTAACAGTGATCAAGAGGTTATGTGAGTTGGACAGTTTGATTCCAGAATCAAATGTTACCATTGAAGAAATAAAACGGGCGGTTTGGTCATGTGGAAGTTCTAAGGCCCCGGGTCCGGACGGTTTTTCGTTTCATTTTCTTGACTTGAATTGGGAGATGATGAAAAATGAGGTGTTTGTTTTCATTCGAGACACGTTGGATTCGAGTATGTTACCGTATGGTGTGGGCTCAGCGTTTATTACTTTAATCCCAAAGATTTCGAATCCTATCGGGATCAAAGATTATAGACCCATATCGCTTATCAGGTTACAATATAAGATTATTGCTAAACTGTTAGCGAATCATTTAACAAAGGTTATTGATAAGTTAATAAGCCAGGAGCAGTCAGAATTTATTGCCGGTAGACAAATTTTGGATAGGGCTATGATGTTGAGTGAGATAATGTCATGGTATAAAAAAGAAAGAAAAAATTATTGATATTTAAAGTCGACTTTGAGAAGTCGTATGACTCAGTTAGTTGGAATTTCCTTGATTATATGTTAGATTTATTGGGTTTTGGTCAAAAGTGGCGAAATTGGATTAAGATGTGTCTCAATTCGTCTAGATCATCGGTGCTCATTAACGGGAGCCCAACGAAGGAATTTCCTATAAAGGGAGGGTTAAGACAAGGAGACCCTCTAAGTCCATTTTTATTTATGATTTTCATGGAGGGATTGCACTTATTATTAAAGAATGTTGTCTATTCGTGCTTGATTCGGGGTACGAGGATTGGTCATTCGGACATAAATATCTCGTATTTATTTTATGCGGACGATGTGATAATTACTACCGACTGGAGTACATCAGATATGGAGAATATATTGCGGGTGTTTCATTTTTTTGTAGCTTCAGGTCTTAAACTCAATGTTGCAAAATCAAGCATTCGTGGAGTTGAGGTTCCTGAACATGACGTTTCTTTCATGGCTCGTAGTGCAGGCTGCATGCCGGGTAGCTCTCAATTTTATTATCTTGGTTTACCTATGGGCTACAATTTGAAAATTATTAGTAATTGGAGTACGTTGATAGATTGGTTTAAAAAACGCTTGGCTACTTGGAAGGCTAACTGTGACGACCCGGAAATTTCCGATCAAATTTAAACTTAATCTTTATTTAATATTCGACACGATAAGCAAAGTCTATTAAACCGAGTCTCAAAATGTTGGAACTATTTTTTTTCATGAAGGCATTTAACCAATGATTATTCCCGACGATTCACGAACAATTGTGTGTATATATATATATATATATATATATATATGAATATTTATATAAATATAAGTATATATAATATTTTGAAATTAATAAAGTATACTTAATCATTTAAAAAATGTAAAATAATAAATAGAATAATTAAATTACCATTATATATGAATATATACAAATATATATATATAATATTATTATGAATATATATATATATATATATATATATATATATATATATATATATATATATATATATATATATATATATATATATATATATATATATGGAATCTATAAATAATTATTATATTGTATGGTATAAATATTAAATATTATATATGTAACATATAATTATTAAATATTACATGATTACTAAATTGTAATGTTAATATTTAATTACAAGGTAAACTATAAATGTTATATTAATTATTTACATTATTAATAGTAATATATGTGTTAATAATAATAATACTAGTATATTATTATTTAATATAATACATAGAAGTGATACATCTAAATTGATATGTCATTATAATTAGTAGTAAAAATCAAAATTTTAAGTTACTATGATTATTCATTATTATTATTATTATCATTATTATTATTATTATACAAATAATACAAATTATTAATAGTATAATTAATAATATCATTACAAACATTATTATAACTATTAGTATTATTATCCTAAATATTATTATGATAATTATTATCTGTATTATTATGATCTTATTATTTCAGTATTTTTATTTTGTTAATGGAATATTATTAATATCAATTAATTATATAAAAACGTATATACATAACAATTAGAATCAAATCTGTTTCAGGTAGCTATCCAACTGTGTTTGATTTGTCCTTCCATCAAAAAACTCGTAAAATCAGAGACAATCACAGGATCAATCCAAAAATTTTGTTAAACATCGGTTTCAAACTTTATTTTTTCTATTTTTTTCTGTTTTAATTGCTGGCACACGACTTCAATTGTGATATAAACAATTGAATTACTCAGTCATTAACACATTAAACCACTACACATCTTCAATATCAAATATCAATTGCATCTGTACACATTAATTTAATTTTTGAAACAGAAAATTTTTGCTGAAACCACTCGACCCCTGTTCTTGCCAATTTCTACCATATCTCGAATTCGAAAAGATTTTCAAAAAGTATAAATGCAGTGTTGTTAGGAGTAATCAAACCAAACTATCTATAAATTTTTAAGTCTCAATTCTCGAAATCAAGGAGTAATTTTAAAAGTTAACAAATGTTCTTAGATCGAATTTAAGTTCTAATTGTTGTTTCAGTTGAAATTGATAATTTACGAAGTTTCTAGGAAGGATTTCCTACCTATTCCATGTAGGAATCATGAACTAAATCGGTCTCTATGTCAAAAATCAATTTCATGTTCTTTATTTTTGTTCTTCGCAAACAGCGACTGCTGTTGATGTTGTGTTTTTTTTTTTTTGCGTTTGATTAATTTAAAATCACAATACGTTTATGAAAGTAGTTCATTGTAAATCTTAACCCAAAACGAAAGTTAGTTATTAATCTAAATCTTACTCTGGTCGACTGCTTTTGAGGAAGAAGAAAAGGGAGGAACAGAAACAGAATGTTAAATAAAAATTAGTTATGGTTATAATCAGAAAAACATGATAGAGATGATGGTTAAGGCGTTTGTGTGTAAGCGAGGGGTCTCGGGTTCGAGCCCAGTCATGGGCATTCTTTTTTTTTTGAGGAAAAACATTTAAAGGCAGTCTTTTATTATTATTATTATTATTATTATTATTATTATTATTATTATTATTATTATTATTATTATTATTATTATTATTATTATTATTATTATTATTATTATTATTATTATTATTATTATTATTATTATTATTGTTATCATTATTATTATTATTAGTTATTGTTATTATTACCATGATAATTGTTATTACCCTTAATATTTAGGAGTATCATTATCATAAATCAAATTAAGAATATTATCATTATCATTACTATTAGTACATGTATTGTAATCATAATTAGGATTATTATTATTATTATTATTATTATTATTATTATTATTATTATTATTATTATTATTATTATTATTATTATTATTATTATTATTATTATTATTATTATTATTATGTATTAAGTATTATTATCAAAAATATTATTTTTATTAACATTATTAATAAACTTTCCGTTTTACTTAAAAACTACTGTTAATATCATTATCATTATTATTATGAGTATTATTATTATTATTAATATCGTTATTATTATCATTATTGAACTTATTATTATTATTATTATTATCATTTCTATTAGAAGTGTCATTTTGACTAAAAACTTTCAAAGTTATCATTTTACCAGAACTATTACTTTTATCAAAGAATTTTACATTATTAGTAAAGTTATTATCTTTATTATTATTAAAATTAACATTTTCATTATTACTACAATTACTAATATTATTACTATCATTCTTATCATTATCAGTTCTAGTACAATTAGATATTTTTTTATAAAAATATACATTACAATAATATGAATATCACTATATATCTGTTATTAAAATGATATTAAATAAACTATATATAAAAGATATCAATTAATATATAAAATATATTTTTAATATAGACCTTAATATAAATTTTAATATGTTATAATGGATGATATAATTAGTAGTTATATAAAATATATAAATTAAACATATTAAATAACATAATATAACAAGTATATTATTAATAATAAAATATATAAACTTGCTCGATTTCAACTATGTATATTGATAAATATACAAATGATATAGGTTCGTGAATCCGAGGTCAACCCTGCATTGTTCAAATGTCATCATATGTATTTTTACTACAAAATACAGTACAGTGAGTTTCATTACTCCCTTTTTAAATGCTTTTGCAATATATATTTTTGAGACTGAGAATACATGTGCTGCTTTTATAAATGTTTTACGAAATAGACACAAGTAATTGAAACTACATTCTATGGTTGGATTATCGAATCGAATATCACTCCTTTTAGCTTGGTAGCCTAAGAATTAGGGAACAGACACCCTAATTGGCGTGAATCCTAAAGGTAGATCTACGGGCACTAACTCCCCCCATACTGGAAAATGGTATGCTTTAGTACTTCGAGTTTATATTATACAGATGGATTTCTATTTTAGAGATATTCTATATGCATGATGTTAATGTCGGTTACCAGGTGTTCAATTCATATGAATGATTTTTAAACACTTGCGAGTGTATGATTATTGAATTAAGGAAATCTTGTGGTCTATTAAAATAATGGAATGATTATTGATGATAAACTAATGAACTCACCAACCTTTTGGTTGACACTTGAAAGCATGTTTATTCTCAGGTATGAAAGAAGTCTTCCGCTGTGCATTTGCTCATTTTAGAGATATTATTTGGAGTCATTCATGACATATTTCAAAAGACGTTGCATTCGAGTCGTTGAGTTCATCAAGATTATTATTAAGTCAATTATAGTTGGATATATTATGAAATGGTATGTATGCCATCAACTTTCGATGTGATGAAAGATTGTCTTTTAATAACGAATGCAATGTTTGTAAAATGTATCATACAGAGGTCAAGTACCTCGCGATGTAACCAAATGTAATGTATTCGTCCAGATGGATTAGGACGGGTCATTAGAGTTGGTATCAGAGTGGTGGTCTTAGCGAACCAGGTCTTGCATTAGTGTATCTAACTGATAGTCGTTAGGATGCATTAGTGAGTCTGGACTTCGACCGTGTCTGCATGTCCAAAGTTTTGCTTATCATTTTTGTCGAAAATCATCTGCTTATCATCCTTAGGAAATTACCTGCTCATAATTCTTAGTCTAGACACGTTTTACTGCATTGAATGCATGAATAGTGTATAGACAAAATTCATATCTTAGCGTATCTGACAATTCATATCTTAGCGTATCTGTTACTGTAGACCTTGCCTGATATCTCTCATAAATTTCTCCGTAATTTAAGGGATCCTGGTACTATATATATCTATGCATATTATGCATGAGAATACATCCAACTATCAATTGCTGTCACTAAACTCTTCATACCAAAAATCTTTTCTGTGATCGCGTAAGATGGCCTCTACGAATCGACCACGTTCCTCTGACTCCGAAGACAGCGTGACAGGAGCACACCAACCAATCAACTACCGTGATTACAGGATAAAATAGGGGTAGGTTCGCGACATACTCACCCTATGGAAAAGGGAAGAAAGTACTCCATATCATGAACCGAATCTACCACCTAACCTTGGAGTACTCGACCTGCTCACCGGCGAACCTGTTCGCAACACCGTTTATACCCTTTTTTCAAGAATTTTTCGTCTTGAGGCTACCATTAACGGAACTAGAGAAGATATCCGACCTCTACCTCACACTGATAACCAACCAGGGTTAGTAGAAGAAGTTAAAGAACTCCGAGCTCGAGTTTTAACTTTAGAGAGCACGGTACATAATTTGCAAGCATCAATAGTACCACCAACAACACAAGTTTCAACATCACATGCCCCAATATCTCATTCTGTACCTCGAGCATAATCATCGTTCTACGAATCATTCTACATTATTTATCTTCGTTCGACATGGCGATTATATAATCTTTAATGTTTTAGAAATTATATATTCTTGATCTAACGGTAAATCAAATGAGTTTAATATCATATTGACTCATTAAATCCATGATTACATCTGAAGAAAATATATATGTATATATATTTTTTCATAAAGATTGTAATTAAAAATTCTTTCGTACAAACTGTTAATGGTGAAAATATTTTAACGGGTAGGTAATACTCGAGGAATATTTAGATTTCACATTAATAAGTACACTGTACATTCTTTCAAATCTAATTCAACAGTCATTTACTATCCTATTTACAACCACCGATATACGTATCCGTTCACCGCAGAATAACCCTTTTCATTCAATTTCATATTTGGATTTTGATCTATCAGAATCCAACAAGTGGCATAATGAAGAAAACATTGGACAAAAAATAAAATTTGTTAGAAACAAACAAATTAACCATGAGAAAATTTTGTTAAGAATCCACGCTAACAAAAATCCTAGCTAACTGTTCCTAGCTAACTGTTAATTTCTTATTACATTTATTTATCGTAATTTATTTATCGCAATTTATATTCTCGCAATTTTATTTATTGTCATTTAATTTCTGTTATTTATTTTACGCACTTTAAATATCGGGACACGTATACAAAGTTTTGACATATCATATCGACGCATCTATATATATTATTTGGAATCACCATAGACACTCTATATGCAGTAATGCTTGAGTTAGCTATACAGGGTTGAGGTTGATTCTATAATAATATATATAATTTGAGTTGTGATCAAGTCTGAGACATGTACATGGGTCACGAGACGTATTAATTAATTCGAATATTATAAACTATATATGAATTATTGAGTTAGTGACTGTGGACTGCTAACTGTGGACTACCAAGATTGGACAATTAAAATGAATTAAAATATTGATTATAACATATGAAACTAAACAATTCTTCAAGTTTGCCACTTGATTTCATCTCGAACCTCACTTGTATCTTGATGATTACAATCTGCGTTCAAACTTTCATGACTCTTGAAAACACCTCAATCGAGAGGATGATCCAACCACACGATACCTATGAAAGGAAGAACTTATGCATATGGGCATGCACCTGAAAAACTCTTGGAAGCTAAGTAGAAGTTTAAAATGAACTTATAATTCCTTGGCATTGTTATTATCAAAAATAACTTTGCAACCTCTTTCCAAATTAGCCAAATTTGTCACAGCTCCAGCAAGTCAACTTTGACTTTTTAGTCGGACTAGCCTTATATATGAGTGCTCTTTTATTGTTAACGGGGAACCTTTTATATTCCACCATATTACCAGCAGATGTACCAGCAACCTCGTCGTTCCTTGGTTTAAATCTCTCCGACAAATCACTATATTTATCTATTGAAGTCTCATCATGTACTTATCCGCATCTTGTAACAAGAATTGCCATAACAAATTACCGGGAATCAGCTAATCTGTATTGTGAGTCTCGCAACATTTCCACATCAACAGTTATATGTATCCATATAACATTTATCTCTTAGAACTATGATCTTCCATTCTGAAATTCTGAAAAGCACCCAGTCTGCGAATTAATACTCTGAATTTTAAAAAGTTGAATGAAGCAACAAAAACTGTAAACGACTTCAACAGCTAAAAGTTGATGGTAAAGAATTATATGTTGGCAAAGCTCATAAAAAGTTTGAAACTGAAAAACTGATTGAGCAAACTACGAAGGAGTCTCTGAACAAATCACAAGGACTAAACTGGTACATTAAGAATCCTAATAATTCTGTTTCTGATGAAATCTTTAGCGAATACCTTGCTTCTGACTCCAAACTCTTGCGAACAAATTTTCTTCACCATCCTTCGATATTAGAAATTCCAAGATATCATCGTATCTTTCATTATAAATATCTTCCATATTTCTGAAGATATTTTCATAACTATTCTTATCTGAAATCATTAATCTCTTCGTGCTATCAGTGTTACATCATATAGAAACTTTTAGTTTCTATGTTCTGTAAACTTTCGAGCTTAAAATATGAATGTTATTGAAGTAATGTGGGGAACTGATGCATGAGTTAGTATATTATAATGACACTTGATCAACGTGATTATATTACAGTAAGTCATGCTGAGTTTCTAAATGGAACATGATGAGTCACAGATTATAACGTCATCATGTGTCATGTTACATAACTCTTTCATTCTGATTAACTTCTGAACATATCAAGAAAATATATTCTTGATAGTTCTATTCTCAGTGATTCTGGTAATTTGACAAATCAAATCGTGCTATTACGTTCTTTCTTGTTTAGAACATTAAGTTCATTCGAAACTCCATACTTACGAATTCTGGACCATAACCCGCTTTACTAGAGGTCGTGAAGAGAATAAAAAGGCAAAGAACTTCAAAATATAAGAGAAAATGTAAAACCCAATAACCAAACAGAGGTTACAAACCATGGATATTAATACGAATAGCAATATAAAGACACGGTATAATTGAGAATAATACCACCCCAAGGTAATAGTAGAAGTAAACAGATTTTTCTGGTGGAAGATTGAAAAGAAGGATGACAGAAATGATAATTAGAAAAATATCAAGGATTAGAAAGGGATTAAGCATTTTCACAATCTTTTGGATGTATGAACTAAGAAAGAAAGTATAGGAATGGTGAAAATAATGGAACGAAAAAAGTTTAATTTATAATGGGAATATTAGACAGAGTAATCTAGGCAGATCACCGTATTTATTTATAGAGATCTTAATTTCCTTATTTGCTGAAGAAACAAATCTTTTAGATTTCAAAGATTTCCTCTAAATTCCTTGAACTCTGGAAATCAATCCTATCTACGTCAAAAGATATGACAAATCGTATGGTATAAATAATTATTATACGTCAAAAGATATGAATCTATATATATATATATATATATATGGAATCTATAAATAATTATTATATTGTATGGTATAAATATTAAATATTATATATGTAACATATAATTATTAAATATTACATGATTACTAAATTGTAATGTTAATATTTAATTACAAGGTAAACTATAAATGTTATATTAATTATTTACATTATTAATAGTAATATATGTATTAATAATAATACTAGTATATTATTATTTAATATAATATATAGAAGTGATACATCTAAATTGATATGTCATTATAATTAGTAGTAAAAATCAAAATTTTAAGTTACTATGATTATTCATTATTATTATTATCATTATTATTATTATAATACAAATAATACAAATTATTAATAGTATTATTAATAATATCATTACAAACATTATTATAACTATTAGTATTATTATCCTAAATATTATTATGATAATTATTATCTTTATTATTATGATCTTATTATTTCAGTATTTTTATTTTGTTAATGGAATATTATTAATATCAATTAATTATATAAACACGTATATACATAAAAATTAGAATCAAATCTGTTTCAGGTAGCTATCCAACTGTGTTTGATTTGTCCTTCCATCACAAAACTCGTACAAATCAGAGACAATCACAGGATCAATCCAAAAATTTTATTAAACATCGATTTCAAACTTTATTTTTTTCTATTTTTTTCTGTTTTAATTGCTGGCACACGACTTCAATTGTGATATAAACAATTAAATTACTCAGTCATTAACACATTCAACCACTACACATCTTCAATATCAAATATCAATTGCATCTGTACACATTAATTTAATTTTTGAAACAGAAAATTTTTGCTGAAACCACTCGACCCCTGTTCTTGCCAATTTCTACCATATCTCGAATTCGAAAAGATTTTCAAAAAGTATAAATGCAGTGTTGTTAGGAGTAATCAAACCAAACTATCTGTAAATTTTTAAGTCTCAATTCTCGAAATCAAGGAGTAATTTTAAAAGTCAAACTTTCAAATTTTAAAAGTCAACAAATGTTCTAAGATCGAATTTAAGTTTTAATTGTTGTTTTAGTTGAAATTGATAATTTACGAAGTTTCTAGGAAGGATTTCCTACCTATTCCATGTAGGAATCATGAACTAAATCGGTCTCTATGTCAAAAATCAATTTCATGTTCTTTATTTTTGTTCTTCGCAAACAGCGACTGCTGTTGATGTTGTGTTTTATTTTTTTTATTTTTGCGTTTGATTAATTTAAAATCACAATACGTTTATGAAAGTAGTTCATTGCAAATCTTAACCCAAAACGAAAGTTAGTTATTAATCTAAATCTTACTCTGGTCGACTGCTTTTGAGGAAGAAGAAAAGGGAGGAACAGAAACAGAATGTTAAATAAAAATTAGTTATGGTTATAATCAGAAAAACGTGATAGAGCTGATGGTTAAGGTGTTTGTGTGTAAGCGAGGGGTCTCGGGTTCGAGCCAAGTCATGGGCATTCTTTTTTTTTTGAGGAAAAACATTTAAAGGTAGTCTTTTATTATTATTATTATTATTATTATTATTATTATTATTATTATTATTATTATTATTATTATCATCATTTTTATTATTATTATTATTATTATTATTATTATTATTATTATTATTATTATTATTATTATTATTATTATTATTATTATTATTATTATTATTATTATTAGTAATTGTTATTATTACCATGATAATTGTTATTACCCTTAATATTTAGGAGTATCATTATCATAAATCAAATTAAGAATATTATCATTATCATTACTATTAGTACATGTATTATAATCATAATTAGGATTATGATTATTATTATTATTATTATTATTATTATTATTATTATTATTATTATTATTATTATTATTATTATTATTATTATTATTATTATTATTATTAAGTATTATTATCAAAAATATTATTTTCATTAACATTATTAATAAACTTTCCATTTTACTTAAAAACTACTGTTAATATCATTATCATTATTATTATGAGTATTATTATTATTATTATTATTAATATCGTTATTATTATCATTATTGAACTTATTATTATTATTATTATTATTATTATTATTATTATTATTATTATTATTATTATTATTATTATCATTTCTATTAGAAGTGTCATTTTGACTAAAAACTTTCAAAGTTATCATTTTACCAGAACTATTACTTTTATCAAAGAATTTTACATTATTAGTAAAGTTATTATCTTTATTATTATTAAAATTAACATTTTCATTATTACTACAATTACTAATATTATTACTATCATTCTTATCATTATCAGTTCTAGTACAATTAGATATTTTTATATAAAAATATACATTACAATAATATGAATATCACATATCACTATATATCTGTTATTAAAATGATATTAAATAAACTATATATAAAAGATATCATCAAATATAGAAAATATATTTTTAATATAGACCTTAATATAAATTTTAATATGTTATAATGGATGATATAATTAGTAGTTATATAAAATATATAAATTAAACATATTAAATAACATAATATAACAAGTATATTATCAATAATAAAATATATAAACTTGCTCGATTTCAACTATGTATATTGATGAATATACAGATGATATAGGTTCGTGAATCCGAGGCCAACCCTGCATTGTTCAAATGTCGTCATATGTATTTTTACTACAAAATACAGTACATTGAGTTTCATTACTCCCTTTTTAAATGCTTTTGCAATATATATTTTTGGGACTGAGAATACATGCGCTGCTTTTATAAATGTTTTACGAAATAGACACAAGTAATCGAAACTACATTCTATGGTTGGATTATCGAATCGAATATCACCCCTTTTAGCTTGGTAGCCTAAGAATTAGGGAACAGACACCCTAATTGACGCGAATCCTAAAGGTAGATCTACGGGCACTAAATCCCCCCATACTGGAAAATGGTATGCTTTAGTACTTCGAGTTTATATTATACAGATGAATTTCTGTTTTGGGGATATTCTATATGCATGATGTTAATGTCGGTTACCAGGTGTTCAATCCATATGAATAATTTTTAAACACTTGCGAGTGTATGATTATTGGATAAAGGAAATCTTGTGGTCTATTAAAATAATGGAATGATTATTGATGATAAACTAATGAACTCACCAACCTTTTGGTTGACACTTGAAAGCATGTTTATTCTCAGGTATGAAAGAAGTCTTCCGCTGTGCATTTGCTCATTTTAGAGATATTACTTGGAGTCATTCATGACATATTTCAAAAGACGTTGCATTCGAGTCGTTGAGTTCATCAAGATTATTATTAAGTCAATTATAGTTGGATATATTATAAAATGGTATGCATGCCGTCAACTTTCGATGTGATGAAAGATTGTCTTTTAAAAACGAATGTAATGTTTGTAAAATGTATCATATAGAGGTCAAGTGCCTCGCGATGTAACCAAATGTAATGTATTCGTCCAGATGGATTAAGACGGGTCATTAGACTAATCTTCTCTCCATTGGAGGGAGGTTGACATTGGTAAAATCGGTTTTGGGGAGCCTCGGTAATTACAATCTTTCAATGTTTAAATGTCTAGAAGGTGTTCTGAAAAATCTCGAATCCATACGGGCTGCTTTTGTTTGGGGAAGCAATGAAACGAATAAGAAAAGGGTATGGATTAAATGGTTGAATTTGATGGCTTCTTTGGAAAAAGGAGGGTTAAACGTTGGAAGTATTAAGGCGTTTAATATTTCTCTTATTCAAAAATGGAGATGGAGGTTAAATATCGCTTCAGATAGCTTATGGGCACCAGTTGTATCCTCAATTTATGGGTCTGATGGTGGAGTTTTCAATCAATCTTCAAGAGGAAAAAGTGTGTGGACTAATATTACTACTTCAATCCGTGATATGCATAGTAAGAATATTATCCCGCTACTTACTTTACGTAAGCGAGTTAGAAATGGTAATACAACGAAATTTTGGAAGGATAATTGGATTGGAGAGGCCCGATTATCGGATAGATTCAATTGTCTTGCTCACTTGGATACTAATACGGATTTTTTAGTCTGTGATCGATTCATTAACGGGTCATGGTCATGGGATTGGATTCGTAATGAGTTGGGAAGTTGTAATACAGCTAGCTTTAGCACCATGCTAACTGAGCTATCGAATGTTTCATTGGGAGATCAATATGATATTTGGTATTGGTCCATCGCTTCTGATGGAAGTTTTGCAGTAAATTCGACAATATCGCATGTAGATAATGTGATGCTTCCGTCGTTATCCCCTGCAATGTTTTGGTGCAAAGTGATACCTCAAAAAGTGAACGTTTCAATGTGGCGTTTGGGTGTGGATAGGTTGCCTACGAGATTAAACCTATCAGTGCGTGGATTGGAGATTAATTCTATTAGTTGTCCAGTTTGCTCGAGTAATGTTGAATCGCAAGATCATATATTCTTTTGTGGTGAAGTGACGGATCACGTTTGGTTTAAAATTAGAAGATGAGTTCATTGCAACATGCTGGTGTTCAACACTTGGTCAGATTGGATGCTTTGGTTCATGCATTGGGGCAGTTCAGAAAAAGTCAAGAACAAGATATATGCACTCGCTGCTGCGTGTTTTTGGTTTCTTTGGAGACATAGGAATGGAGTTGTTTTTAACAATTCCACGGTGAAAAAGTCCGAATTCTTTGATTCTATTTGTATTTTTTTATATATAATTGGATTAGATATAGAGGTAAATGTAATATTTCTTGGGCCGCTTGACTCATGAACCCGTTGTAATTGTTTGGTTGTGGCCTCTCTAGATGCTTTCTAGAGGGTCGGTGTTTTAATATATTTTGATTCTTGGTTAGATTGAGTGCGAACAAATGTACGAAACTGTATGAATGTGGCAAGAGCGTTAGATTTATTGCGTAACTAGAAAAACCCATACATAATGTGAAAAATGATCAAGAAATATAATATAATATTTTAAACCACTAAGACTAAAAATAGGAGATGTCCATAAATCGGAATGGATAATATCAAAGTAGCACTAACATTAGAGCTAGAAATGGAAAAAGGGATTCGAACATGTTTTCCAAGCTGACAGGCATGACAAAGAACAAGGGACGACGATTTATTACAAATAATATCTTTATTAGAAAGAAGTCTTAGAAAAACATCATGTCCCAGATGTCCGAGACGCTGATGCCATGTAACCAGACTGGTGAGAAGAGCCTGTTGGGAAGAGTGAGATGTGGGTGATGTAAGTAGGTAGAGATCCTCGTGCTATCACATCGGAGAAGCAGACGTCGCGTCGAATAATCTTTCACAGAAAAACCAAAAGGATAAAATTCAACAGAAACTAGATTATTACGGGTAAATTGACGAACAGATATGAGGTTTTTAACGATGGTAGGGGTTACAAGTACATCTAATGTAACGGTCGGTGGACATTGAATAACAAGATATGGCTGGTGTTAGTGATGGGAATGGTGTTCCCGTTACCAACGGCTACTAATGAATATTTGCAATTATTAAAAATAGTACTAAGATTTTCAATACAGGAAGTAAGATGCGAAGACGCACCCGTGTCCATGTGGCACCCGGTAGCACCGTAATCTTGAGGAGTCATTGCACTGAGTCTGCGTTTGTGGATCGACCATAAAGGGCCTAAAAGAAGCGGGCTGGACTGTGTAAAAGTATTGGACCTGCTGTGGACCTTCTGTTGAGCCTGGACTAATCCATAATGTGTTAATAATTGTTGCTGGGCTTGGATAAAGTTTAAGAGTTGTGCTTTAGGGTTGCTAGCAAGTTGCTAGCAATCCCTTGTGAATAATAGGTATATTGGGCCTTGGTTTGTGAGAGTGATAATAACTCTTTGATTTGAGAGTTGCTCCCCCAAAAACGACTTTCTAATATGATACTTAACAAAATAGCAATTGACAGCTGTAGTATTATGTGTTCGTGAGATTGAGTCTGCAAAACAGGAATCATGGCACGCTGAATGAATTACATATTGCGGAATTATTTAATTTGTTGATGGATTGTTCGGCATAAAAAAGGAAAAAATTTCAAAGAATAATAATAATAACTAGTGAAATGATCCGTGAAATCACTGGTTTGTTTGAAAGAAAAAATTTAATGATATGTTTTAGGTATTAAGTGAACGTGAATGCTAAAGTCATTTAGTTAAATGACCCGTGGAACCACATATTCCAACTAAGAAACTTGTCGTTGTTTTTACAAACATATTGATATACTTAACTTAGTTAGAATAAATAAACTATATTTATTCTCCCATTACTTTCTTCCAATTTTCATCACAATTATTATTTTTCTTATCATAAAAGCTACATTAAAACATTTTATTGAGACATGTATTTCGCATACATATGTAACGTAATTAATCCCGTAAAGAAAACCTATATTTGAATAATAATAACATAATAATACTCCGTAAAAAAAATTGCTCTAAAATTGAGTATTTATATTTTTAATAATTATTATTAGTAATAACAAATGCCTCTTTAATTTTTTTAAAAAACTATAATGTAATTATTATATGAAGGTTGTACAATATGCTTCAAAATTTGTACATGTGTTCATGGTGTGTTTTGTAAAAGATTGTACAATTTGCTTTAATGTTTGTACATATGGTCATGGGGTGTTTCACCATAAGGTTGTACATAATGCTTCAAATATTGTACATATGATCATAAGTTATTTTATCATAAGGTTACATAATGCTTCATATATTATACAATTAACATGTTAATATTTTTATTAAAAATAATTAATTATTTGAAAGACATCATCATGAGGGGCTTATAAATTTTTTCTTTCTTTGTAATTTTTTTTAAACTTGAATAATCCTTATTAATGATATTATCATTTTAGAGATTTATATTATACTATAAAATAGATTTTATACATACAATTGAATAAGAGTTAAATGTAACGATTCTTTAAATAATTATTAAATTCAATTTATATGTAAATGTAACCATCGCTAATGCCTTTAAAATCATTAGTATTATATGCCCTCGTGAATTCTATAAACTAATTAATGAGAATCACTTTATATTTTTTTAAAGCTAGTCCATATCGTTTTATGATAATATTTAAAGTGTTGCCAAATTTATAGGCATTAATCGTTAACTAACAATATAACATCAAATTAAATTATGGATAACAATAAATCTTTATTATTAATTGCTACATATGCGAAATCTTTACATATAGCTAAGTGAATTTTAATTAACTTAAATAAATAAATAAAATATTTAATTAATATTAATGACATCATCAAGATGTTTTAAATTTTTTTCTTTATATTTTTGATTTTTTTTAATAAAGAAATTAGCCTAATAATGACATTATCTTTATAGAATTTTGATAGCACTGTAGATAGATAGATAGATAGATAGATAGATAGATAGATAGATACTTGATAATAGATTGATCTGTGGAGGCTATGAGAAGCACATGTATTATGTATTTATTTGTGAGAGGATCTAAAAATAAAATAAAGGTTGCACTTTGTAATAGGATAACTTCGGCCGATTTGGTGGTCGGTTGAATATTGATGGTCAATATTAGGGGAAGAAACGTAAAGAAGAAAGAAAAGAAATAACAAGTTGGGATTTAGAACAATAATGCAATTATGGTTGCCGATTGTTTGGAAGAACGACAGAAAAAAAAGGAAGATGAAAGTAGACAAAATTGCTGAAATAGTCCCTGTGGTTTGTACCAAAACGCTGGTTTAGTCCCTGTGCTTTTTTTTTTGATGGATTTGGTCCCGGTGGTTGGTAAAAGTTGCTGATTTAGTCCCTCTGACCGACGGCCGTCAAAAAATGCCGTTAACTCCAGTCATGTGCCAGACATGTGAGGGTATTTTCGTCAGTTTCTTTCCTTTATTTACAATATTGCTAAAATGGTCCCTGTGGTTTGTAACAAAGTTGCTGGAATAGTCCCTGTAATTTGTAAAAAAATTGCTGAAATCAATTTACCTTATCTCCTTCCTCGCCTTCATCTTTATCCTCAAAAAAGATGAACAAACCCTAATTTATTATTTTTCTTCAAACACTCTAATTAAATCTAAATTCTAATCAAAAGGCTTCCAGCAAAAGGAAAATCTCCAAATTCTAATTATATAATCATAATCATAATAATTAGAGTTTCAAAAACATAAATCAATTCACAAAATCAAAAGGCTTTACTAACCGCCAGATTCATATCATCTCCGGATTAATCATCATCACAGAGCTTTCAGACCGACCTCCACAAGTGGTTTCATTCTTTGTAACTCCGGTAGCCACCACCACCGTAGTTCAGATCGGAGTACCGTAGGTCAAATCGGAGTACCGTAGGTCAGATTGGATACGGGAGTCAGATCGGAGTAATTAAAAGACAAATTGGAGTACCGGAGGCCAGATCGAAGCGACGGAGGTCAGATCGGAACACCGGCTTTGAATTGAATCTATTAATTGCAATTTTTCTGAAAACTTATCTTGATTGACGAGTCTTAGTGATTTACGAGTACCTGAAGCTTCATGAAGTCTTGTTTTTTCATCTTGAATAAACTTATCTTGCAAATTTACAGATTATAAGTACTTGAAGCTTCATGAAGTCGTGTTGCAGATGATAAGTATCTTGCAATTTTTTTAGGGATTTAATTTTAAGGGTTAAAGGAAAGAAAAAAGGGGGATGGTGATGACTGTATGTAAGAGTACAGTTGTGAGTTGTTATAGCAATTAGTACAAGGTAAAAACGATGATTCAATTGAGGGTATTTTTGATCGGATATGGAATGAATTGATTGCTTTGATAAAGTTAATTAGGGTGTTTGAAGAAAATTAATAAATTAGGGTTTGTTCATCTTTTTTGAGGATAAAGATTAAGGCGAGGAAGGAGATAAGCTAAATTGATTTCAGCAATTTTTTTACAAACCACAGGGACTATTCCAGCAACTTTGTTACAAACCACAGGGACCATTTTAGCAATATTGTAAATAAAGGAAAGAAACTGACGAAAATACCCTCACATGTCTGGCACATGACTGGAGTTAACGGCACTTTTTGACGGCCGTCGGTCAGAGGGACTAAATCAGCAACTTTTACCAACCATCGGGGACCAAATCCATCAAAAAAAAGCACAGGGACTAAACCAGCATTTTGGTACAAACCACAGGGACTATTTCAGTAATTTTGTCATGAAAGTATGTGGGATCGATAGGTTAGTTTTAACCCTATGATACCATGTTGAATTATATAATCGATATGTTTTTCATTCATGTGTAGTAGTACATAACTAAAGCTATATATAGCCAGTGTTGTAAAAGTCGGCCGACTTGGCCGACGCGTCGGATGATGCGTCTTTTTTTCGGGTTCTCCGTCCTGTTTTTTCTGAAAACGACTCAAAAGACGGTCAAAGCTAAAAGTTCGGTCAAAGACGGTCAAAGTTGGTCAAAAACGGTCAAAATCATACAAATTTTTGTCAAGATGTGATATGTTTTAAAACTAGGGTACGTTTTCATTTTTTGGGCCGCTCTTTTCTCTGTGTCCTTACTGATTATGTACTCGGTAACATTAATTAATTAAGTTTGAAGTTTGACTGTATTTAATTTCAAGTTCTTATTTAAGAAATTTATGGTACAGAATCAACTATTTTATACATATATAAATATATATTTAAGAAATTATCAATAAAGTCAATGTTGGTCAACGATCGATACGTCCCCGACTCGGCCGACGCGTCCCTTTTAGGTTTCGACCGATGCGTCCCCGACTCGCGACTTTTACAACCTTGTATATAGCCAAATAACCTAGCAATGACTAGTGATCAGTACATAAGTGAGGCTATATATAGCCAAATAACCGAGCGGTGGACACTCCGTGTTCTACCACACATACAGTCGTATTGCTATTCATATTTACTGGTTTGGCATCGTAAAGTCAGTTAAACAGTACGTCCAAGGCTGCGATACGTGTCAACAATGTAAGGCTTCAACTCTCGCCCCAACCAGCCTCCTTCAACCGTTGCCGTCGGAGTCAATATAACCGATTAACCGGGCATCGTAAATCGAAGGGGTACGATTCCATTATGGTGGTGGTCGATCGTTTATCGAAATGTTGTCACTTCATCGCCCTAAAACAACCATTCACAACTTGTAGCCTTGCGGATGTGTTTCTAAAAGTCATCAGATTGCACGGGAAGACCAGTTCAACCTCCACGGTCAATACCCCGATTTTGGACTTGAGGGCAATCCTGTTTCTACAACGGAGCCAATTGATAGAGCCCAGATGTTGGATTTTCAGCCCATTGCTATTTGGCCCAAGCCCACTATATGGAAGGTGTATCAAAGGCATAGGAAGGATAAGACACCTGTAGATCAGGAAGTGGCTAATAGTGGCTACTTTGTTATTCTTGTTAGCATATATGGTGCGGGGTGGACATAGAATGTTTCATGCTTATTTTGTTATTTGAATTTCGGCTTCTTTGAAGCTTTGGGCAGATAGAAATAATTATCCTACGCTGATAATAATAATAGGATAGGATTTTGATAAACTACAATTAATATACTGGTCTCAAGTACTGTCTTTAATTGTTCGCATAGTAAATCAGATCATATTAGGGCTGTAAGTGAATCGACACAGCTTTGCAGTAATGCTGTAACTATAACGAATGTAAATCAATTTATATTAGGGGTGTAAGTGAATTCGCCTTGAGCGAACATTTATTGATCTGTTTGGCAGCGAATATTAGTTATGTTAGTACTTGATGATAATGATGGAACATGTATGTTTTGGCAACCAAAAGTCGGTAGTATTCATCATCTTAAGGAGTAATCATGTGTTAATCATAAACCCGAAAGCTACCAAGTTATGTAGAAACCTAACCTAACTAGAGTACTAAACGATTAACGGTTTAGCAGTTAGAATCAATTATCATTATCTATGAGATCAACCCAAACTATTTTACAAAGATCCCGGCCTTGGGTGGCTTCTGGATCAACAGAAGTTACAGAACTAGACGCAAAAGCAAGTCACAAGATAAAACAATTGATAACATATAATTATAAGATCGCCCACAATAAGTTCAACGTTTATCATTCAGGTGCATTTGACAAACAAATCAAGCTACCAGACAGAAAAATATTACTGATTACATTTAAAGAAATAAATCTAATCAAATCAAGCAGTTGGTGGTCGTAAACACTTTGCTTCTATAGTAAATAGTGAAAATCAGCTAATATTTTTTGCCAAATCAAACAGTTAATATCGACTAAGTAGGTTGTAGGATG
This sequence comes from Rutidosis leptorrhynchoides, assembly GCF_046630445.1. Lineage (NCBI taxonomy): Eukaryota > Viridiplantae > Streptophyta > Magnoliopsida > Asterales > Asteraceae > Rutidosis > Rutidosis leptorrhynchoides. The sequence goes on from NC_092333.1 coordinate 482,188,786, forward strand.
GTAACTCTTCAATTCGTGTTATGTCTTCTTGTAAAAGTTCTCTTTCAAGCTGACGACGCGTTGACTTCATCACAGCCTGCAATAGTTATCAAAAAACACGCTTACACTCAATATGAAGTTAATTTAAACAATTAGGCATTCAAAAAAAAAAAAAAAAAAAAAAAAAACTTTTCCCAGATTTTGCATATCTTCTATTAACAATATTTGATATGTAGGTGAGATTCACAAGTATTTAGTTTTGTATTATTAGGCATTTGATCATTAGGATAAGACTTTATATACATTCTGAATCTTTACAGAAAAGGAACAAAAGAAATCACATACATTGAAATCCATGTAAGACGCGTGCATCGCAAGCCATTGGTGATCCATTAGTTTGAACGTAATGCAATAAAGTAGGTCGAACGCTGATTCATTTTCTGTGAGGTAAATGGAGAAAGTAAGACATAGATAATAAATATTATAAGCTCCAACCATAGACATATACACAACAAATATATAAAGATTATAAGCGCCAACTAATAAATATTATAAGCTCCAAACATAGACATATAAAATACAAAATAAATACTATAAGCGCCAACTAATTCTGTGCATACAAACACATAATTATTAGACAGAGTGGTAAAAAGTACCCGAAAGCAACTTCAAGAAGGTTGCCCCCACAAAACTTTGTGGTTTCACTGCAGTAAGGAAATTTATTAGTTCAGATAAGTAATTAACTTCCAGAATATCACTATCAGTGCACGTATTAATTTAAATCTATAATCATATGAAATTGTCAAACCTGATTCAAGATCAAGCATCTGAATAAGCATGAATGTGATGTTCACGCCAGCTACAGCAAAAGGATATTCCCACATTGCCCGTACACCTTCCTGCTTTCGAAGAAGTCCTTGGTATGATTTCTACACAAGATATAGTACATTAAACGAAAACAATTAACATAAATTGTGAAGAAAATGATATTGTTGAATAAGTAATCATAACATAAAAGGTAGGGAGAGAATATACCGGGAAATTTCTGGCAAAATACAGTAAGTTCTCCAGTGATATGAACCCACCACCCCTATAAAATATATATAATCAGCTCTTAAAAATATGTAATTTCTGAAAAAAGATCACAAATAACAAAATGAAAATGAGATGTACCGAAAATCAGTTGAAGGATCTTTTCCTTGCCAACCCATTTCTTTCCACTGATCTGAGATTAAATCACGAAGTGGTTCTTCAGGAAAGGATGCCTTCCACAATGCCCTCAACGCTTCCTACAACATCAATATAATTACAAAAGGGTGAGATTAACCACTCTATTTCCAACTTCAAAACCACAATAACATCCAGTATGTGTGTTTCTTCTCATTTTTCTTTTAAAAAGGAGAGATGTACATGTAATTTACCTGATGTTCTGGAATTGAACTATCATAGGCTATGTCTAAACGGTTTTGCAGCCTTAGCAAGCAATGTTCCTGGCAATACCAACCATATACAAAAAGTCACATTCTTGTGCATATACCAAAATAACTTACATTCGTGCACATTTGATGTACTTGTATAAGAAATAGTAGAAATAGTTATGTTTATTCTTATAAAAAAGCCTAAACTAACTATGAGCATGCTATTGGAAGCAAGAAACATTATATCATAATATTATGTTATTATATATATGCACCACCATGAAATACTACGCGTAGTTTTGTATGACATGCTGCAAAAGATCAATAATCATTAACTAGATTAATGCATTTTACCTGTGCAGGGGTCAAATCAAACGATGGGCGAGAATCACCTTCTCTTCCTTGAACACAAACGCACGAGAGGCCTTTACCAAGCCACGCTGCTGACCCTGCCACAACCTCAGCTACACATAAAAGTACAACGTTGAGCGAACTCAAATCTGTAAATTCCTCAACATCACTTACTGAGTATACGACTACATGATATTTCAAACAATCAAGAACATAACAATAAAGCTGTAAACTGGCCATTTTACACCTTGACTAACAATGTTACAGCCAATAAGCCATCTAAAATTAACTCAAACTTGCTTTCAATAGGACCAATTTGAAAATTTTGTGTCAAATTATTACTACAAGTTGATATTTCGATTTCAAATTAACACATACATCAACAATCAACAGAAGTAGAAGCAGAGGAAACCGATCCGAAAATCGGCAAGTTAACAATCATAACAGAACAACATACTAATACAATTGCTAAAATAAGAATAAAATTAAACAATGAGTAATAATCTACATATATAAATATAATTAATAATATACCTGAAGTTGTATTACAAGTATTGCTTCTATCAAGACCATGTGATATCCTTCTAACTGCTACAAATGATCCACCGCCACCTCCTCCTCTATCCTCCATGACTATTGAACAAGTACTAATTCACCATTACCAGCAGCTTGTTCAACAAACTGTCAAATTAACGGAAAACCTAATTTATTAAATTCACATCAAGAAATTAATCGGCGATGAACAATAATCGTTTGAAAAGGAAATTATATAAAGAAGCAATGGATTAGAAGAGATTACTGAGGGAAGTAAAATGCAGGTGCTTCGCTAGGGTTTTAGTGGATCTAATAATGTTGTAAAATCAAAATTGAAAGCTGGAATTTGATGAATATATTTGAAATATATACAAGAAGGATGATGGTAGTTATGTTTCTCTCTCTCTACAATTACCTATTGAAGAAGAAGAATAAAGGATTTTTGTTTTCTATAATATAATAAATAAATATAAATATAAATAATAAAATGAGAATAATAATAAAATAAAATATAGATAATAAAAATATATAGATAAATAAAATTATAAAAATTTAAACATGTTGTTTGTTCGTTTGTTGGTGGCCATCTCGTCTGTTAGGAACGAGTACTGCTTTTCTCTATTATCTGTATGAAATATGTATAGATAAATAAATTATTTCAAATAGTAATAAATAAATGATGGATATACAGAGAGTGGGCGAAGGTTTTTAAGTACGGAGATCACAAATATACAACTCAACAAGTGATACTATAATTTATTTATTTTGATCCAGTTTTTTCTTTTCTTTTTTTTTTATCAAAAAAACGTATACAGTATAACTACAGTTTTTCAACGAAAGATGAAAAAAAATCAAACAATAATACAACCAAACGAAGCGACAAAGCTTGAAACGAGAAAACCAGAAAACACAACTAGTCTAACCACTAACACGCACACGATATCCAGGGACGGATTTGAGGGCGTGCAACACGTGCGCTTGCACAGGGCCCATAATTCCAAGAGGCCCATAATCCAAAAATAAGTATTACTTATGAAAAACTTAATTAATTTTTGTATATACAAAAGGCCTATTTTTTATTGATTGAACAGGGCCCATATGAAAAATTGAAATCGACGGGACGCCCCTGACGATATCAACTAACGAGTCGAGCTAAATGAAACATAAAAAGAAAACAAACAACTAAACTCTAAACACAAGTAAAGATATATAAAAAACGGACTACTAACACAATAAACAAACCACCTATAATCAACCGACATAGATTCCCTGTTTACCATCATATCGTTTATGATATCTCTCCTTCTATGTTTCCGGGCAGCGACTTGTACTCATAAGAGATCACGTTTGATAATCCTTTCTAATGAATTTTTCCCGACACCGACGGAGGAACCAAATCACTCCTTGTTAACCCTTAAAAAAAACTTTCATTTTCAATTGCCCATCTCCCTCTTTGACTTCATCCCGAAGAGTAAATTCCCCAACATTCGAAACCGTCTTCTTCTTAGTGCACCCTTTCTTATTAGAGGTTACCCCAACACCATCTACACTAGTCGACGCACCACAATTGAACACATGGGATGCTTGATTATCCGAGACAGGAGTGCTCGAAACAAACCTACACTAATTATTTAGATCTAGTCAATACAAAACTTATCGATCTTATAACTATATAAAATATGCTCACCTCGGACTCGGAAAGTAATAACGATTGTGACTAGCAATTGCATATTCTGCATATCTGATTTCTCGGCGAAGACCTGCTCAAGATAGATTGACGAGGCATAAGTCAATGATGATGGGATCAAATGCCTCTTTAAATGGAAGAAAATGCTCGTCTCGATTTGTTTCGATCAATAATGGGATTCTTTATTTCTTTGTAATTTTTTTTTTTTAAAAAGGCAGTAATACTAGTATTTTAATATTAGATATTAGATTAATTTTATAATATCGAAATTGATCTAATTTTTAATAGCTTGCTGGTGTTTGCATTAGCTTTTTCTTTTTAGCGTTATTTTTTTTCTTTAAAAAGTTAAAATAGATTCAAAAAATTTAATAAGTTTAAACGTCAATTTAAATAGACCATATAGAACTAGAAAATATATATATATATATATATATATATATCACCATTGAAATTAACTCGAAACAAGACAAAATTATGCTCGTCGTCCCTGACATTGTATCCAGCCTTCTCAGGTCATCCTTAAACTTTTTTTTTTGCTAGCGTCGTCCATGAACTTGTACTTTGTAACTCCGGTCGTCCCTCCGTCTACATTCCGTCCATTTTTTCTGTCAAGTTGAATCATGTGCATATCATGTTGGGGTATTTTTGTCTTTTTATCCTTTCTTCCCTTTTCTTCATCTTCATCTTCATCCCCAATTTCATAAACCCTAACCCTATTTTCTTTTCCACCTTACCTTTTCATCCTTCAAGCCCAACTGCTTCTTGATTTGACATCACTTCCCAAATCCCGTCACACCCGATAGTCAAAAAACTCATCATCTTCAGTCAAAACCGTTTGTAACATATGGTCTTGCAGTCAAAGGTGATGATGATTCAAACCCAATAGGTGATTTCATGCATAACCGCCCTTGATAAAACCACCTAATGACTCAACCCTTATCTTTTCTTCCATGTAACTAGGCCTACGATCTTGTGACATCTGTACTGCAATTTGGAAAACTAAGAAGAAAAAAACATTCAATTCCATACCTTAAATCTGGAAAACTACACTCTTCAACCAATATCCAACAGATTCCAGATGCAGACACAATATCCATGAAATAATAATTTACAACAACGAAAAAATTCAATTTCACAACCAGAATAGTAATATTTTACAATATGAGGTAAACCCTAATTTAATACAGAGTATGAGTTAAAAAAAAAAAAACCCTAACTTTACACCACCACAAACAAATAAAAATAAAAGCCAAATTTAAAGAAGAAGAATTACCGAATCAGAATGAGAAACAAGATCGATGGATACAGAAGCGGAATCAGCAGCTGGGTCAGATTTAGGAACAAAAATATCAATTTGAACAGAGCAAATGGTTTGTTCGCACATTTGAAATCACGAATTGAACATAGCAAACTGATTCATTCATTACATCTAAACTTTGCCTATTTTAATTTGAAAGGTGAAGGAGAAATGGGGATCTGAAAAAAGAAAAAAAAAAAAAAGAAGGAAGAGAAAGAAAATACTGGTTTTGAAAGGTGAAGGAAAAATAGAAAAGAAGATAAAAGATAAAATTAAATTAATTTATTATAGAAAATGATAAAAAGACTGAAGTACCCCAACATGATATGCACATGATTCAACTTGACAGAAAAAATGGACGGAATGTAGACGGAGGGACGACCGGAGTTACAAAGTACAAGTTCAGGGACGACGCCAGCAAAAAAAAAGTTTAAGGATGACCTGAGAAGGCTGGATACAAGTTCAGGGACGACGAGCGTAATTTTGTCTCGAAACAACAACAAACTAAGTTATTAATACTTTTAAACACCTACATCATTGCACATCTTGACTGATTAGCTTCAACAATAGCTAAATGCCGAAAAATAATTGAATGTGAGAGCTTGTGATAATCTGCCACAAGAAGTTTTAATAACCAACCTACATCACTTAAAAAGCTCGATAAATTTGAAACTCCAACGAAAAACTTCACTTCTTTCGAGATCTCAAGAACATGAGCACCCTGATGACAAATGATCAAGGAATGTATGGAACCACAAACAAAGAATAGAAGCTCACCAAACAAGATTTTCGCAAGATACATCGGGCTTTCAAGTTTATTGCATTATAATTATAATATATGATAATTTTAAACACTTTGTGACTTCTTAGCATTTTGGGGTTAATAAGCTCATTTATGAGAGCCACAAGTTCTGGCTTCTTAAACTCTTCCTACCAACTTGAGCTCTTCCTAATAATTTAGTTAGTATTATGTTGCCTATTTTAGTGCATTGATAAATTAGTTACTGCGTAATTAAGGGTTGAAATACTGTTTTTAAAACTGATATCCTCACATCCATACACGATTCCAAAATATATACACGGATTAATATCTTTCTATTTAGACCCCAAATATTCTGACGATCCCATCATACACTGCGATATTAGTATTATCAAATTTATACTCCGTATTTGGATAAAAAAAAAACTCTATATACGAAGTAGTATATTCAATCATTCAATCGTAGCATAATAATTAAACAGTTCTTTTATTACTTGTATTGTAACATCATACACTGCATCATAATAAGTTAGATTTAGGGGTGTAAACAAGCTTCGGATCATTTAGAATTTGATGAGCTAGCTTGTGCCTAGCATATAAAGTTCGAGTTCGGCTCATCTGAATTTAAGGAAGCACAGACAACTTGTTTTATTAATATTATTATCTTATTCATGTATACTTTTTAATCATATATAATACGATGTATTTATTATGGGCGGTGATTCTTACACGCCACTTTTTAATCAATCTACACCTAATTTACTATTATGCCCTTAATTATACTTAAAATAATAATATAAGTCCAACTTTCTAAGGGTATAACTGTGAATTGATGAGACAAAAGTGTTGATGGATAAAAAAGTGGTGTGTGAGAATCATCTCTCATCTCTCATTTATTATATTTTATTATTTTATACTTTATAAAATATAATAACTATTATGCAATTATTTAGTGTTGGTGGCGATTCTTCGTGTAGGGTAAATTAATCAATGACCGGATATATCACTGAATCGTGGTATCACTTTCCGAAAGTAATTATTCGACCCTTATTTTCGAGGTTACACGAATATCACTTTGGGATAAGACAGAGATTATGTTCTAACTTCTGGCACAATTCGCTAGAGAGTATTAGATGTATTTCTTATCATTTCTCCTGAAAATTGTTTTCCCTTATATAGGCACCCAAGAATATGAAATACATTATGAGACTTAATGACCAATTAAGCACTCATTAAGATATTTCATAATTATTCGAAGCGATTGAAAATACTCAGTCATGAAACCGTAAGAAAGTTGATTACATGACTCATTCATTATGGATAACTTAATATGACATTAACGACACTTAACCATTATACGTTAAAGACTAATTTAGTTGTCATCAATTCATATTAATTAATCTTAAACAAAATATGTTACAGACTTAATCACAAGATTAATCTTATGCCATTAAAATGAATTATGTAAATGTCAATAAAATTAAGCCATTTACGAAATCGCTTTTGGGTCCGGAAAGTCTTTCACTAGATGGGTGTACACTCCCTACCTCCTAACCCATTTCCAAGTGAAACAACCAATTCCCTCAATTACACTAAATCACCAACATTTAGCATATTATTAGACAAAATATAAATTATGTATATACACAAAAGCTCGTTTAGGCTTAGGATTTTGCTCGAGTTCGATATAAGAAGCTCGAGCTCTTTTAATAATTGATCCTTAAAATAAGTGCAAGCTCTCGAACTAATTTAAACTCAGCTCAAATCAAGAATTTAACAAGTCGAGCCCGAGTAGCTCGGCTTATTTATACCCCTAGTTAAATTCTTATCAACTAAAATAAAATAATTAAACTAATATCAAAAAGTAAAGGGCGTGAAATTGATAATGACAACCTGAATAGTTTTCAATATCAAATACTTTTCTTAGAATCAAATTTTCCTATTATTGAAAAGTTATTCGCTTCGAAAAACTGGAAAAGTGGATAGTAATCTCTTCAGGTTGATTACTAAAGATAAGAAGGTTAGTGATGAAGTGAGAAAGTTCAAAAAGAGCATGGACAATTTTTTTTGAGTTGGCGTCGCCACGGGCTCTTAGACGGGCTCGATTTCTAGTGATTGTTCTCATTTTGTTTTTCTAGTTATTATATCGGCTTAGTTGTTTAGTTTTCTCCGGTCTGATTGTTTTGCGTTTCTTTTGTTGCTAGCTTTGTTCGGTTTGTTGCGATTTTGCTCTCTCTATTTTGTTATTTGTTTTTGAGTTTATTTCATCTTAAGATTAAAGTTTCATTTGGCCAAGAAAAATGAAAATATCAATTAATGCTTCTCATATAAAAGTAAACTTTTATTGTTTTGGATAGAAATCACAATTGTATCACATATAATTTTAAATTAAGAAAAGAAAAATTGGTATTAACTAATAACTGTTACTTTGTCAAAACACTTATATTTTTGGCTGAGTATGTTATGGGAGTTTATAAATGTAAGACCCAAATATTTATTGTGCATAGAGTATTTATGGTGTACATAAAGCGTGGGAAGCATGGAACAAATTGGAAGCTGGCAGGCTGTTCTGACCTTTGTGCGCGCCGCGCAAGGCCAGGTGTGCGCGCCGCGCACCTCACCTGCGACAGATTTCCTGTTTTGTTTTAATTAGAGTTAAATGAGGGGCTTTTGTGTCTTTTCATTTGGGGACGGATTTGTAGCCTTATTATCAGACTTGTAGTCAATTTTGAATCATATTCACATTCACACAAACACTCTCATTCATTCTTAGAGAGAGAGAGAGAGATTTATAGAGAGAGATTTGGAGATTTTGGGAAAAAGGAGCTCGAATCGATCAAAAGCTCGAGTGTTAAAGTTGTTTATCTCGCTCCTAGCTACGTTGTGCTAGTATTGGTAAGTTCTAACTCCGAGTTTTCATAGTTGATTAGTGTTCATAATTGGGGTTTTGAATTGTGTGTTCTTGAGTAAACCCACTAGTTGATAATTGGGTGATTGAGCTAGTAAATGGTGTTGATGACCATTATTGGTGGGTTTTGGGTTGGATGATGAAATTGATTAGTTGATAATCATGTTCGGGTGTTATTATCACTAGTTAACTTAGGTTATAAGTGATTAGTTGTATAAGCTTGCAAAATTGGTGTTTTGACTTGAGACTAGGTCAAAATGGGTTTTGTGTCAAATAATGCAAGTAATGTGCTTTGATGATGAAACATTGAGTAAAATGTGGTAATAGAACATAATCACCAGTTGATTGTGATTATGGGTGTTTTGGGCGAGATTTGACTTAGTCAAATTGGAGGTAAGTGCTAATGGGTCGAAATTGCACTAAGTGTCACTTGGGTTGGTTTGTAAATCCACTCTAATTGTGTTGTTTGTGTTGTAATAATAGAATAGGTACTTCCTATTGACGTGTTGCGGATTTTCGGTCGCATTCATCAAGGCGTTAAGATGAGTGGAATAATTATGCACGTATGTATATAGTGTATTTATTTGTGAATGTTATGGTATGAACACATGTATGTGATGAGTATCATGATGTGAACCACGAGCCGGTAGCATCAAAGTGTGAACCACGAGCCGGTAGCACTATAAAATAAAGTGTGAACCACGAGCCGGTAGCACTATAAAATAAAGTGTGAACCACGAGCCGGTAGCACTATAAAGGAGTATGACTCAAATGCGTAGTGGCGTGAACCAAGGAGCCGGTAGCGTCATAGCATTACGTATGGTGTGAACCACGAGCCGGTAGCACCATAGCGTTATGGTTAACCATATAACTTGTGTATGTATTGTAGTGTAGTGTAGCATATTATTGTTTGGCGTATATGCTATTGGGTATGCTAGTTGAGGTACTTGAGGTTATTAGCTTTATACTTGGAGTTAGTATGCTAATTATTGCTAGCACGTATGCGGTATATGAGTAAGTGGTTGCAAGTAGGTACATTATATATGTATGTGTATAACTATTGCATTCACTAAGCGTTTTGCTTACCTTCTCGTTGTTTACCTTTTTTATAGGCTCCGGCGTGGACAAGGGAAAAGGGTATTCGTTTGGACTAGTGATCCCGCTTTGTTATGTTAGGAGGAGCTTTTGACGTTTAGCTTTTGAAGTTTGGCCAAGAATTTGGGTAGTTTAACCCCTAAACATCATGCTCTAGTGTCATTTGGAATTTAAACTAAATTGGTCGAAACTTGTATTTTGTACGAAACTCGTAATTCGGCCATATGTGGGCCCGGTGTCGTAAAACGTGTTTTATTATTGAAACGTGTTAGTTTTAACTATTATAATGTGATGTGAAAAGCGTTTCGTCTAAAAGTGTCGGGAAGTGGGAGATCTTTAAGCGAAAAATGGCAAAACCGGACAGAAGCTGAAAGGCGTTGTGCGCGCACAACGCGGGTCGCGCGCCGCGCATTCCACTGTATATAAAAAAAATTATAATTTGTGTACTGTTTTCGGTTGATTAACGGGTTGGGTTGTTACAATAAAAACATAAACTTTCTCAAATTTCTAGTTTTGTTTGACAGACGAAACTTTAAGATTTTATTGAAAAAATAAGCTTTGATAAATAAATCATATGAAATAGCTTTCTTTTTAAAAAAAGTAAGATCTTATGAAATGGAAAATTACACAATTACCCCTTATATCACTAATATCATTTATTTTTCGTCCGTATATGTTATTTTACATCTTTAAGCTCCAGCTAAAGGCCTTTAAAATAATATTCAAACTTATAGCTTATAATATAAGCTCCTACATGTAAATTAAAATACGAGCTCTAGTTATCAGCTCCAGCTATAAGGTTACAACTCGAACTATAAGGTTACTTCTTAACTATAAGGTTACAGCTCTAGCTACAAGCTGGTTTTATAAAACACAACCATCCTATTTTTAAAGCTCAAGCTAGTAATGTTGTCAAAAATAAAATTTCTTGAGTTTATAAAAAATGAATAAGCTCTATAACACGAAGTTAACTACACTATCTTTTACAATAAATTCACAACTTATGAAATGATAAATTACATAACTACTATCTATATAAGTATCTATCATATATTTTATTATCTTTTTTAAATTATTTATAACTATAAACATTCAACTTCAGTTATTTTGTCAAACTTTAAAAAAATAACTTTCATCTCTAAAAAAATATGCTCTAACTATCTATTCTAAGACCATAATAACACATTGTTTGTAGCATGAACCACGTTTTGATAGTATTACAAACGCTCTACAAACGCATGTAATGAGAAGTTCATGGGTAAATCTTGATGAATGTGAGGTTTCTAAGCTTCATTGGTTGGGTGATGTTGGCATTTTTGACCCTTGAAAAGTATCTAGTTGTCAAATATATATATATATATATATATATATATATATATATATATATATATATATATATATATATATATATATATATATATATATATATACCTAAACCTCTTTATAATTCCATCTAAAATCTAAAATATCTCTACAATATTCAACAATGTCTAAGCATAATCCAAACCAAAATGATTGCTCACCTAGAAAGTTAGTCTTAAAAGACATACCAAAATGGTATGCTCCACCACCGGTTAAGGTATACGATAATGATAAGAGTGATAGTTCTCTGGTTGTTCTTTCATAAGATTTACCTTCTTTGGAAAATGAGGTGTAAGGGTGTAACATCGCAAAAAATTCTTACCATGTTAGAAACGTAAAGGATTTGGGAGTCTGTTCTCACATTATGCGTTTCTCTACGATTTTGAACGTATCTCACTTATACGAACTCGGATTGAGGGCGATTCAAAAGCTCAGACATTCGTAACTCGAAAATAAATGATTGAGAAAGACATGTAATTTATGGGGACCGTAGAATTACGGATCCTAGTCGTATTTTTACAGTAGGTGTGATGTTTGGGATATTTTTAGTGAAAGTTTGGAAATTAAGAGGGATAAAGAGTAAATATACATGACATCGTTTTCAATTCCCGAAATGCTGAAAATCACTCATTTTGTTTTCAGAAACTTACCCACACTTCGGGTCCAATTGTGTATGTTCTTGAAGCGAATTAGGAATGAAGAAAGAAGATGTAAACTTGACCCATTCTGTGTGTTTGAATTCTACAAGCTACGGTGCTTTTTTAGAACTACAAACTCACGCACCCTGCATAATTTTACACGAATAATGTCCTAAATAGGACTTGAACCCATGACCTCAAGGTCAGTGGGGCTCCTCGATATCGCTAGGTCAAGGGCCCTTTGGTAGGGTCCTTCTTCTACATATGTGGTAAGTTTCAAATGCGAATTTAATTATATATATATATATATATATATATATATATATATATATATATATATATATATGTATATATATATATATATATTACAAAATGGCAAATTTAATTATTTGATTCTTGATATGGGAAAGGGTTAGCTCTTATAAGCTGTATGTGGATTTTGATTGTGCAAGGAAGTGTGAATGCAAGCACATTGGATGAAAATCCCTAAGTATGAATTATTGATGATGATGATTATTGATAAATAAATTAAATTAGTCCCTTATACATTTTATAAACAGATTTTTGTGTAACAGCTCGTCCCACATAGGATTAGGAAAGATATTGTGAGTCATTTATAAGCTTATAGTAGTGACTAAATATTATCTCCCACCATGATTTTCAGTTGAACTTGGAGATATCCGGCTAGTCTACTGCTTTAGCTTGTAAGGGACAATTATCTCTTGGGTTGTGACGTGCATGTGGCTTGTGTATCTCTTGGTCCGATTTAAGGGCTGTTTAAGTTGGTATCAGATCCACTCATGTGTCATTCGGTATGGTTGGAAAACCTCATCGAGGACGATGAGTTTAGGTGAATTCCACATCGACTGCGAACATGAGTGATCTTGGGATTATGATTTGGTCTGATGAGGACGTCAAGAATTTAAGTGAAAGAGTTTGTAATAACCAGTTAAACATCGAATTAGGAAAGATATTATGAGTCCCTTATAATCTTATAGTATTAACTAATTAATATCTCCCACCATGATTTTGAGTTGATACATGGTGATACCCGGTTAGTCTAGTCTTTTGCTTGTAAAGGGTGATTGTCTCTCGGGTTGTGATATCCACGCTGCTCATGCATCTCTTGGGGTCGATTTGAGGGTCGTTTAAGTTGGTATCAGAGCCACTCATGTTTCGTTCGGATAGTTGGGCAACCCTCATCGACGACAATGAGTTTAGGCGAATCCCATATTGACCTCGGACATTTGGGATTATGATTCGACTTGACGAGGAAGTCTGGAATTTATGTGGGAGAGTTTGTAACAACTCATCCCACATCAAATTAGGAAATATATTGTGAGTCCCTTATAAGCTTATAGTTGTGGCTAATTAATATCTCCCACCATGGTTTTTAGTTGATACATAGAGATACCCTGTTAGTCCACTACTTTAGCTTGTATGGACGATTGTCTCTCGGGTGGTGATGAGAACACGGCTCATGCATCTCTTGGGACCAATTTGAGGGTCGTTTCATTTTGAGTAATGGAAGGCTTGGAAATTGTTTTCTTTTGAGTTGGTGATGTTTTAGTGTAATATACACTTTGGATAGATTTTATGTGTCCTATTCAAACGGTCATAACTCCTACACCGTAAGTCTAATTTAGATGTGTGTAAATACTCATTAGAAATCTCTATGTGTCTCATTTCCAATGAATATGGTCTTGTTTCCTAAAACTGAGTGTAAATGGATCAAATGAACAGAATATTATTGACTGTCCTGAAAATGGTAGTATGTAAAAGGTGTAGTATAAAATCAACCATAAGAGGGATTTTAATGAGGTTGTACTCCTTATTAAGCTACGCGAGTTTATTTTTTAAAATGATTAGTTTCATGTGTTTATTAAGAGTAAAAATCGGTCAAACTTGCAAAGTTTGACAAGTGATCCAGGCTGTCTAAAATTGAAATTTGTGAGACAATGCGTGTAAAGGATTAAAGATTAACCAAATTGGGTTGTGTGGGTTAAAGGGGTTAAGCACCAAACTGGGTTGTGAGGGTTAAAGGGGTTAAGCACATGTATGAGATGGTATTGATCGATCAAATGATGTAGGAAGTGATATGTGATATGCATATGTATGTATGTTGTATAGGTCATTCAAACTTGAATTCCGCTTCACTTGGATTGAGCTTTGTTGATAGTAGCTTTGTGTGTGTGTGTGTGTGTGTATGTGTGTGTTTAACGACCCGTCAAAGTACACTTGACGACTGATGATGCAGCGGAGGTGTACGAAATATACTATTATTTTTAATACGAAATACGGTATAATTTACACAAGTTTTAATTATTTATATAGATGGGATATACCTAAATCTTGCTACAACACTTATAGGCAGTGTACCTAATCGTAGAGTAGTGTAGTTTTTAGTAACTCCGGTTCGTTCCACAGGGAGCTAGTGATTACGTACTATATTTTTAACAACTATATTTATACAAATAAATATAATTATATATAGGTAGTAATATTATAAAAGGGGAGTTTTACCGTTTAATGACCGGTTTGTCGATTTTTAATAAAGCGTAAAGATAAATGACAATAATTAAAGTTGCGATAATTAAAATTGCGATAAGAAATAAAATGACAATAAATAAAATGACAGTAAATAAAAGTACGATGAGAAATACAATAAAAGAATTATGCTTATTTAAACTTCCGTAATCATGATGTTTGACGTTTTGATTTTAATTCATTATTCTTGGTTAATTGTCCTTTGCCCTGGATTATTTGAAACCTATCTGGTTTTTGCCCACGTTTTGAATAGTCAATAGATGCAGCAGGTAGCCAGGATCCTTTAAATCGAAAAATCCACAACTCGCCACTAACAAATTCAACTATTACTACGAACCAGAAAATTTGGATGTCTATTAATTTAATCGCTTACATTAATTTTTTGCCAAAATTTAAAGAAATTTAAAGAAAATTATATGTCCTAAAAACTAGACGTAGAAATGAAAAAGAAAAAGCGCGTCGAAAAATGTCGACAAATAAAAATGAGAAAGAAAAACATCGAAACTTAAAAGTCTAAAAATTAAATCTAAAAAATTGCGCCTAAAGGGTATTAAAACTTGAATGCAATTCTATTCTGAAAAAGACAATTACTTAAAAGGCATTAAACACTATAACGGCGTCGCAAAATTCTAAAGCGCCTAAATTCTAAATCTAAAGAAAAAGTACTTAAGGGATTTTACCGTAAAACTTAAAGATCTAGAAAAACTACGGCAAAATACTAAGTCAAAACTAATTACGAACGATAAATACCACCGAGGCATTTGCCTGAGTGGTATCGCGGTGGTGTTTAACACCCTCGCCGGGTAAGAGGTCCAGGGTTCGAACCTGGCTTCTGAATGACCAAATTAAACATGGACTGAAATAGGCTCCTGATATTGCTCAATTACATCATATATATCTATCGCAATATCACTTAAAACGCTCTATAATCGAAGATAATGAAGGTGATCTACAAGTGATAAGCCAAGATGCGCGAATTTGTATCGGAAGAATGATTTGCAAAGAATTTCGATGATTTATGACATTGGTTGATCCCGATACGAGTTAGGGTCAAAATACCACTCTAAAATAATAAAACAAGGCTTCCGATATGATAGGTTTCGTCCAAATGAAATAATATTGAAAAGAAAACGAAAGAGTCAAAAATAGTACAGCAGGACGCCGTCCCACATAGCTAGACGCCGTCATGCCCTTTGAAGTGGGGCGCCGTCATGGTCATTCGAGACGCCGTCTTGATCTTTATACCGGGACGCCGTCCTGCCTTTTAGGACGACGTCCCGAAGTAGGTGTACCCGACTTTTTCTGCTTTTTACCTAATTTCTCCACTTTAAAACATCAGTTTTGGGACTGTTTCAAAAGAATACGGACCAGAGAGTTTAGAGGCGATTTTCAGGAGCAAATTGGAGAACTCCAACCTCTTTGAAGAGGCTCAACATCAAGGCATCATCCATCAAAACCTTCTTCATCCAAGAACTCTTGTTCTTGTAGGTTATTTACTTGTTCTCAGCAATGATTTCAGTTAATAATTTGATTGTATTGTTGTCTGTTACCATGATTGTTGGCTAGTTTCTATAATGTTTGTCTAGATTAATAACCGAGGTATTGGATGTAATCTTATTGATTGAATGTATTATGCGTGATAGATTGAAGCTTGAATTAAGAACCATGCTTATTGTTGTTAAAATCATTTGTATCTAGTTAATTGATATGTTGTTGATAAAGAGAACTCTTGTTGATGTATCATATTGATTTACAATCAATTTGTCTTAGATTGATTGTTTGCTAAACCGGACCAAGGGGGTAAACTAGATTAAAACGGTTAAACAAAATAGGAATGAATTGTGTAGAGCGAACGCAAAGACAATTGTTATTCAAGTCTTTGATCTTGTTGATCAACTAGTCACAAACGAAAAGGTCTAAGTAATAGGGAACCCTCGCTTAGTAATTCTAGTTTGAGTACTTGCTAAAGAGAACTCTTGGCGAGTCGATTTAGGTGATTAGCATGCTTATAGTTATTTGATTACAAATACAAGAACCATAGTGAAAAGGGAACCTTTGATCTTGTTATTGTATTTGCGTGTTTATCCGAGAGAACTCTTAGTGAACCTATTAGATAACTACACACATAATTATTCAATCAGGACTTAATATCTAAAAATACATCCAATACCGAGGGTAAAATATCTAGATAAACATTTCATCTCTTTGATTTAATTCAAAACTATCTTACTTGCTTTATTTGCATTTATTCTCATTTCATAAACTTAAAAGACAAAAATATTGTTTTTACATTTAACCTTCTTTGATTTGGCTAAATCGTTAAATAGCCACCAAAACATAAAACTTGTACTTTTAACTTTCATTCACTTAGTTAATCATAATATAGTTTCTAATTCTAGTTTGACTGATATAACTGTCCTTGGAACGATACACGGAACTAAACCAGTTACTATACTACTACACGATCGGGTACACTGCCCGTTAGTGTGTAGCAATCTCTAAAACCGGTATTTTCCATACGATAATTCATATACCACTTTTCGCACATCAAGTTTTTGGCGCCGCTGCCGGGGACAGTTTTGTGTCAAAATAGAATTATTAACTGATTTGTGATTAAGTAGTTTCTTAATTATTTTAAATTTTTAATAATCTTTGATTTTTAAACTTATAGAATCGGTATGTTTAATAATTTTTGTTAGTTGTGTGATTGACAGTTTATAGGTCGCATATGCCACATACCCGAAGTTCAGAATCTCCATTACTTACACCGTTTACAGAACCTGATAGAAAGCTTGGTAGGATTTCAAAAGAAGTACTTGAAATTTTTGAATCTTCATCAAAGCAAGAAACCTTTGATTCAGAATCAAGTACGACCAAGCCTCGATATTCAGACTTTGGTAAACCCGTTCAACCCCCAAATTTTGAAATGGAAGGAGAAAGACCGTTGGTACCACGACAATCAATGGCAGCAAAGATGAAAGCAACCCGGACCGGACAAGGTAGTGCTATTACTCCACCTACTGGTGAGGTAACTTTTGAAATAAAAGGACCTATTCTTCAAATGATTAATAACAGGTGTCAATTTGGTGGTGGTCCGAATGAAGATGCAAACGAACATATTCGTCTCTTTCAAGAGATATGTCTTCTATTTAAACTTAAACCAGAAACTGACCAGGCCATATTATTAAGACTTTTCCCTTGGACACTCCAAGGGGAAGCACAAAGTTGGTTAGATTCATTGGCCGAGGCTACGATAGAAACGTGGGATGGTATGTTGGAAAAATTTCTTAAGAAATATTTTCCAGCATCCAAGTCCGCGAGACTCCAACACAAAATTACTCAATTCTGTCAAAAGCCGATGGAAACCCTGTACGAAGCATGGAATCGATTTTCCAAAATGCTAAGAGGTTGTCCAAACCATGGTTTGGATACCTTTCAAAAGGTCCAAATCTTTTACAAAGGTTGTGATGTAGCAACCCGAATTTCAATTGACCAAGCGGCCGGTGGTTCTCTTATGGACAAAACCGAGCAAGAGGCTTATGAGATAATCGAGAAACTAGCCGATTATTCTCACGAGTGGCATCAAGAACGCCCAATTACTCGAAATGCTCAAGTCCAAAGCGCCGGTGCTTATGATGACTTAAGCTCCCTAGGTGTAAAAATAGATGGTGTTGTCCGAAACATGGACAAAATCACCAAGGAAATCCATAGTATGAAAGTAGGTTGTGAATACTGTGGAGGTCTCCACTTAGGAAAAGATTGTGATGCCGGGTTAACCATGGCTCAAAAAGAAGAAGTGGCTTTCATAAGCCAAAGAAATAATAACCAGTTTCAGGGAAGAGCCCAATTTAACCGGAACTTTAACAACCCCTACAACCCTCAAGGTCAAACTTCCAATTTTCAACAAGGGTCAGGTAGTGGGTTCCAACAACAAACTCCGGGTTTTTACCAAAAACCCCAACAGGAAGAGAAAAAGTCAAATTTAGAGAGTATGTTGGAAAAGTTAATTACATCACAAACTCAACTTGTCACAAATATAAACCAAACCAACGAGAAAAACGAACATCAATTTAGAAACCAACAAGCATCAATTCAAAATTTAGAAAAACAAATGAGTGGTTTAGCCAATTTACTGAGCGAGAGGAAACCAGGTAGTTTACCGGGCGATACCAGTAAAAACCCACGAAACGAGCACGCAAATGTTATCACCACACGGAGTGGTCTAGCATACGATGCTCCAAAAATGCCCGAAAATTCTGATTTCAGGGTTCCATTGAACCAAAATGATGAACCGGTTAAGGAGCCGGAAAAAGTGGTTGAAAAGGAAGAACGGGAAAAACCCGTAGTGAAACCATATCAACCACCGCTCCCATACCCAAGAAAACAACAACAAGAGAGGCTAGAGGCCGAAAGGTCAAAATTCCTAGATATGTTTAAACAAATTAACATAAACATGCCTTTCATTGATGTAATCTCAGGTATGCCCAAGTATGCTAAGTTTTTAAAAGACTTACTTACTAATCGGAAGAAAATGGAGGAACTTTCATCTGTCACCGTGAATGCAAATTGTTCAGCAATTTTGATGAACAAAATACCGAAAAAGTTAGCTGATCCTGGAAGTTTTACCATACCAGGTCTCCTGGGAGATTTGGAATGCATTAAAGCATTAGCGGATTTAGGGGCTAGCATAAATTTAATGCCTTATTCATTATATGTTAAGCTAAACCCCGGGGAACTGAAACCAACTCGAATGGCAATCCAACTAGCAGACCGCTCTGTTAAATTCCCTCGTGGAATTTTAGAGAATATGTTAGTAAAAGTCGGTACCCTAGTATTTCCGGCTGATTTTGTAATTCTAGGCATGGAAGAGGACACACGTGTGCCTCTTATATTAGGTCGACCTTTCCTCAATACCGCTAGAGCTATGATAGATGTTCATGGGCAGAAATTGACCCTTAGTATTAAGGATATGAAGGTTACCTTTTTCGTTGACCATGCCTTGCAATACCCCGAGTCTACTGATGATCAATGTTATTATTTGCAAACCGTAGACACGTATTCGGAGTTATTGCAGGAATTTCCAGAATTGCACGGTACAGGAGAATGCATTTTTGCGGAAGGTGATGATGAAGCAATGGTGGAAGAAGTGGAGATGTTGACCACTTTGATGGCTAACGGGTATGAGCCAAATGATGAAGAGTACAGAAAGTTGGATTTAGGGAATGAATACCGATGTAAAACATCGATTGAAGAACCTCCCATTTTGGAACTAAAGCCACTTCCAAGTCACTTGGAATATGCTTACCTACAAGAAGGTTCTACTCTCCCGGTGATCATTTCATCCGAACTCTCTGTAAGTGAGAAATCTAAGCTTGTTTCCATGTTAAAAGCCCATAAAACGGCTCTAGCATGGAAAATTCATGACATCAAGGGTATAAGTCCCTCTTATTGTACACATAAGATATTAATGGAAGATAACTATAAGCCGTGTGTACAAAGACAAAGGCGACTCAACCCCAATATGCAAGAAGTTGTTAAGAAGGAGATTGTAAAACTCCTAGATGCGGGTCTTATTTATCCAATTTCGGATAGTCCTTGGGTGAGTCCGGTCCAATGCGTGCCCAAAAAGGGTGGCATGACCGTTGTCACAAATGAAGACGACCAATTAATTTCTACCAGGACTATCACGGGTTGGAGGGTATGCATTGACTACAGGAAATTAAATGATGCTACCCGAAAAGACCATTTTCCCCTTCCTTACATTGATCAAATGTTGGAAAGATTAGCGGGAAAGAATTTTTATTGTTTTCTTGACGGTTTCTCGGGATATTTCCAAATCCCTATAGCACCCGAGGACCAAGAGAAAACGACCTTTACATGTCCTTATGGTACTTTCTCCTATCGGCGTATGCCTTTTGGCTTATGCAATGCTCCTGCTACCTTCCAAAGGTGCATGGTAGCTATTTTTCATGACATGATTGAAGACTTTATGGAAGTATTCATGGATGACTTCTCAGTCTTCGGTGATTCTTTTAACTCATGTCTTAAAAATCTTGAGCGTATGTTGATTAGGTGTGAAGAATCAAATCTTGTACTAAACTGGGAAAAATGCCATTTTATGGTAAAAGAGGGAATTGTATTGGGTCATAAAATTTCTTGTGCATGTCTTGAGGTGGATCGGGCTAAAGTGGAAGTAATAGCCAAATTACCACCACCAATGAATGTGAAAGGTGTTAGAAGTTTTCTGGGGCACGCCGGTTTTTACCGGCGGTTCATTAAAGATTTTTCCAAAATTGCAACTCCCATGAACAAACTTCTTGAGAAGGACGCTCCATTTGTCTTTACGGACGAGTGTCTTACCGCCTTTAATCTTCTTAAAGCAAAGCTCACGCAGTCACCGATTCTCATATCTCCGAATTGGTCAATACCATTCGAACTTATGTGTGACGCCAGTGACTTTGCTATTGGTGCCGTTTTGGGGCAAAGAATAGAAAAACATTTCAAGCCCATTTACTATGCTAGTAAGACACTGCAAGGAGCCCAACTTAATTACACTACCACCGAGAAGGAACTCCTTGCAATCGTCTTTTCGTTTGACAAATTCCGATCCTATTTAGTGCTAGCAAAGACGGTTGTCTACACAGACCACTCGGCATTAAAGTACTTGCTTTCTAAGCAAGATGCTAAACCCCGTTTAATACGTTGGGTCTTGCTTTTGCAAGAATTCGACATCGATATAAAAGATAAAAAGGGTGCCGAAAACCTAGCTGCCGATCACCTTTCTCGACTTGAGAACCCGAATCTTGGGGTTCTACATGAGACCGTTATCCAAGATAATTTTCCTGATGAAAATCTCATGAGAGTTGAGAAAATTAATGATCCATGGTTTGTAGACATTGCCAACTATCTTGCGGGTGGATTCCTAGAAACCGGTATGTCACACCAGAAAAGAAAGAAATTCTTTAGTGACTTAAAATACTATTTTTGGGAACACCCATATCTCTTTAAACAGTGTCCCGATAGGATAATCCGTCGGTGTGTTTCGGGGAAGGAATGCACCGAAATTCTGCTTGACTGTCACCTTGGTCCAACAGGTGGGCACTTTGGTCCCCAAATCACGGGGAAGAAAGTTTACGAGGCCGGTTTCTATTGGCCTACCATATTCAAAGATGCCTACGCTGTTTGTAAGGCTTGTGACGCGTGCCAACGGACCGGTCAAATAACTAAACGGGATGAAATGCCTCAACAAAGCATCCAAGTATGCGAGGTGTTCGATGTTTGGGGAATTGACTTTATGGGCCCCTTTCCAAAATCTCACTCTTACCTCTACATACTTGTGGCCATAGATTATGTTTCTAAATGGGCGGAGGCAAAGCCTCTACCAACAAATGATGGCCGAGTAGTGGTAAATTTTTTGATGGAGCTTTTCTCTAGGTTTGGCACGCCAAAAGCTCTTATAAGTGACCGGGGCACCCACTTTTGCAATAAGCAAATGGAAAAGGTGTTGAAAAGATATGGAGTAATCCATAAAATTTCGACATCCTATCATCCCCAGACGAGTGGGCAAGTAGAAAACACCAACCGGTCATTAAAACGCATACTAGAAAAGACCGTTGGTGCTAATCCAAAAGAGTGGTCAAACAAGTTATATGATGCATTGTGGGCATTTCGCACGGCCTACAAAACACCGATTGGAACAACTCCTTTCCGTATGGTATACGGAAAAGCATGCCATCTCCCGTTGGAGATTGAACATAAAGCACATTGGGCGCTAAGGGCATGCAATTTGGATTACCAAGAAGCGGGTCGGTTACGTTTGACCCAACTAAATGAATTAGACGAGTTGAGGCTTGAAGCCTATGACAACTCTCTAATTTACAAGGAAAAAACTAAACAATGGCACGACAAGAGATTGAAACATCCAAACGAATTCATGGAAGGAGATCGTGTCCTTGTTTACAACTCCCGTTTCAAGTTATCACCCGAAAAGCTTAAGTCCCGATGGACGGGACCATTTGTGGTGAGAAGGGTGTACCCTTATGGAACGATTGAAATGGTAAACTGGAAAGGTGATATTTTTAAAGTGAATGGCCACCGGGTCAAACACTACGTTGATGGTCCCCTGGAAATTGAGGATGAGGTTAGCCTAAACTTCAAGAAAAACGCCTAAATCAAAACGGGGACGAGTTTGGTGAACGACTCATAAAAAAAATGGTTCACATTTGTAATTAGGTTTGTATTGTGTGCGCGATAAATTTTAGTTTGGTACAAAATGATTAACGTATGACCTCGAAACGCGAACGACTCGAGAAATCAGATCAGTGAGTTTTAGTGTTACGGGACGCCGTCCCATTTAGCTAGACGCCGTCCCACTTTTAAGATCAAGACGCCGTCTCAATTAGCTCGACGCCGTCCCAAAGTACTAACCGAGACGCCGTCCTCCATTCCGAGACGACGTCCCGACCCCCTGAGTCAGAAAAAAATACGTTTTATACACTTACCCACTCATTTCTTATCCACAAAACACACTCTTCTCTATTTTTCTCTCCCAAAACCCGAACCATTCTCAAAAACCCTAATTTCTACTTCAAATTCGCGATTTCCTCTTCAAATTCAAGCTTTAAATCATGAACTTTTTGGTATGGATACTCCATTTTTACACTTTTCTTTATCCATTACTTGAATTGTATGTCTATATCTATAAATTGGTGAAGGATAAGTGTGGGGTGTTTGATTTGCATGATTATTATTAAGATTAACATGCCTTAGATGTTTTAATTGCCCTTAATGTGTTTATTTTGCAAAGATTACATGTTTTTAAGGGTTTGTTCATGATTCTAGGGTTTGTAGAAATTAAATCCGAATTTGGGATGCTTAATTTATGATGTTGAGTTTATGTATGATGTTTATGATTCTTGTGAAGTATTTGATTGTGTTGGTGATGTTGATGTCAATTTGGCCGGGTCATTTTTTTTTTTTAATATTAGTAAATTTCTAAGCATATGATGAATTATAATGAATTTATGAAATGTGTATGCTTGTTTTTCATTTGTAAGGTCATGTTGAATCAAATAAGGGAATGGAATGCGATAATGTATGTGTTAAGATGGTCATTTGAGATAAAAAAAAATTGTGAAAATTGCACTATGATTTGTGATGAATATGATTAGTATGCAAGGTTAAATGCTATGACCTATGACACAACATACTTGAATCCTTTAGGTCCTAAGTTTGTGCTACTTTGTTAAGTTGTGATTTTCGTTTTTGAAAGTGTGTTAATGAATTCAAGTCGAGTTTGGTTGACTCTGGTATAAACTTGTAACATGCACTTTTGTTTAAATGAATCATAATAACTTTTTGAACTAGGAATTGAATGATTAAGTTCTCCTGCTACTCGGTTATGTTTTAGCTAACATTAACACAACGGTTTCTATGTTCTTTTGGTTTTGTGTATAATGTTTTGCAGGGACAATCAAGCAGGGGAGGACCAGCTAAAAGAGGAAGACCATCAGGTTTGGCTCCACCAAGACAACCACCACCACCACCACCACAACAACATCATTCATCATCTTCTTCCGGAGAAGAAGAGGAGGAGGATCTCAATGATCCTCGAGTTTGGTTAACACAGGTACAGAACGATGAAGACTACACCGAAACTTTTGAGAGAATTAACCGCAGGCCGATTAATGCCACTTGGTATTTTATCTGGGGGCCATTGGAGGAGGCGGGCATGCGCCGACATGTTTCTAATTTACTCGCCATTCCTTACGGTAGAGTAGTCACCCACGTTTGGGAACAGGTTTTTAGCATCAATGAACCAATCTATCCGGTGCTGCTTAAAGAATTTTACTCTACCATGCGGTTTAACAATGTCAGCGATTATTTATCGAATGAGTTTCTACAGTTTTGTCTCGGGGGCCAAGATAGGGGTATAAGCAGTTTACAGCTTTGTAGAGTTCTGGGAATTTTTGAGGAATTCACCGATAATCAGTTAGGTGAATATTTGCGGGCTTCTGATTACGTTGGCCGGCATGTTTTTGATGACACCTCTTATTGGCGCAGAATTTGTAAGCCAAATATTGCGCCTGCACATTTTAGATCAAGCAAGCACAGGTACAACGAAATCGCAGCCCGGGATGATAGGCTGCTTCATCGACTCATCGCATGCACGTTTAATGCGAGGATTGAGGGTAATGAGAAGGTGAAAACATTAGATTTGTGGATTATGGATCAAATCAAGCGGGGTTCCTATACCGACATTCCTGGGCTAATCGGTAATTATTTCCTTGCCATTGCGACTGAGACACGGCTACGGAAGCCACTTCTGGGAGGCCACTACATCACCCGAATTGCCCGACATTTTAACATTGATTTCAGTAGATTACAGGAGTACACGAGCGTAATGAAACCATTAAAAAAGGTTTTTTATATTAATGCTGAAATCATTATGAAAGATAGAAATGGGCATTTGGTGCCTTTTGTGGCAGTTGGTGCAGGTGACGCAAGTGGCAGTGGTGTTCAGCAAGAGCAGTGGCAGGAAGAGGAGGCGGAAATGGAGGCACAGACTAATGTTGGTGAACAGGTTCCGTGGCATCCGTCCCAATCAAGTTGGGACAGTTTGGTGGGTAGTGTTAATAACATGAGGTTGAGCCCGAACGAACAAAGGATGCACAACGATTGAATGTGGGATAGTCAGCAGCGAATGGAGCAACGACAGATTGCTCAAGTGCACGATCAGGGATGGATGAGTTATGGTATTGATTGGAATAACCATAACTCAGAGTTGTTTTATTCCAACCCCGAGCAGTACTATGGGACGACACGTCTGACACCCCAATATTACACGGATCCTCAAAACCCACCTCCGCCTCACCCGATTTATGATAATACTGCTGCGTTGCAGGATGCTCGGAACAGATTTGAGCAGCAATATCCACAGGGACGCCCGTACAGAGATGGTTCGGGTAATTATTCCTGGCCATACGGTAACTAGGCCTGCGTACCTATTTGATCATTTTGTACTTTGTTTTTAGACTATTTTATTTGTGTGATGTATTTTGATACAATTTCGGTTTGTAATAATATACTAATGTGTGGTTTGATAAACGGATGTGGTTGTAAAAACACCGTTATTTTTATATGCTTTGTGTGGTTTGTTTATTTGTGCAGCATGATTGAACTTCAAAGACTGGCATTAAGTTCAGCGACATTTGATATTATGATGTGTGTATGATGATAATCGCGGACTAGACGATGCTCTTATGCTGGCAGTAAGTTCAGCGGCATCCGTCTACATGTTCCACGATTTACAGGTTCAAAATTGGAAATTTCTACAATCACCCTATCACTTTGCCCTCTAAATTTAATCCTTTTTCTGATTTCATGCAATGAGGGCCTTGCATGATCTCAAGTGTGGGGTGGGGAGTAGAAATTTATCGGGAACTCGTTTTACTAAAATTAAGGCGTTCAAGGCAACATAACTTGTAAAAGGTTAAATTTTATAAAATTGATTTTAAAATTTATCGACGGATTAAGATCAGGTTTAACAACCGAATTTCCGTTATAAATATAAATTTTTAAAAGATATTTTATAAACTTAATTGATTATAAGCTTATTTAAAAAATTTTAAAATTTTCAAGTAGCCTTAAAAACGATTAAAAACCCAAAAACCACGTTATACACATTATGGTCTTAAAATCTAGAAAATAAATGTTGGTTTACATTTTAAATTATTAATAGTCTTTGAAGTTGCTCCATCATTCAATTATTTGAATGAAAATCCTACTAGTTTATTAAGCTAACTTGTAGGTCATTTGTACCAAAACGAGTGTAAACCGTGAGAGAGCGGTGATTGTATAGCGTGGTCGGAAACCGGATCTCGCGCCAGATCGAAAACCTTAAGGACGATCCTCATTGTTTCTCCTAACAAGGACAATGTTGTGTCCGACCACCTATTATGACCAATAGGATGTATCTATTCCATCCTCAAGGAAGTAAAGTCTTCCGAATGACACACTTACTGATTCAATTCAGAAGATGTAGTCCAGACCAGTTGTAGGGTGACAAAAACTCTTGAAAAGTCATTACTAACATCGACTGGAAATCTACCAGGCCTCAACGTCAAACAGGGAAACTGGTAGTCAAGGTTTGTCTCAATGAGGGGGATTAACTAGTAAAACGGGGGGGGCACCATGTATACACAAAATGTTAGTGATTTATCAGATCCCCGGAAGGATAACCTCCAGAAAGGTAATATATCAGCTTTTAAGCCTGATGAACTTCAATCTTTATGATTGACTTAACGGATTAGATGATTACCTCATGATTATCAATGATATCCGGACGTAATGTGTATCCTCCTAAGCACATTATTTTCTACCGACATCTCGCGATGTTAGGTACCGTGGGAGGGATTGGCTTGACCAATAGCGGGAAACCCGCACTCATTTTTCAAAATTCAGAAAATCCGACAAAATCGGAAAACGTGTCTAGTATTAAAAACTAGCATGATATTTTCAAAACCATAAAACGTTTTCATCAAGGTCCTGATTTCCCTAGGATCAAATTTTTCGGATACTTGGCTCAAATCTCCCAAAAATGTGTGTGTGTGTTTCCATTGTGTATATAGCGTGAGTGTGTTACTTAAAGCGTGTGTTTCATATAGTGTGTGTTGTGTTTTATATCAACATGTGTGTTTCGTGTGCTTCGAGTGATTCATGTAATGTATGTAATCTATATTGTGTGATTATGATTGATATTGTTCTACTTTGTAACGAAAGAATTGCTTGAGGACAAGCAAGGTTTAAGTGTGGGGTGTTTTGATATTGCTCAATTACATCATATATATCTATCGCAATATCGCTTAAAACGCTCTATAATCGAAGATAATGAAGGTGATCTACAAGTGATAAGCCAAGATGCGCGAATTTGTATCGGAAGAATGATTTGCAAAGAATTTCGATGATTTATGACATTGGTTGATCCCGATACGAGTTAGGGTCAAAATACCACTCTAAAATAATAAAACAAGGCTTCCGATATGATAGGTTTCGTCCAAATGAAATAATATTGAAAAGAAAACGAAAGAGTCAAAAATAGTACAGCAGGACGCCGTCCCACATAGCTAGACGCCGTCCTGCCCTTTGAAGTGGGACGCCGTCATGGTCATTCGAGACGCCGTCTTGATCTTTATACCGGGACGCCGTCCTGCCTTTTAGGACGACGTCCCGAAGTAGGTGTACCCGACTTTTTCTGCTTTTTACCTAATTTCTCCACTTTAAAACATCAGTTTTGGGACTGTTTCAAAAGAATACGAACCAGAGAGTTTAGAGGCGATTTTCAGGAGCAAATTGGAGAACTCCAACCTCTTTGAAGAGGCTCAACATCAAGGCATAATCCATCAAAACCTTCTTCATCCAAGAACTCTTGTTCTTGTAGGTTATTTACTTGTTCTCAGCAATGATTTCAGTTAATAATTTGATTGTATTGTTGTCTGTTACCATGATTGTTGGCTAGTTTCTATAATGTTTGTCTAGATTAATAACCAAGGTATTGGATGTAATCTTATTGATTGAATGTATTATGCGTGATAGATTGAAGCTTGAATTAAGAACCATGCTTATTGTTGTTAAAATCATTTGTATCTAGTTAATTGATATGTTGTTGATAAAGAGAACTCTTGTTGATGTATCATATTGATTTACAATCAATTTGTCTTAGATTGATTGTTTGCTAAACCGGACCAAGGGGGTAAACTAGATTAAAACGGTTAAACAAAATAGGAATGAATTGTGTAGAGCGAACGCAAAGACAATTGTTATTCAAGTCTTTGATCTTGTTGATCAACTAGTCACAAACGAAAAGGTCTAAGTAATAGGGAACCCTCGCTTAGTAATTCTAGTTTGAGTACTTGCTAAAGAGAACTCTTGGCGAGTCGATTTAGGTGATTAGCATGCTTATAGTTATTTGATTACAAATACAAGAACCATAGTGAAAAGGGAACCCTTGATCTTGTTATTGTATTTGCGTGTTTATCCGAGAGAACTCTTAGTGAACCTATTAGATAACTACACACATAATTATTCAATCAGGACTTAATATCTAAAAATACATCCAATACCGAGGGTAAAATATCTAGATAAACATTTCATCTCTTTGATTTAATTCAAAACTATCTTACTTGCTTTATTTGCATTTATTCTCATTTCATAAACTTAAAAGACAAAAATATTGTTTTTACATTTAACCTTCTTTGATTTGGCTAAATCGTTAAATAGCCACCAAAACATAAAACTTGTACTTTTAACTTTCATTCACTTAGTTAATCATAATATAGTTTCTAATTCTAGTTTGACTGATATAACTGTCCTTGGAACGATACACGGAACTAAACCAGTTACTATACTACTACACGATCGGGTACACTGCCCGTTAGTGTGTAGCAATCTCTAAAACCGGTATTTTCCATACGATAATTCATATACCACTTTTCGCACATCAGCTCCATTGAGGTCAGCCCAAAGGGAAGGTTTTACCGACTCGATCCGGGACTAAGGTCCGACCCGCCTGCCCCTCGAGATGGTTTAAGGGTTCGGATCCCTATGATTATGGTTCGGGTTTCCTGCCCGAACGCGCGTGTGTGTGCAAATGATGACTAGGCTTCGGTCCGGACTGATGCAATCTTGCCGTTCAAAAAAAAAAAATTACGAACGATAAATATACAAATTACGATTTAAACAAATAAAAGCTACAAAATATAAAAATAAAACTAAAGTTATAAAAATACAATTTTTATAAAAATATTATTTTTATATTATTTGTATAAAAGTATTAATTTTATATAATTAATAAAATTAATAAACTTAATAATAAAAATTATAATGAAACACTTAAAACTAAATAATATAAAAATTAAACCCTAATTATTATTAATTATATATAATTACAACCCTAATTCGGCTGGTCAAATGATTCAGATCTGTCACATCAGCTCATGCGACCGCATGAGTTTGATGCGTTATGGCCATGCGATTGCATGGCCCAGAATTTTGGATCTGATTGTTGGGCTGCTACAGTACCAGGCCCGAATTCTTTTTATTTTTTTGATTTTAATTTTCTGATTTTAATCTATAGAAAATATTTATATAACTTATATTTTAAAAACTTAAAATAGAAATAATTTTATAAACTAAATATTAAAATTATAACTTTTATTTTTAACACTTATTATAAATACAAAATATTATTACGAAATAAGAAATAATATATTTTTACAAAAATATAGTTTTAACAAAATATAGCGTTTTTTACCAAGTCCCCGATAGCGGCGCCAAAAAATTGATGTGTGCAGTGGTGTATACGAAATACTATTATTAATATTACGAAATACGATACAATTTACACAAGTTTTAATTATTTATTTACAAATGGGATATACCTAAACTCTGCTACAACACTATAGGCAGTGTACCTAATCGTAGAATAGTATAGTTTTTAGTAAGTCCGGTTCGTTCCATAGGGAGACGACTTATTTTACACTATATTTTAAACAAATATATAAAATATATATAATTATATATGGTAATAATATAAAAGGGGGTTTACCGTTTAATGACCGGTTTATCGATTTTAAAACTTAAGTCACAATAAAAACCTAATGCAAAATATTATATATAACTTAATTTAAAGCGTAAAATAAATAACGATATTTAAATGACGATATATAAAATTGCGAAAAATAAAATATGAAATAAAATAATTATGCTTATTTAAACTTCCGTAATCATTATGTCTGACGTTTTGATTTTAATTTATTACCCTGGGTTAATTGTCCTTTGTCCTGGATTATTTGATACCTATCTGGTTTTTTCCCATAATAGTTCATCAGTCATAATTATAAAATGCTCGACAAATTAACCTTATTCCCGAAGTCAAATATTCCAACTAATTAGGGATTCGAACTGTAACAAGGTTTTAATACATTGTTTAATAATTACACCAGGTTATCGACTACATGTAATCCAAGGTTTTAATACTTTGTTAACAATTACACCAATTACCCTTGAATGTAATCCACCCCTGTTTTAATGAATCCATTTACTATTAATTCATCCCCGTCTCTGGTCAAATGAACAATTATTAGTATTTATAAATATCCCGCACATCGTACTCGATCGAGCGTATGTGCGTATTTATAAATACGTCAAATTGTAAATCTCTATATTAATCAAATATAAAGTCCATTAATAACCCATAGTCAAATTTCCACAAGTGTCGGTCTTTTATCCAAACCCCAATTATGGTCCAAAGTCCAATAACCCCGTCTTAATATTTAGTCCAACATTACGATTACTTCGGCTCAAATAAGCATAATAATAACTTAAATACGAGACATTAATTTAAAAAGGAAGAACATAGCTTACAGTGATTATTAATCGCGTAGGGTTACACGGACAGAACTTTGACTTTAAAACCTGTAAATAACCGTTACATTACCTAAACTAACTAATATAAAACTAAACTAATATATATATATATATATATATATATATATATATATATATATATATATATATATATATATATATATATATATATATATCTATATATATATATATATATATATATATATTATTATACAGAGGGAGAGAGATATTGAATTGGTGTGTGTAATTCGGCCAGAAAACGTTGCAATTTATAGACTTGGCCAGATATCTGGGCTCATGCGATCGCATGAGTTTTACTCATGCTGGCCATGCGATCACATGGCCGCCATTTCCAGCTCCTATCTTGATTAAAATGTGGGCTGCTGAGTTTAAATATAATATATAATATAATATATATAATTATATAATTATATATATATATATATATATTATATTATATTCTTGTGCATAGTAGACTTGTAATTTTAGGTCCGTTGTCTCGCGCGTTGATGCTCGGTTTATGTCTCGGTTCTGGATTTTCGAACGTCTTTTCGTACGCTTTAATATATTGTACTTTATGTTTCGCAACTAAATAATAAAATTATAACTTTTATTTTTAACACTTATTATAAATACAAAATATTATTACGAAATAAGAAATAATATATTTTTACAAAAATATAGTTTTAACAAAATATAGCGTTTTTCACCGAGTCCCCGACAGCGGCGCCAAAAAATTGATGTGTGCAGTGGTGTATACGAAATACTATTATTAATATTACGAAATACGATACAATTTATACAAGTTTTAATTATTTATTTACAAATGGGATATACCTAAACTCTGCTACAACACTATAGGCAGTGTACCTAATCGTAGAGTAGTATAGTTTTTAGTAAGTCCGGTTCGTTCCACAGGGAGACGACTTATTTTACACTATATTTTAAACAAATATATAAAATATATATAATTATATATAGTAATAATATAAAAGGGGATTTACCGTTTAATGACCGGTTTGTCGATTTTAAAATTTAAGTCACAATAAAAACCTAATGTAAAATATTATATATAACTTAATTTAAAGCGTAAAATAAATAACGATATTTAAATGACGATATATAAAATTGCGAAAAATAAAATATGAAATAAAATAATTATGCTTATTTAAACTTTCGTAATCATGATGTCTGACGTTTTGATTTTAATTTATTACCCTGGGTTAATTGTCCTTTGTCCTGGATTATTTGATACCTATCTGGTTTTTTCCCATAATAGTTCATCGGTCATAATTATAAAATGCTCGACAAATTAACCTTATTCTCGAAGTCAAATATTCCAACTAATTAGGGATTTGAACTGTAACAAGGTTTTAATACTTTGTTTAATAATTACACCAGGTTATCTACTACGTGTAATCCAAGGTTTTAATACTTTGTTAAAAATTACACCAATTACCCTTGAATGTAATCCACCCCTGTTTTAATGAGTCCATTTACTATTAATTCATCCCCGTCTCCGGTCAAATGAACAATTATTAGTATTTATAAATATCCCGCCCATCGTACCCGATCGAGCGTATGTGCGTATTTATAAATACGTCAAATTGTAAATCTCTATATTAATCAAATATAAAGTCCATTAATAACCCATAGTCCAATTTCCACAAGTGTCGGTCTTTTATCCAAACCCCAATTATGGTCCAAAGTCCAATAACCCCGTCTTAATATTTAGTCCAACATCACGATTACTTCGGCTCAAATAAGCATAATAATAACTTAAATACGAGACATTAATTTAAAAAGGAAGAACATAGCTTACAGTGATTATTAATCGCGTAGGGTTACACGGACAGAACTTTGACTTTAAAACCCGTAAATAACCGTTACATTACCTAAACTAACTAATATAAAACTAAACTAATATATATATATATATATATATATATATATATATATATATATATATATATATATATATATATATATATATATATATACAGAGGGAGAGAGATATTGAATTGGTGTGTGTAATTCGGCCAGAAAACGTTGCAATTTATAGACTTGGCCAGATATCTGGGCTCATGCGATCGCATGAGTTTTACTCATGCTGGCCATGCGATCACATGGCCGCTATTTCCTGCTCCTGTCTTGATTAAAATGTGGGCTGCTGAGTTTAAATATAATATATATAATTTTATATAATTTTATATATATATATTATATTATATTCTTGTGCATAGTAGACTTGTAATTTTAGGTCCGTTGTCTCGCGCGTTGATGCTCGGTTTATGTCTCGGTTCTGGATTTTCGAACGTCTTTTCGTACGCTTTAATATCTTGTACTTTATGTTTCGCAACTTGTAATCTGCACAAAAAAATATTTTTCTTAACTCCCAAAATCCGCGCAAGTCTTTAACTCACTTTTAGTGGCACTTTTGAGTGCACTATGGCTTTAGTGGCACTTTTCAAGCTTTAGTGGCACTTTTTCTTCAATTCTTTAATCTTCGTGCTTCGTCTTCACATTTATTTATTTAAACGATTACAACTTAAAAATAGAATAATTACAACTAAAAACTTTACATATTGGGATGATATTACGACTAAATATATGTTCATTTGGAGCACTATCAACGACCATCGTTATCTTGGTCCCACAGCTTGATCATAACTCTAAATGAATTTAATAAATAACCATTCATTCTTTATTTAAAAATGATTTCTTATAAAGGAAATCTACCAAAATATGTAAGTTTTGAAAACCATACCTAAATACTTAATCAAAAGTTGACCAAAACAAAGTCAACAAACACCCACAATTTAATGTATCAAAATAGAATGCAAGTTAATGTTTAACAAAAGCTACCATCAAAAATATGCAGAATCTCTAAGCACAACGGAAGCAATCAATCATGAACTGGAGAATAAAACATGCGAGTAACTGTCAACAAAAATGTTGAGTGAATTATAGGTTTAATATTGCAAACAATATTTAAGTTAAACCATAAAAATTTATGTTTGAAAACATAAAAACTCATTTTGGACCACAAAATTATATGCTCGAAAACATATAAAAACATTATTCCATTATCCGTGATCCACCTGGTAACCACTTAACCAATTCCATCCTTACCAAACACAATATACACTGAACATGTGTATCTTCAAATAATAACGAAGTACTAATACATTTCGATTATAAATTGCTAGCGCGATTAGCTCGAAATGGGGTTGTCAAACCCGATAGATCTATCCATTGGATTCGCGTTCACCAGTAGAAACCAGTGATTACAATTACCAGATTAGGGAATATTTTTGTTCAACTCACAATGAATAATTTAAATCAACTTCCACTTGTGTCCAATATGAAAAATAAAATGCATGTATTCTCATCCCAAAAGATTTAAAATAGAAAAATGGGACTATAACTCACCTTAACGTAAATGAAGTAATAACACAGAAACGTGAACTGCACGAAGTAAAGTGATCAAGAATGATCACAACGCCGACCTAAAAATAAAGCAGGTCGATATAAATAACTAACTTAGGTCAAGTCTTAGTATGATAGCTATAGTACTTGTCGCAAGTAAACATAGAACAACACTCACTATGCTTCGGTTTGATCAGGACAGCGTAAAAACACGTACTTTCTATTTTTGGCAGGTTTCTATTTCTGGAAAAATTCCTATTTTTGGAAAGTTTCTATTTTAGGAAAGTTAGTATTTTAGGACAATTTCTATTTTAGGAAAGTTTCTATTTTAGGAAAGTTTCTATATTTAGAAAGTTTCCATATTTAGAAAGTTTCTATTTTTGGAAAGTTTTTAAGTTAGGAAAGTTTCCTTAATTAGAAAGTCAACAAAAGTCAACTGAAAGTCAAAGTCAACCGAAAGTCAACCCGAAAGTCAACCTTGGTCAAACATAGTCAACATTAATTTTAAAGTATAAATTATATTAATAATATAAGTTATAATGTTATTTAAAGTCATATATGTATAATCATGTCATATCATAAGTTTTATTAAATTAAATTGAATTATTAAAGTTAACATAAGTTTAAATGATATAATTAATATAACATAAGTATTTAATTAATTAATTAAATATTAATCATAACATAAGTATTATTAATTAATAATAAATTTTTAATCATATCATAAGTATTATTAATTAATAATGAATTATTAATCATATCATAAGTATTTAATTATAATTATTAAACCATAAGTATTTAATAATTAAATTATAATTAAATAATAACTAAGCCTTATAATAATTATATAATTAATTAATCTTTATTATAAGTCTTATTATAATAATCTCATAACATAAGTTTAATACTTATCATAAGTATTTTTTATTAATAATAAAAGTATTATTAATTATAAGTTTAATTAAAAGTTTAATTAAATCACAATGTAATTAATAAATGATATAATAAATATATATATATATATATATATATATATATATATATATATATATATATATATCATAAGTCTTGAATTAGAATAATTACTTTTATATCATAAGTAATTTAATAATAATGAAAATCATTATTTATATCATAAGTTCAAATTTTATAACCATAAGTTTAATTAAACATTCGTCGGGTTATAACTTGAGCCCCGGGTGTCGGTTTTCGACGAGTCTTATATATATCCTCGTGTAACCAAACCACCCGACACATTAGTGTACTCAAGAACACCCTAAAATCAGTCCCCAAGTCGTGACCTACAGCCATGAATCAACTTGGAACTTTAATCCGTTCGAAAACTTGTTTTAGTCATATCGGGTTATCTGTGGCTCGGATTTCGATGACCCGAACATGAATGTTCATCCAATCATCAATCCTAACACAATAGTAAACCCCAGAGACTCCAAAAATAGTCACAAAGTCAGACCAAAACTGAAAACATTCGTTTTTATATTTTTAATTCCATGAAAACATAAAATTATGCATAACTTAAGTTCCGGGACTCGAAATAACATGAATCCGGAGTCTAAAATCAATGTCTTGATGAGAGGAACTCATCTAAACACTTTAATTTATCAAAAACATCAGTTAAATGTACTGAAATGATCAAATAGTCCGCTGTCTAAATTTATCAAACCGAAAACATACTCAATCGAGAAATTCTACGCATACAATCATCAATACAACAATACACAAGTGCTATACTATCATGATAACATTCAAAATAAGTAAAATTAAATAAAAATCAAAAATCTAGGGTTAGGGTTTATACCCTAATCGAGAAATGAAATGTATAGACGCGTAGAGATCGATGAGGTGAATCCGGAAATGATGAAAGCCCTTTTATTTGCTTGCTTGATTGAAGAAGATGATGATGAAGGTGGATGGTGGTGGGGATGGATCTCAAAGGAGAAAAGGGAAGGAGAATATAAAATGAGGATGTTTTAGGTTTGAGAGAAAATACTAGAAATTTGAAAATGAAAAATGGAATAAATGAAATTAAGTCACAAACCACCCCATCTATGGGGTTTTGGCCGAATGGGGGGTAGGGTGGGCCCCTCATGGCCCACTTTTGTTATTTGATAAATTACTTGTGGCCCGAATGCCCGAACGAAACCCGAAACGCTAAAACACTACTACGCGATTAATTATTCGGGGAGATAACGCACACGCGACAAATAAAATATATAAACACTATATATTATAATATGACATCAAAATATCATATTTAAAATAATTCGGATTTAAAAATCCCAAAAGTCTGACCGTTGGTTTGAAAACCCAAAAGATTCGCAGGATAGAAATCCACGACACGTAGAAACGTACAACTTTAAATATATATACAAATATTCATTTAACACATAATAATTAATATATTATTTCAAAAATAATAATATAGGTCACAGAAATGACGTGGTACGAATAACAATTAACGGACATTAAATAATAAACGGTAAAAGATAACGGAAAAAGTAGGGTCGTGACAGTACCTTCCCGTTACGGAAATGTTGTCCCGAAATTTAAGCAGGTGCAGGGGTTGACTCGTCATCTGGGAACAAATGCGGGTACTTCTGCCTCATCTGATCTTCATGTTCCCAAGTGAACTCGGGATCGCGTCTGGCATTCTATCTCACTCGGACGATAGGAATTCTACTTTGCTTGAGGGTCTTAACCTCTCGATCCATAATCTCGACAGGTTCCTCAATAAAATGGTTGTTTATCAACATGAAGTTCATCAAGAGGAATATACTCATCGGCCTCAGCCAAACACTTCTTCAAATTCGACACATGGAAAATGTCATGAACGACACTAAGTTCTTGTGGCAATTTCAAACGAATAGCCACGGGTCTAACTCTCTCGGTAATCTCAAACGGTCCAACAAAACGAGGATTTAACTTTCCCCTTTTACCAAATCGTACCACACCCTTCCAAGGTGATACTTTCAACATAACACGATCACCAACTTGAAATTCTATACCCTTCCTTCTAACGTCGGCGTAACTCTTTTGCCAACTTCTGGCGGTTCTCAATCTCTCTTTAATCTGTACGATCTTCTCGATAGTCTCATGAATAATCTCTGGGCCTGTGAGTTAAGCCTCCCCAACCTCATTCCAACAGATAGGAGACCTACACTTTCTACCATACAGAGCTTCAAACGGTGCGACTTTAATACTTGCATGATAGCTATTATTGTAAGAAAATTCAGCCAACGACAAATATCTATCCCAACCATTACCAAAATCAATCACGCGCGCTCTTAACACGTCTTCTAACGTTTGAATGGTCCTTTCACTCTAACCATCCGACTGTGGATGATAAGCGGTGCTTATATCCAACTTAGTTCCCAAAGCTTCCTGTAAGGATTGCCAAAACCTCGATGTAAATCGACTGTCTGGGTCTGAAATAATAGATACCGGAACACCATGTCTAGAAAGAATCTCCTTCAAATACAAACGAGTGAGTTTTTCCATCGAATCGGTTTTCTTAATCGGCAAGAAATGAGCTGACTTTGTGAGTCGGTCAAGAATCACCCAAATGGTATCATAACCACCCACTACTCTCGGTAACTTCGTAATAAAATCCATTGTAATACCTTCCCACTTCCACTCGGGAATCTCAGGTTGCACCAAAAGTTCAGACGGTTTCTGATGCTCAGCTTTAACCTTAGCACAGGTCAAAGACTTAGCCACATACGTAGCCACATCAGTTTTTAAATTAGGCCACCAGTACAGCTGCTTAAGATCATGATACATCTTTCCTGAACCAGGATGAATAGAGTACCTAGACTTATGAGCTTCATCTAACACAAGTTATCGTAAATCACCAAATTTTGGAACCCAAAGGCGTCCCGCAAAATACCGAGTGCCATCGGTTCATACCTCAAACTGTTTACTTAAGCCTCTGACCTTCCCGTTATGAAATTCTCCTC
Source organism: Rutidosis leptorrhynchoides (assembly GCF_046630445.1). Classification (NCBI taxonomy): domain Eukaryota; kingdom Viridiplantae; phylum Streptophyta; class Magnoliopsida; order Asterales; family Asteraceae; genus Rutidosis; species Rutidosis leptorrhynchoides. The sequence goes on from NC_092333.1 coordinate 482,227,190, forward strand.
CTTCAAGGCTTCTTGTTGAGCTGCAAGAATCTGCCTTGCGATGTTTGTTCGAATTTTCATATTCAAGGCTCTACACCTACGAGGTTCAACTCTCTCTTTTCGACTTAACGCATCGGCTACAATATTGGCCCCTCCTGGGCGATGAAGGAGTTCACAATCATAATCGTTCAATAACTCAATCCATCTTCGCTGTCTCATATTGAGCTGTTTTTGATCAAGAATATGTTCAAGACTTTTGTGATCAGTGTGTAGCGACCCGAAAAAATTATCATTGACGGCACCATCTACTTAGGTCCCATTACGTGGTCATAAGTCTTTAAAACAAGTTTGACCAAAAAATATGTCGCACTCATTTCAAATGTAAAGATTGTTTCAAAGTTTACAAGATTAGTTCAACCACAAGTTACGTTATAACTTTATAAGTACAATTGAAACCTATGCGATACAATTTAAAAGTAGCCAAAAGACGCTCCATGTATGCATATATACTCGACATCCAGTGCAAGTATCAAAATAATGAGCGGAAGCATGTATCACAAAACGTTCAAGGACCTAAGAAAAATATAGAAATCTGTCAACGAAAACGTTGGTGAAATCATAGGTTTAAGTAAGTAAGTAAGTACAAATGAACCACAAGATTTATATCATTGAAATAATAGTAAACCATTCTAAAATTTGTTATCACGAGCACCCAATTATCAAGGCTTAACTTTCCATCCATGGAACCCCATCACAATAGTGTTAGAACATACACTGTTTCTCGAAAATATATTTCATCCGCATAACGGTAGCGAACCCTTCGAATGAGGGTTTGTCAAACCCATATGGCCATACAACATAAGTTCTCGCTTACACCCGGCAAGTGTAACTAATGATAATCGAATTGAAGATTTTGTTCTAACTCGTATGTAGAATGTTTGTTTTCGTACTTGTGTTCACTTTGTAAAATGAAACGTTTATGTTTTCTCATCCCAAATGTAAGTTTAAAAGAGTAAAAGTGGGACTATGATCTCACCTTGAGTGCACGAGTAATAAAGTACTTCACAAGTAAATGTGTGCAAGGACAATTGCTAGTCTTGACCTAAACAAGTAGGTTGTATCAATAACGGTAAACACGATTGGTCAAAGTGCTCAATTTGTCCTATGGCCCGTTACAACTCGATAAATATAGCATGTGAGTCAACTTGTCAAGTTTCATGCAAGATACAAAGATAAAAGCATGTTAGAATGATTGCATAAGTATTTGATTAAGTTTGGGCAAAAGTCAACTTTGGTCAAGTCACAGTCAACGAAAAAGTCAACACGTTCGGGTCGGGTCCCGAACTATTTTTCTAAGTCTAATAATCATATATGAGCATGTTAGAACAAGTTTCATGTTAATCGGAGGTGCGTAGCATAGTTAGAATTAAACGGAAAAGTGCACTTTTGGACAGCAAGGTTTGGAGCCCCGCTCAAGGGTATGGAGCGCCGCTCCATGTATCTGTTCAGCAATTCTGGGTAGTTTTAACACTTAAATGCACGAATCCAACTTCAAACAACCATAACTAATGAATCGTAAATATTCAAAACACGTATCTTATATCGTTGGAAAGGTAATTTAACAAGGAATACAACTAAACACTTTTCATCAAACAAAATCATAATTTACAATAATCGAATTCTCATCGATTGATCATTAAAGGTTCATTATCAAGGTTTCAAGTTCACAAAATGCATAAGATGATTCGGGAACTTAATACACACATATAATACGTTGTTTCGTAGGTAATTACGCATGCAATACTACTAAACACTTACAATTAACATTGTAAAGCATTCAATGCATCAAAAACCCATTTTACTTATATCAAACCCTAACTCAAAATCACAAATTTAGCAATTATGTTTATGGAGTCTTTCTAAGTCAACCTACACATCAAATTGAAGCTAGTGATGCTAGTAATACATTTAATACATGCACTTTTAACATCTAACAACATTTAGGCAAACAAATCACAAGATCAAACACACCAAATTTCAAGTTCATGCTAGTTACTTAAAATAACAAGATCGAGCATATAAATCACATATTCATGTTAGACTTGAGCCATAGACACTAATTAACACTTTTATAAGTTGAAAACATCAAGAACACAAAATCTAGTGATTTTAGAAAGTTACCCAAATGCAACAAAGTTGGTATGGATTCGAAGAGGAAGATGCAAGGATTACGAATATGTAATTTGTTTTGATGTTTGTTTCCTTGAAATGATTTAGATGATGATTCTTTGTATTGGGAGTTTGAGAGAAAAAGGAGGTGGAAGTATTAGAGAGGGAGGTGAAAATGAATGGAGGAGATGAGGGTTTGACTCTTTGACTTAGTCACATCTTTGGTCATTTGGCAAGTCTAGTCCCTCGAGTTTGAATCGGGTACGTGAATTACCTAAACAAGATATTTTAAAAACGTGTATTAACCGAAGATGTTATAATTAAATAACGGACTTTAAAATAGTATAACGGAAAAATGCAGGATGTTACATTACCTACTCCTTAAAAGAAATTTTGTCCCGAAATTTAATTAGGCGTAGTAGTCGTAATTTCTTCCTCGGGATCTTGCGTTTCCAAATCCACAAATATATGAGGGTATTTCTTTTGCATTTGATCTTGCCTTTCTCAAGTAAACTCGGGTCCTCTTTTGGCGTTCCAACGGATCTTGACAATCGGAATTCGACTTTGTTTTAGCGTTTTAACGGAGTGATCCACAATTTCAACCGGTTCTTCCACAAAGTGGAGTTTGTCATCAATAGTAAGCTCTTCGAGAGGAATGACGAGTTCGGGTTCGGCAAAACACTTCTTTAAATTTGACACATGGAAAGTAGGATGAACAGAGCTCAATTGCGGCGGAAGATCTAAACGATAAGCAACAGTTCCAACACGCTCCAAGATTTCGAAAGGACCAATATACCGCGGATTCAGTTTCCCTCGTTTCCCGAAACGGATTACGCCTTTCCAGGGCACGACTTTTAACATTACGCGGTCACTGACTTGGAATTCGAGGTCATTGCGTCTTTTGTCGGTATAGCTCTTTTGACGATTACGGGCCGTCCGGAGCCTATCTCGGATTTGAACGATCTTCTCGGTTGTTTCATGAATGAGTTCGGGTCCGGTGATTTGTGTGTCGCCTAATTTGGCCCAACAAAGAGGAGAACGACATTTGCGGCCATATAAAGCTTCGAAAGGTGCGGCGTTGATACTCGCGTGGTAACTATTGTTGTAAGAGAATTCAGCGAGAGGCAAGTGCTTGTCCCAAGCTTTTCCAAAATCGATAACACAAGCTCGTAGCATGTCTTCCAAGGTTTGAATTATGCGTTCGCTTTGTCCTTCGGTTTGTGGATGATATTTCTGTGCTCATGTCTAAACGCGTTCCCAACGCTTCTTGTAAAGTACGCCAAAATCTAGAAACAAAACGGCCATCTCGGTCGGAAATAATCGATAAAGGCACACCGTGATGGGTTACGATCTCTTTAATGTAAAGTTGTGCAAGTTTTTCCATGTTGTCGATTTCCTTCATGGCTAGGAAGTGCGCGGATTTGGTGAGACGGTCAACTATAACCCAAATAGTATCATAACCGCCCACCGTCTTTGGTAGTTTGGTGATAATATCCATCGTTATCCTTTCCCACTTCCATTGCAGGATTTCGGGTTGTTGAAGTAGTCCGGACGGTCTTTGATGTTCGGCTTTGATTTTGGAGCAAGTTAGGCACCTTCTAACATAAGTAGCAACGTCCCTTTTAATGTTCGGCCACCAATATTATTCTTTGAGGTCGTGGTACATCTTATTGGCACCGGGGTGAATCAAATATCTTGACTTATGGGCTTCATCTACAATAAGGCTTCGTAAGTCCCCATAACTAGGCACCCAAATTCTTTCGGCGAAATATCGAAGTCCGGTCTCCTTAACTTCGAATCGAGAGGCGAGGACGTTGAAATGTTCATGAGGAATATTTTCATCCTTGAGAGCCTCATCTTGGGCTACCCGAATTTGACTATTGACGTTGGTGTGAATGGTGATGTTTAAAGCTCAGACACGAAGAGGCACCGCTCTTTCCTTTCGACTTAAGGCATCAGCTACTACGTTTGCCTTCCCGGGATGGTAACGAAGCTCACAATCATAATCGTTCAAAGTTTCAATCCACATTCGTTGTCTCATGTTTAGTTGCTTTTGGTCGAAGATGTGTTGGAGGCTTTTGTGATCGGTGAAGATAGTACTTTTGGTCCCATAAAGATAATGTCTCCACATTTTGAGTGCAAAGACAACGGCTCCGAGTTCAAGATCATGTGTCGTGTAGTTCCGTTCATGAATTTTTAGTTGTCGAGAGGCATAAGCAATGACTTTCTTTCGTTGCATCAATACACACCCAAAACCATGTTTCGAGGCATCGCAATATACAACAAAATCATCATTACCTTCAGGAAGTGACAAGATAGGAGCTCTTCCTTTCTTAACAAATCGAGCACTAACTTCAAATGCTTTTCATGCTCTTGATTACTCTTGGAATAGATAAGAACATCATCGATGAAAACGATAACGAACTTGCCCCGATAAGGTCTACACACACGGTTCATGAGGTCCATGAACACAGCAGGTGCGTTAGTCAATCTGAACAGCATAACAAGAAATTCGTAGTGACCATAACGGGTACGGAAAGCGGTTTTCAGAATATCAGTTTCTTTAACGTGCAATAGTGATAACCAGAACGGAGATCAATCTTAGAATAAATGGACGAATCCTTGAAGCTGATCGAACAGATCATTAATTCTCAGAAAAGGGTAACGATTCTTAATAGTAAGCTTGTTTAACTCGTGATAATCAATACACAATCGGAATGAACCATCTTTATTCTTAACAAACAAAACAGAAGCTCCCCAAGGGGACGAACAAGGACGAATGAGGTAAAGTTACAGCCAACAAAGGAAGAAATGGAGAGTAACCATATCAGTGGTAAAGATGTTTAAGACAATTCCTTCAAGGGGATAACGAGGATCATGGACTTCAAAGTAAATTTTCATTACATTTCCGAAAGGAAGACGTACAAAAGGTGTGATCTTTCATCGAGAGTGTACTTCTCACACAATGAGCGAGTCAATCTAGGATTCATCCTTATTCTTCAATTTATGTGCGGATGAAAAGAAACGTGAATCGTGGACTATAAAGAATAGTCGAATCCAGGTGAAATGAATCTCCAAAAATGATTCCATGCACCTCAAAGTATAGAATCATAGGATTGATGTTTACGGGGGTTGCGGTTAGCCGTGAATATTGAGAGTAGAAACTTCTCAAATGATCTAGTGTAATATCTATTTGTGATACCAACTATAACAACAGTTGGGGTAAAAACCCACCCAGTGCCTTTCCCGAGAACAGGGTGCCCACTGAACGTACCTCAGAAAACTGATTTATCGGTCCGTGTTTCGGTCATGTCCAACCATAGGAGGGAAAATTCTATGAGCGTAAAGACTTCCCAACCATTTTATGAAACTGCCATCCAAAGTGGTGTAAGAGTTTTTAACAAGGATCTTAATGGTAAGTTTCATCCCTATACGGAGGACGAGAAGAAGTGTGATCCATACATGTTGTAGATTAATACGAAAATCTTTAATATAATCAACCAAAGATGTTTTGAAAAGAAAAAACTTTAAACGTTTCATGTGACAACATAAATGGAAAGAAGTTCTTAGTAAATTTAGAGGTATGTACAACGTGTACCATTTTACATAAAACAATTTGACTTAATTAAACGACTCAATAAAGGAGTGGTTTTAAAATAATTTTTGAATATATAATTTAGCATGTACTACCAAGGCAAAAATAAATTTATTAATTTGATTTTATACGTACATATATGATTTTATAAATTTCATAAGTGACAGAAAATTTTATTACTTTCATTCGTCCATAAATCTCGTGAGGACCGCACAATTAACCAATGTGTAAAAAAAATTCCGATAAACAGAGTATTCGTATTTCAGAGGTTACGAATTGAAGTAAGATCGTAGAAGATCGAGTGGAGGACTTGGATCATCGTGCGGCATTGGCCAACAAATGTTACGAGGTCATGAAAACCAATGAATTAAATGTCGTTTTGGCTATTATCAGGACATAAGTCCTTGGCCAAAACTGTTCACGTGTGAAGTTGTCGCTAACAAGAGAGGTATGAAGGATAAAGCATGAGATAGATAGTTTGGTTAGAACGAGCTTCTCGTATATTAAAAAATAAAATAATGAGTATTTTCCTTACCCATGTAATACATCGGAATTTCCGAATGAGCGGTGTAAAAATTTTCTTTGACTCGCTTTCTATTCCTCATGTCACAATATTGAAATTTCTATATGAATTAATGTCATATAACCACGTTGTCCTGACGTCAATATATTATAATAATTCGTAGTTCCATTCCAATAGCACTACATGAGGTCAGGACACGCGATCAACCTCGAATTTTTACACAATTTATCTAAAATGATTTCTTAAACAATGTGCTAAGGATAGCACAAGAGACCAAAAACATCAAAAGTAATGAATAAGAGTAATGATGACATAAAAATGTCTTTGAAGTCTCAAAATCTTTAAATGTCAAGAATGACGTTTACGGTTCGCAACCCAAAGCACAAAGACACAACGGCACAAAGGCACGTAATATAACAAGAATGTTATATACTTAAACATAATAGCTGACATTGAAATGCCGAGCATTTAGAAGTCAAGAATGACATCTCGCGTAATATAACTCAAACGTTATATACATAACCATAATAGATGACATAGAAATGTCGAGAATTTCAGAAGTCAAGAATGACATCCCTCGGTTTCACAATCCGAGGTGTTCTTATAAGGATAAGTTCGCATGAGTCGAAGAATACATTTAAATCGGAATGGGAGTTCCTCCCGGATTCAGAACATAATAGAGATGTATGTATGATAACAATATACATACCAATACGATACAAATAATCACATATAATAATATATTATAGGCCGGGATGTAGACTAGACTCACTAATGCACCCTATTGACTCGGGTAACGACATCAATGCAGCCTAATTCCCTACAACCAAGGCTCTGATACCAACTTTAACGAACCGTCAAAGTACACTTGACGACCATCGTTATCTTGGTCCCACAGCTTGATCATAACTCTAAATAAATTTAATAAATAACCTTGCCTTCTTTATTTTAAAATGATTTCTTATAAAGGAAATCTACCAAAATATGTAAGTTTTGAAAAACCATACATAAATACTTAATCAAATGTTGACCAAAACAAAGTCAACAAACACCCACAATTTAATGTATCAAAATAGAATGCAAGTTAATGTTTAACAAAAGCTGCCATCAAAAAGTATGCAGACTCTCTAAACACAGCGGAAGCAATCAATCATGAACTTGAAAATAAAACATGCGAGTAACTATCAACAAAAATGTTGAGTTAATTATAGGTTTAATATTGCAAACAATATTTAAGTTAAACCATAAAAATTTATGTTTGAAAACATAAAAACTCATTTTGGACCACAAAATTATATTCTCTAAAACATATAAAAACATTATTCCATTATCCGTGAGCCACCTGGTAACCACTTAACCAATTCCACCCTTACCAAACACAATATAAACTGAACAAGTGTATCTTCAAATAATAACGAAGTACTAATACATTCTGATTATAAATTGCTAGTGCGACTAGCTCGAAATGGGGTTGTTAAACCCGATAGATCTATCCATAGGATTTATATCGACCCGACCTAATCCATCTGGACGAATACATTACATTTGATTACATCGCGAGGTACTTGACCTCTATATGATACATTTTACAAACATTGCATACGTTTTTAAAAGACAAACTTTCATTACATCAAAAATTGACGGCATGCATACCATTTCATAACATATCCAATTATAATGACTTAATGATAATCTTGATGAGCTCAACGACTCGAATGCAACGTCTTTTGAAATATGTCATGAATGATTCCAAGTAATATCTCTAAAATGAGCAAATGCACAACGGACGATTTCTTTCATACCTGAGAATAAACATGCTTTCAAGTGTCAACCAAAAGGTTGGTGAGTTCATTAGTTTATCATAATCGATCATTTCCATAATTTTAATAGACCACAAGATTTCCTTTATTCAATAATCATACACTCGCAAGTGTTTAAAAAAATCATTCATATGGATTGAACACCTGGTAACCGACGTTAACATAATGCATATAGAATATCTCCAAAACAGAAATCCATCTGTATAATATAAACTTGAAGTACTAAATCATACCATTTTCTAGTATGGGGGGAGTTAATGCCCGTAGATCTACCTTTAGGATTTGCATCAATTAGGGTGTCTGTTCCCTAATTCTTAGGCTACCAAGCTAAAAGAGTGATATTCGATTCTATAATCCAATCATAGAATGTAGTTTCGATTACTTGTGTCTATTTCGTAAAACATTTATAAAAGCAGCGCATGTATTCTCAGTCCCAAAAATATATATTACAAAAGCATTTAAAAAGGGAGCAAATGAAACTCACCTAAGGTATTTTGTAGTAAAAATACATATGACTATATTGAACAATGCAGGGTTGACCTTAGATTCACGAACCTTAAAAGCTTTTCCAAAAATAAATGCCTCAGACAAGGCTCGAACCTGAGACCCCTCGCTAAACAGACAACACCATTAACCATCCTTCTATTTCCATTTTTCTGTTTTAATTTACACGTTTAATTTAATAAACCCATTTTGCTTCTGTTACCAAGCCCAAGTAGAAACAAGCAACATATCTCGGCCCAATAATTAGTAATAAAAGGTCACAGCCCAAACTACTTCGCAAGCCCACTTAGCAAATATTGTACCATTAATGGCCCGATGCAGAAGAATTTTTATGGGATTAGGTCTGGTAAATCTTTGAACGTTTGTAGGAGTAAAAAAAATATATATGCGGTTACATCATTCAATTTCCTATCATCATCACCTATCATTCGGTAATCTTCATTGTCAATATATCATAATCTCATGTCTATCTTTACTCTCATCTTCGTGATCCATCAAGAAAAAAAATACAGCGTATAAATAAAGGATGGTGTTAAGTTATTGGACAGGTACCTAATATTTGATTTATTTAATTGCACGTTTCATAATTGTATTAATATCCACCTAGTAACCCACTAGCGAAAATGATGGCAAGTGGGGTATTCTCTTGTTTGGTAAATGTCGGCAATAATAAAAGCAAGCAATAGCAATTTTATTAGCTCATGGTTTGTTTAAAAGAGTAGAAAAACAGGAGTACTCAAGTGTGGTGGCGATGATTTCGAATAATATGAATGAAACAAGAAGTAGAAGCTAAGCTGCAGTTGTGATGATGTTTGTAGGCTGTGAATGGTGGTTGACGGTATTGCAAACAGAAACAAGAATCGAAGGAAACTGTAGTAGCAGTGCAATGACCCATTTATGTTAATGATTGTTTATAGTAACGGGCTGCTATAGGTGTGAGGTGCACGTTAAGAAAAGAAGGAAATAGATAAGTATAAAACGTAGGTCGTGGAATGAAGTCTGGTGACCTTTGACTTGAATGGCAACAGTAGCAACTCACGATGATAATATGGTGATTGTGGTTTCTGTTGGTGGTTAGTCGTGAATTTCCATGGGATAAAAAGTGGCCGATTTGAGTAGGTGTACTATGGTGATGATAACCGATGGAGTGGTGGTTGTGGTGTGTGGTGAGGATTCTAGAGTGGTGTATGATGGTTGTAGTGTTGTGAGAGAATAACCGGACGATGGAAGATGTAGGGTGAAAGTGATGATGTAGTGGTGGTTATGGTGGTTAATCAAGGTAGCATGAGATTGTTGATAGGTGATGAGAGGTGGCGTAGAGATGGTGGTTTGGTGATTGTAATGGGTGACGGTTTTGAGATGACCGAGGGTGGTGTTTCATGATGTCGAGTGAAGGTGTTGAACATGAACAGAAATGGGTAGTGATCGATTAGATTGGCGTGGTGGTGTAAGGTGGTGGGTGTGGTGAGTAGAGGTTGTGAGTGGAGTAGGGGTGGTCGCCGGTGAGGTTCTAGGTGGTGATTATCGATCAAATATGGTGATGGGTCTTGATAGAAAAATTTAGTTACATAAATGGATTCATGATGGAGGTTAGAATGGAGATTAAGAAAAATGTATATTTTGTAATAATATATGTATGTTATATATACATATTTATGTTGAATTGAAATGAAGAGAGTCAAAACAAACTAGACACAATAATACAACTAATCATTCTAATTATCACGGGCAATATAGGACTATTAGACTGCGACAGTTTTCACTGGTATAATATCGTGTCCATTGCTAAACAGTTAAAATATAAATGTGTTCCTAAAAATTCTAAATTTTTAGATTAACTATATTTATTTATTTTGGTCATTATGGTATAAAATTCGATCCTTAATTTGTTAAATAAAAATTACATCAACTGTCCCTTTCATTTATGGGTAAAATATAAAAAGTGTTAAAATTTAATAACTAGATCTTAAATACATTTTTAGTAAGCCTAAAAATTATAGAACTCATTTTAGGATCACGGTTTATTTTAAAATTAAATAAGTTTGAATTTAACTTGCTTAATATCGATCGACTGATAAACGAGTGCTATTATCGTTTACTAAATAAATTCGAAACCATATAAATATACATTCAATATACCTTACATATATATAGATTTATTTTAATATCATATTTTATTTTATTTACATAATTAATTAAATCATATAATAATTTAATTTATAATAATTAATATATATATATATATATATTTATTTATTTATTTATTTATATCTTTATTTACACACAATGGTTCGTGAATCGTCGAGAATAGTCAAAGAGTAATTGATTACATGAAAGTAGTTCAAAAGTTTTGAGATTCAACTTTACAGACTTTGCTTATCATGTCGAAATCATATAAAGATTTAGTTTAAATTTGGTCGGAAATCTCCGGGTCATCACAGTACCTACCCGTTAAAAAAATTTCGTCCCAAAATTTGATTGGGATGGTCATGGTTGACAATAAGTATATTTTCGTGACTCATACCAGCTAAAAGTTAGAGTTTTATCATCATAGAGTAATATGGATAAAATAATTCGATTATTTAAAGCGTACAAGTAAAGCTATCACAAAAGATTGAGATAGAGATTTAACTCTTGACGTAGTCACGGTTGATTTCCGGAATTCAAGGGATTTAGAGAAAATCTTCGTAACAAGATTTGGTTCTTCGATAATTAAGGAAATTAGGATATTTTTAACTAAAAGCGATCACCTGTCTTGATTGCTTTGTCTGGTATTTCACTATAAATCCATCCCTTTATTTCCTTGTTTCCACACTCCCATTTCTATTTTGGAGTTTCATTCTTTTGTTTTCTATTTTTGCCATTAAGCACAGCAAGTAATGATTCAGAATTCGTAGGTATGAAGTTTCGAATGAACATGACTAATGTTCTAAGAGAGAAATTGTAATAGCACGATCTTGATTGGTTAAATTATCAGAATTCAAGAGAAAAGATAGAACTATCAAGAAATTGTGTTCTTGATATGTTTATATATTAGATAGAATGTAAGAGTCGTGTAACATAGCACATGATGACATTATGATATGTGAATCATCACGTTCCATTTAGAAACTCAGCATGACTTACTCTAATATAATCACGTTGATCAAGTGTCATTATATTATACTAACTCATGCTTCAGTTCCCAACACTACTTCAAAAACATTCATAATTTAAATTCGAACTTTTTAGAATTTAGAAACTAATTTAGTTTCCTTTCTGATGTAATACTGATAGCGTGAAGAGACAAATGATTTCAGATAAGAATAGTTAGGAAGATATCCTCAGAAATATCGAGGATATTTATAATGAAAGATGCGATGATATCTTAGAATTCCTAATATTGATGGATGATGAATAAGATTTGTCCGTAAAGGTTTAGAGTCTGGGGTAATGTATTTGCTAAAGACTTCAGCAAATACTGAATCATTTGGATTCTTTGAAGGCATGTTTAGTCTTTACGATTTGTCCATAGCCTTCTTCATGGTGTGCTAAATCCGTTTTTCAGTTTTAAACTTTTTCTGAGCTTTGCCAACACACTATTCTTTATCATTAAACTTTCGACGATTAAGGTCATTTACGGTTGTCTCCAGTTTCTGATGCTTCATTCATCTTTTTCAACATTCCGAGTATTAATTCATAGACTAGGTGCTTTTCAGAATTTCAGAATGGAAGGTCATAATTCGAAGAGATAAAGGTTATATGTATACATATAACTGTTGATGTAGAAACGCTGCGAGATTCAAAATACTGATTGCTGATTTTCAGTAATTGGTATGGCAATTCTCGTTACAAGATATGAATGAGTATATGAATAGGTTTTAATGAACAAATATAATGGTTCTTCGGAGAGACTTAAACCAATGAGTAATGAAGTTGCTGGTAAGTTTACTGCTAATGTGGTGAAATATAAACGGTTCTCTGGTAATGATGATGAAAGGAAAACTTATATATCAAGGTTATAATAAGGCTAATTCGAATGAAAAGTTTTGTTGACTTGCTGGAGCTGTGACAAAATTGGCTACTTTGAAAGGAATCACCAAGTTATTTTGTGTAATAATCTGACGACCCGTCCTAATCCATCTGGACGAATACATTACAATTAATTACATCGCGAGGTACTTGACCTCTATATGATACATTTTACAAACATTGCATTCGTTTTTAAAAGACAAATTTTCTTTACATCGAAATTTGACAAGCATGCATACCATTTCGTAATATCCACTATCCAACTATAAGTTGACTTAATAATAATCTTTGATGAACTTAACGACTCGAATGCAACGTCTTTTGAAATATGTCATGAAAGACTCCAAGTAATATCTCTAAATTGAGCAAACACACAGCGGAAGATTTCTTTAATACCTGAGAATAAACATGCTTTAAAGTGTCAACCAAAAGGTTGGTGAGTTCATTAATTTATCATAAATTTTCATTTTCATCATTTTAATAGACCACAAGAATTTCATTTCCAGTTCTCATAAATTTACGTCCCATGCATAGAGACAAAAATCATTCATATGGTGAACACCTGGTAACCGACTTAACAAGATGCATATAAGAATATCCCCTATCATTCCGGGAAATCCTTCGAACATGATAAAAACGAATTCGAAGTACTAAAGCATTCGGTACTTTGGATGGGGTTCGTTAGGCCCAATAGATCTATCTTTAGGATTCGCGTCAATTAGTAGATCGGTTTACTAATTCTTAGGTTACCAAGCAAAAGGGGCATATTCGGCTTCGATCATTCACTCATATAATGTAGTTTCAATTACTTGTGTCTATTTCGTAAAAAAATTATAAAAATTGCGCATGTATTCTCAGGCCAAAAATATAAAGGGTAAAAAGGCAAATGAAACTCACCTAATGTATTTTGTAGTAAAAATACATATGACTATATTGAACAAGTGCAGGGTTGGCCTCGGATTCACGAACCTATATCAAGTATATATATATTAAAGCACGTAATCGAACAAATATATATATATATATATATATATATATATATATATATATATATATATATATATATATATTATTACTAGTGATATAATTTTAAATACTTTATATGTTTATATATATTTGTTTCATACGTTTTAAGTACTTACATTTGTTATTATAATAAGTTTATTAATATAGTAAGTTTCTCATAAAGATATTTATATGCATAATATTATATAATTAGTATTATTTAATATTTTAGAATGTAATACTAGGTAATATATTATTTTCTAAATAATATTTGTTGTAGCAATTATGATAATATTAATAGTATTATTGATAATAATAACAATGGTATAATAATAATAATAATAATTACTAATAACAATAATAATAATAATAATAATAATAATAATAATAATAATAATAATAATAATAATAATAATAATATTACTAATAATAATAATATTAAGTGATAAGTAAACTAACTCAAAGAAGTAGTCCTTAACAAAAATGCCCAAGTCCGGGTTTGAACCCGCGACGTCCCGTTAATATACCAAACCATCTGAGCTATCATGTGCTTCTATTATAATTCATATTGAATATATTTAACCCGTATTAACCGTTTCATTTTTCTATATCACAACTTCATCATCCTTTCTCGCTATCATCATACTATGATCGTATATATATGTCATAATCATCATCGAATTATTACATCATCATCAGACTTCAACATAAATTTACCATCATCTTCATGTAATTCATCATCATCATATTCATAATCATTATCAATTTAATTATCATCAACATTTTTGTTTCCCTTCTTCATTTGACAACCTCATCATCATATTGATTCACCATAATCATGTTTTCATCGGGTTGGTGATTTAAACAGAAAGCGTAATGCAGCTGCAGTTTAACAGGAATTTGGAATAACTTTGCCCAGATAACAGCTGGATCTCGGCCCAAGAACATGGCCAAACAAACTGATCGAATCAGCAATTCATTCGGCCCCATGTAATAGATTCCTCTCGTTTGAAACAGTATGTATGCGTTTTTTTTATTTTTTTATTTTTTATATTACCTTAACCACATGCAACCTCCAGTATCTTATTAAATATGCCAAATGAGGTTATATGTCCCATTTTTTGGTCGGCCAGTAGAAAGAAGAGGTAATATCGCATGATATACCAATTCACTTTAATTATTAGCATCATGCCATTTCAACAGTGAACGTTTACTTTCCTTCATGATTTTTTTGCTACACTTGTGTGCTGTTAAAAGCATAGAAACAATACAATGTGTGTGGTCCTAACTTTTGAAAAAAAAATAGTGGGGTTCGGTTATCTTACCCAACTCGATCAGAAGGATATAAAAAAATATATCAAATGGTGAGTGGGGTTATATCATTGAGGAGGTCGGCCATAAAGCTCCTCTTCGTCCCACAATTATAATGGAAAGGCTTTGTATCAACTTTTGTATATCTAATTTGCCAATATATAAATTGTGAACATAATCTACACCGTTTCATTTGTATCACCTCTTAAAGTATCATCATCATCATTATCATTCACTACTCACCTTCGCCTTCGTTAATTATTGTTTTGTAATTGAGAGAGAACACAGCAATAATTTGTGATTTACAGTAGTGGCAGCTGTTTTGGTCGATGGTTTGTGTGGTGTTTGGTTGTGCTTGTTCTCGATCAGGGAAGGGATACAGTGGGTAGCAGACGTAGCGAAGGAAGAGGGATATAGCAGTAGCAACATCAACTTTACACGAAAGAGAAGAAAAAAAATAATAATAATAGATAATGAATTATGGTTGGTGTTCGGTTAACAAGATGAATAAAAGGAACATAAAACATTAGGCATTAAAGTGGTGTTGGTAATCACTCAAGAATTTTGGTTACAATGGTGGTGCATGGTTTGTTCTCGGTTGTCATGGTGGTGATCAAAAGAAACACGAATGGAAGTAGCATGTGGTGATGAGGTTTCCTATAACTCATGTAAGTGTATATGTATACTTATATAATTAGATAAGGAGCAAGAGAATAAGAATCACACTAAGTGATTTGTGGAGTCGATAGAGTTATTCGAGCCAGGAAGAAGAGAACAAAAGAAAATAAAAGAAGAAAGAGACTTGCAACTGAATTTGTTTTCATTGTGTGAATTGAGATCGACATGTAACAAATTGGTGACAGGAAGGACAGAATTCTCAATCATGAAGAAAAATAAAAGTAGATGGTAACAAAAGCAAACAGATTTTGTATTTATCTGTTTTTTTAATTCCTTCTTAATTACATAAAGTAATATGTACTACGCGTAATTCTGTTTGGAATCGAGATTGAGATGGATAGGTAACAGATTGTAAATAGAAACAGAACTATGGAAAGATTGAAAAGTGATGCTATCAGTTTTAGCTTCCACAGATTGTATATGTACAATTAATTTTTAATAAATGTATTGATAATAATAATATTATTAATAATAATAATTATTTTAATAATAATGATAATAAATAATAATAATGATAATAATTATTATAAAAGTAATGATAATAATAAGAAAGTAATAATTTGCATTATAATGATAACTATAATCATTCTAACAATTTTAGTAATAATACTTATAAAAAAAATAATAATAATAATCAAAATAATTATATATATATATATATATATATATATATATATATATATATATATATATATATATATATATATATATATATATATATATATTTTAAATTATTAATTATCATATTAATGATATTAATAATGATAATAATAATATTAGTCATTATAACACATTAGGTGTATAACTTTCATATCTATATATTATATATAGCAATATTAATAATACCGATGTTAATATTAACCTCATTAAAAATGAAGGAATGATAATAATATTAGTATACATCTTTATTTTCAACTTGTAACCACATTTAATATATTAATATTACAATTTATTAATTATGTAATATTATATAATATATTGTAGGATACCATTCATGGAATAATTATACTTAATTATTTTGTATATTATTTTACCTAAGTGATCCTCATAATTAACTTGTATTTTATTATTTTAATTTATTATATATATACTTATATTTTTATATCTATATTAATATATTTATTTACAAACAATTATTCGTGAATCGTCAGAAGTGGTCGAAGGTCAATGGAATATATGAAACAGTTCAAAAATCTTGAGACTCAATATTACAGACTTTGCTTATTGTGTCGAAATCATATAAAGATCAAGTTTAAATTTGGTCGGAAATTTTCGGGTCGTCACAAATAATAACACTAAAGGAATTAGCACAGATACGTGTTAAACGTTTACTCAGGTTCCGAGAGTTTTTTTTTTCATGTGCATAACTATATGCATCAATCTTTTCTTCCGTAGATGAAGTGCGGTTGGTTCATTCTCTCGATTGAGGTGTTTTCAAGAATCATGAAAGGTTTGAACGTAGATTGTAGTCGTCAATATACATATGAGGTTTAATATGAAATCAAGTGGCAAACTTGAAGAATTGTTTAGTTTCATATGTTATAATCAATATTTTAATCCATTTTAATTATCCAATGTTGGTAGTCCACAGTTAACAGTCCACAGTTACTAATTCAATAATTCATATATAGTTTATAATATTCGAATTAATTAATACGTATCATGACCCGTGTCCATGTCTCAGACTCGATCACAACTCAAATTATATATATTATTTGAGAATCAACCTCAACCCTGTATAGCTAACTCTATCATTACTGCATATAGAGTGTCTATGGTTATTCCAAATAATATATATAATGCGTCGATATGATATGTCAAAACCTTGTATACGTGTCCCGATATTTAAAATGCGTAAATAACAGTATTTAAATGACGATAAATAAAGTGCGTAAAATAAATAACAGAATGTAAATGACAATAAATAAAATTGCGAGAATTAAATTGCGATAAAATAAATTGCGATAATTAAATGTACAATAAGGAATTAACAGTTAGCTAGGAACAGTTAGCTAGGATTTTGTTAGCGTGGATTCTTAATAAAATTTCTCATAGTTAATTTATTTGTTTCTAACAAATTTTATTTTGTCAAATGTTTTCTTCATTATGCCACTTGTCGGATTCTGATAGGTCAAAATCCAAATATGAAATTGAATGAAAATGGTTATTCTGTGGTGAACGGATACGTATATCGATGGATGTAAGTAGGATTGTAAATGACTGTTGAATCAGATTCGAAGAATGTACTGTGTAACTTATTAATGTGAAATCTAAATACTCCTCGGGTATTACCTACCCGTTAAAATATTTTCACCATTAACATTTTGTAGAACTTTTAATTACAATCTTTATGAAAATATATGTACATATATATTTTCTTCGGATGTAATCATAGATTTAATGAGTCAATATGATATTAGATTCATTTGATTTACCGTTAGAACAAGAATATATAATCTCTAAAACTTTATAGATTACTTAATCGCCATGTCAAACGAAGATAAATGATGTAGATCGATTCGTAGAATGATGATTATGATCGAGGTACATAATGAGATGTTGAGGCATGTGATGTTGAAACTTGGGTTGTTGGTGGTACTGGTATTGATGTTGGTGGTACTGTTGATGCCGGTGATGTTGTCGAAGCTGGTAAGTTTTGCACCAAATTCTCCAAAGCCACTACTCGAGCGTGAAGCTCGTTGACTTCTTCTATTACTCTGGGATTATTGGCGGTTGGAACGAGCGGATGAATAAGATTCAGAATTTGAGATAGTATATAATCATGGCGAGATATCTGGGGAATGAGGGTGAAAATGGTGTTTCGAATTGGTTCGCCGGTGAGTGCTTCAGGTTTTTCGCCAAAAGGGCAATGTGGTGGATGGAAGGGATCACCTTATTCTTGTCTCCAGTGATTAAGTAGGCTACAAACCCATCAGATGAATTGGGAATGGCTGATTGGTTGATTCATTCTGGTGACGCTGCTTTCCGGAGCTTAGGTGAACATCCATGTCGGAATAGCTGTCAGAATCCGAGGAATTCGAACTGGTTGAGAGATCCATCTCGTACGATCAGATGGAGGATTTTTGATATGAATTATATTATAGGATGTAGATTAGTATCCTGCAATACATAATTTACATGTGCATATATAATACTAAAATCCCATAAGTTACGGAGGAATCTACGGAAGCTGTGATGCAAAATCTATAGTAACAGATACGCTAAGATATGAATTTTGTTTGTACACTATCGATGCACTAACTGCAGTAAGATGTGTCTAGACTAAGAATGATAAGCAGGTAATTTCCTAAGGATGATAAGTAGGTAATTTTCGACACGAAATGATAAGCAAAACTTTTGACATGCAGACACGGTCGAAGTCCAGACTCACTAATGCATCTAAACAACTATCAGTTAGACACACTAATGCAAGACCTGGTTCACTAAGACCACCACTCTGATACCACCTATAATGACCCGTCCTAATCCATCTGGACGAATACATTACATTTGATTACATCGCGAGGTACTTGACCTCTATATGATACATTTTACAATCATTGCATACATTTTTAAAAGATAAACTTTCATTACATCAAAAATTGACGGCATGCATACCATTTCATAATATATCCAATTATAATGACTTAATGATATTCTTGATGAACTCAACGACTCGAATGCAACGTCTTTTGAAATA
The DNA here is from genome assembly GCF_046630445.1 of Rutidosis leptorrhynchoides. Taxonomy (NCBI): domain Eukaryota; kingdom Viridiplantae; phylum Streptophyta; class Magnoliopsida; order Asterales; family Asteraceae; genus Rutidosis; species Rutidosis leptorrhynchoides. The sequence continues at coordinate 482,246,485 of NC_092333.1, forward strand.
TGTCATGAATGACTCCAAGTAATATCTCTAAAATGAGCAAATGTTCAGCGGAAGATTTCTTTCATACCTGAGAATAAACATGCTTCCAAGTGTCAACCAAAAGGTTGGTGAGTTCATTAGTTTATCATAATCGATCATTTCCATAATTTTAATAGACCACAAGATTTCCTTTATTCAATAATCATACACTCGCAAGTGATTAAAAAATCATTAATATAGATTGAACACCTAGTAACCGACGTTAACATAATGCATATAGAATATCCCCAAAACAGAAACCCATCTGTATAATATAAACTCGAAGTACTAAAACATACCATTTTCCGGTATGGGGGAGTTAGTGCCCGTAGATCTACCTTTAGGATTTGCGTCAATTAGGGTGTCTTTTCCCTAATTCTTAGGCTACCAAGCTAAAAGGGTGATATTCGATTCGATAATCCAACCATAGAATGTAGTTTCTATTACTTGTGTCTATTTCGTAAAACATTTATAAAAGCAGCGCATGTATTCTCAGTCCCAAAAATATATATTGCAAAAGCATTTAAAAAGGGAGCAAATGAAACTCACCTAATGTATTTTGTAGTAAAAATACATATGACTATATTGAACAATGCAGGGTTGACCTTGGATTCACGAACCTTAAAAGCTTTTCCAAAAATAAATGCCTCAGACAAGGCTCGAACCTGAGACCCCTCGTTAAACAGACAACACCACTAACCATCCTTCTGTTTCCATTTTTCTGTTTTAATTTACACGTTTAATTTAATAAACCCGTTTTGCTTCTGTTACCAAGCCCAAGTAGAAACAAGCAACATATCTCGGCCCAACAATTAGTAATAAAAGGTCACGGCCCAAACTACTTCACAAGCCCACTTAGCAAATATTGTACCATTAATGGCCCAATGCTGGAGAATTTTTATGGGATTAGGTCTGGTAAATCTTTGAACATTTGTAGGAGTAAAAAAAATATATATACGGTTACATCATTCAATTTCCCATCATCATCACCTATCATTCGGTAATCCTCATTGTCAATATATCATAATCTCATGTCTATCTTTACTCTCATCTTCGTGATCCATCAAGAAAAAAAAACCGCGTATAAATAAAGGATGGTGTTAAGTTATTGGACGGGTTACCTAATATTTGATTTATTTAATTGCACGTTTCATAATTGTATTAATATCCATCCAGTAACCCACTAGCGAAAATGATGGCAAGTGGGGTATTCTCTTGTTTGGTAAATGTCGGCAATAATAAAAGCAAGCAATAGCAATTTTATTAGCTCATGGTTTGTTTAAAAGAGTAGAAAAACAGGAGTACTCAAGTGTGGTGGCGATGATTTTGAATAATATGAATGAAATAAGAAGTAGAAGCTAAGCTGCAGTTGTGATGATGTTTGTAGGCTATGAATGGTAGTTGACGGTATTGCAAATAGAAACAAGAATCGAAGGAAACTGTAGTAGCAGTGCAATTACCCATTTATGTTAATGATTGTTTATAGTAACGAGCTGCTATGGGTGTGAGGTGCACGTTAAGAAAAGAAGGAAATAGATAAGTATAAAATGTAGGTCGTGGAATGAAGTATGGTGACCTTTGACTTGAATGGCAACAGTAGCAACTCACGATGATAATATGGTGATTGTGGTTTCTGTTGGTGGTTAGTCGTGAATTTCCATGGGATAAAAAGTGGCCGATTTGAGTTGGCGTACTATGGTGATGATAACCGGTGGAGTGGTGGTTTTGGTGCGTGGTGATGATTCTAGAGTGGTGTATGATGGTTGTAGTGTGGTGAGAGAATAACCGGACGATGGAAGATGTAGGGTGAAAGTGATGATGTAGTGGTGGTTATGGTGGTTAATCAAGGTAGCATGAGATTGTTGATAGGTGATGAGAGGTGGCGTAGAGATGGTGGTTTGGTGATTGTAATGGGTGACGGTTTTGAGATGACCGAGGGTAGTGTTTCATGGTGTCGAGTGAAGGTGTTGAACATGAACAAAAATGGGTAGTGATCGATTAGATTGGCGTGGTGGTGTAAGGTGGCGGGTGTGGTGAGTAGAGGTTGTGAGTGGAGTAGGGGTGGTCGCCGGTGAGGTTCTAGGTGGTGATTATCGATCAAATATGGTGATGGGTCTTGATAGAAAATTTTAGTTACATAAATGGATTCATGATGGAGGTTAGAATGGAGATTAAGAAAAATGTTTCTTTTGTAATAATATATGTATGTTATATATACATATTTATGTTGAATTGAAATAAAGAGAGTCAAAACCAACTAGACACAATAATACAACTAATCATTCTAATTATCACGGGCAATATAGGACTATTAGACTGCCGACAGTTTTCACTAGTTTAATATCGTGTCCATTGCCAAACAGTTAAAATATAAATGTGTTCCTAAAAATTCCAAATTTTTAGATTAACTATATTTATTTATTTTGGTCATTATGGTATAAAATTCAATCCTTAATTTGTTAAATAAAAATTACATCAACCGTCCCTCTCATTTATGGGTAAAATATAAAAAGTGTTAAATTTAATAACTAGATCTTAAATACATTTTTAGTAAGCCTAAAATTTATAGAACTCATTTTAGGATCACCGTTTATTTTAAAATTATATAAGTTTGAATTTAACTTGCTTAATATCGATCGACTGACAAACGAGTGCTATTATCATTTACTAAATAAATTCGAAACCATATAAATATACATTCAATATACCTTACATATATATAGATTTATTTTAATATCATATTTTATTTTATTTACATAATTAATTAACTCATATAATATTTTAATTTATAATAATTTATATATATATATATATATATATATATATATATATATATATATATATATATATATATATTTATTTATTTATATCTTTATTTACACACAATGGTTCGTGAATCGTCGGGAATACTCAAAGGGTAATTGATTACATGAAAGTAGTTCAAAAATTTTGAGATTCAACTTTACAGACTTGATTATCGTGTTGAAATCATATAAAGATTTAGTTTAAATTTGGTCGAAAATCTCCGGGTCGTCACAGGATTCGCGTTCACCAGTAGAAACCAGTGATTACAATTACCAGATTAGGGAATATTTTTGTTCAACTCACAATGAATAATTTAAACTAACTTCCACTTGTGTCCAATATGAAAAATAAAATGCATGTATTCTCATCCCAAAAGATTTAAAATAGAAAAATGGGACTATAACTCACCTTAACGTAAACGAAGTAATAACACAGAAACGTGAACTGCACGAAGTAAAGTGATCAAGAATGATCACAACGCGGACCTAAAAATAAAGCAGGTCGATATAAATAACTAACTTAGGTCAAGTCTTAGTATGATAGCTATAGTACTTGTCACAAGTAAACATAGAACAACACTCAGTATGCTTCGGTTTGATCAGTACAGCGTAAAAACACGTACTTTCTATTTTTAGAAAGTTTCTATTTTTGGCAGGTTTCCATTTCTGGAAAAATTTCTATTTTTGGAAAGTTTCTATTTTAGGAAAGTTAGTATTTTAGGACAGTTTCTATTTTAGGAAAGTTTCTATTTTAGGAAAGTTTCTATATTTAGAAAGTTTCCATATTTAGAAAGTTTCTATTTTTGAAAAGTTTTTAAGTTAGGAAAGTTTCCTTAATTAGAAAGTCAACTGAAAGTCAAAGTCAACTGAAAGTCAACCCGAAAGTCAACCTTGGTCAAACATAGTCAACATTAATTTTAAAGTATAAATTATATTAATAATATAAGTTATAATGTTATTTAAAGTCATATATGTATAATCATGTCATATCATAAGTTTAATTAAATTAAATTGAATTATTAAAGTTAACATAAGTTTAAATGATATAATTAATATAACATAAGTATTTAATTAATTAATTAAATATTAATCATAATATAAGTATTATTAATTAATAATAAATTTTTAATCATATCATAAGTATTATTAATTTTTTTTGATAGGCAACGTTGAAATTATATTAAAAACAAAACTAGGAATACATCAAGTCCATAACTGGACAAGTACAAGAATATAAACACAACCAGATAGTTTACATGCTACTGCTACTAAACTAAAGTTTTACAAAATTACATGCTGAGGTAGCATAAAAAAAAACTCGAAATCTATGAGATGGTGTTATCTTGCGAGCAAGTATTCTTTAGGATTAGCTAGCCATTTATGCCACTCGAGATGTACCCCTTTAACTCTATGAGAAATCCAATCGAAACTAGTGATTTGAATCTCGTTTAGAGCCGAGGGAGCACACCAAGCCTTCTTTTTGAAAACTTTATTGTTTCGATTCTTCCACAACAAATACCCGCATGTCCACTCGACCGCCTGCCATATTTTCGCCCCGAGATCTGTTTTTGCAACTGTTAGATTTCCTCCAAATGATTCAGTCAGACTTAATTTTGTGTAGGAACCCAAATCCCACCATTTGTATACTCTCGTCCAAATATCAAACGCCATCTTGCAAAAAATCAGCGTGTGCTCAATGGTCTCAATATCATCATCACACGTTGGGCATCAAACCGAATGAAGGTTGACACCTCATTTATATAACTCGAACAAAACTGGAATTCGTTTTAGTAGGACCCTCCAAATAAATATTTTGACTTTTTTCGAAACTAAGTTGTTACGGAACGTTTCGGTACCGCCTCTACCCTCACTTAGGAATTTTTCATCAATAAGGGATTGAAGCAATTTTGTGCTAAATTTTTCGTTTGAACTTAGGCTCTAAAACCAAGCATTTGCGTTACCCCCTGAACATGAATACGAATTAAGCATACTTGTTAGAACCTGCAATTCATCAGATGCTCTCCCTCTAATTGATCTGCTCCAGTCCCACGAAATTGTACAGGAACCGTCTGACCAGCGAATTCTTTCTCCAACAGTGATGTCATGTTTGTTTTCCGAGCGAAACAACCTGCAAAATTTTTCTTTTAGACTGCTTTCACATAACCATCTATGAGACGTCCCGTTCATATCAAAAATAAACGTCACATATTCATTGGTGTCATTGCGAGGTATTGACCTCTATATGTGACATTTTTAAAAAAAAATCTGCATACGTTTTTATGATACAAACCATAAACTTTATTATAACCAAAGACTTAAACAACATAATAATGATTATCGTTTAGCGATAATCTTAGTCTGTCAAACTTTACATTTGATAATAACAGTACGATTTCCAACATATTTCACATTACAAATCTTCCGATATGCAGTTTTATTATTGACACAAATATGCATACTCCAAATCCTGCTTAAATTCGGCATAATGCAGCGGAAGCTTTTAATTATCACCTGAGAATAAACATGCTTAAAACGTCAACATAAAGTTGGTGAGATATAGGTTTAATGCTAGCAGCGTTATAAATATAGACCACAAGATTTAATATACATAAACGTTTTAATAAAAATATTCTAAGTGGTTGAGCACTTGATAACATACTTAACATTTAATCAACGTCGCATATTCCCATTATTATGAAATCTCACTACACCGTACCAAGTATAGTTACCGAAACTAAGTACTGTGCAACCGTTGAATACTGGTCGTCCAGTCCGATTGGGGTTGTCAGGCCCGATAGATCTATCAACAGGATTCGTGTTTACAATACCGCATGTAAATAGTAGTTACCAAGTTACAGGGAAGTATGCCAGTGGTACAACTCAACGTAGAATATATATTTTTTATCACTTGTGTCCATAACGTAAATCATAAAATGCATGTATTCTCATCCCGAAATATTTAGAGTTTAAAAGTGAGACTATATACTCACTTTTGCCTTGAAGATATTTAACACGACTTGGTCTCCGATAGATATCACGAACCTAACCATATATATAATATATCAACATATTTTCTTTTCAAATAATCGTTTCATATATACTTATAATACTTTTAATATCTATTAGTCCGTAGTTAGCGGTCCGATGTTAGTGGTCCACAATTAGTTGCTCAATAAAATAAATAAAGACCCCATCGTATTCGTATTGATCGGAATTAATCTCGACCCATGGTACCATGTTGTCAAATGACGTGTTGCGTACATAATGTACCGTGTTGTCAAATGAAGTGTTGCGTACAATCATGAGGTCTTATAATTAATCCTCTCGTGTTGTTTACGGGTGGTCCAGAAATATATAAAATCAAATCATAAGTAAATATATATAAAATATCATATTAATTAGTAAATACATGATTAATTTAGTTTTACTCCAATTAATTTCGTAGCTAAACTAGCTTCGGATACCCAATTTTATTTTAGCCGCAGTTTCTTCAACACAACTCCGTTTTTGTTGGTTCAACTTGCCACTTCCTTGGATCGAGCCATTATTTATGAATATGAACTATAAATACCTTAGTTTGCATTTGAAATCACAGGTTATAGGTCAAACTTTGGTGAATCTTATGAAAGTGATCATTTCCGTTGTAAAAACAACACCTAGATGATCATTTTTACAAAAATACTTACACTTTGAGTTACACCATGAGATCTTTATATATTAACATATTCATAAGAAATATCATTTTTCCAGAATATAAACTTCCAATTCAAAGTTTAAGATGGTTTTTAATTATCCAACCCAAAACAGCCCCCGGTTGAACTCCAACGATGTAGATTCAGTTTTAAGGTGTTCTTTGTAAAATCAAGTTGTATCTTGTTAAGTTAGCATATCATTATGATATATTACAGGTCTTGAAGTGTTTTAAAAGTCAATTTAGAAGGATCTATTTAGTTTGCGAACAAGTTTGAAATCATTCAAACTATGTTGTTGTTGTTATGATTTGTATATTCTTAATAAGATAGTTATAATTGAACAAGATGATGAACAAAGGTTATACCTCAAGTATGATGAAGAAAGTTACTGAATAAACAAGATATGAACTTGTTCTTGATGACTTGGAAGATTAAGAAGTGAAATCATGAAAAGAAACAAAGGTTGTAAGTAAGTTTATATCTTGATTTAAGATAAATAACTTACATGAATGGAATCAAAGTTTAAACATAGTTTTACCTTGATTATGAAGCTAAAAGATGGTGAAAATGCTTGGAGATGATCAAGTATGATGTTAGGAGTATTTTGAGAGAGAATTTGGAGTATAAGTATGAGAAAATGGAATGGAAAAATGGGGTGAAATCATAAAAACGAATTTACTTGTTATATAGAAAAAAAAATCCTTAAGTTTGTTTTTTAGCTCATAAGTCTTCCTAATTGATCCCACATGTTGTTGAATAACAATGGCTGCTAAGAGCAGATAATTGAGGTCTAATAATTGGTATTTATCAATAGTAAATACATCTAGAAGCTGCATATAATACGGGTACATATACCCTATGTATACGTGTAGAAATCTTGAGGAAATGTGGGTACTTTTGTTTCATCTGATCCTCTCATTCCCAAGTAAACTCGGGACCCCTTCGAGCATTCCAACAAACCTTAACGATTGGTATGTTGCTCTGCTTGAGCCGTTTAACTTCACGATCCATGATTTCGACTGGTTCTTCTATGAATTGTAGTTTCTCGTCGACTTGGATTTCTTCAAGAGGAATGGTGAGGTCTTCCTTTGCAAGACACTTCTTAAGGTTTGAAATGTGAAATGTATTATGTACTCCGGCGAGTTGTTGTGGTAACTCGAGTCGATAAGCTACCGGTCCAATGCGTTCGATGATCTTGAATGGGCCAACATACCTTGGGTTCAGTTTACCCCTTTTTCTGAAACGTATTACACCTTTACAAGGTGACACCTTTAGCATAACCTTGTCACCGATCTGAAACTCTAATGGTTTCCTTCGAAAACGGCATAGCTCTTTTGGCGACTACGGGCTGTTTTCAATCTTTCCTTGATTTGTACTATCTTCTCAGTAGTTTCGTGTATGATCTCAGGACCAGTTAATCGTCGATCTCCTACTTCATTCCAACAGATAGGGGATCTACACTCCCTTCCATACAGTGCTTCAAATGGTGCAGCTTTAATGCTCGCATGATAACTATTATTATACGAGAATTCTGCTAATGGTAGATATTTATCCCATCCGTTTCCAAAATCAATCACACATGCCCTGAGCATGTCTTCAAGAGTCTGAATTGTTCTTTCACTCTGCCCGTCAATTTGCGGATGATATGCGGTGCTCATATCCAAATGAGTTCCCAGGGCCTCTCTTAGTGATTGCCAGAACTTTGATGTATATCTGCTATCACGATCGGATATAATGGAAATAGGTATTCCATGCCTTGAAACAATTTCCTTTATGTATAATCGTAATAGTTTCTCCATTCTATCAGTTTCTTTTATATGCAAGAAATGTACAGATTTGGTGAGACGATCAACTATTACCCAAATGGTGTCATAACCCCATGCAGTCTTGGGTAACTTCGTGATAAAATCCATGGTAATACCGTCCCACTTTCATTCTGGGATTTCTGGTTGTTGAAGTAACCCTGCGGCTTCTGGTGTTTTGCTTTGACTTTGGAACAAGTTAAACATTCCTCGACATATGTTGCAACGTCTGTCTTTAAATTAGGCCACCAATAATGCGTCTTAAGATCTTGATACATCTTTCTAACTCCAGGATGTATCGAGTATCTTGTCTTATGTGCCTCGTTCAATATCAACTTCCTTAATCCACCCAAATTTGGTACCCATATACGTTTTGCAAAATATCGAATTCCATCTCCCCGTATAATGAGTTGCTTCTCATACTTCTTCATTGTTTCATTTTCTATGTTTTCTTTAGTAAGAGCTTCTCGTTGAGCCTCTTTGATTTGTGAGTTGAAATTCATGCGAATTTTTATGTTCATCGCTCGTACTCGAATTGGCTCTCATTCCTTTCTGCTTAGAGCGTCAGTCACTACATTCACTTTCCCGGGATGATAGCAAATCTCACAATCATAGTCGTTTATCAGCTCGACCCACCTACGTTGCCTCATGTTCAGCTATTTTTGATCAAAAATATGTTGAAGGCTTTTATGATCGGTAAACACAGTGCATTTAACCTCATATAAGTAGTGTCTCCATATCTTCAATGCAAACACTACTGCTCCCAGTTCTAGATCATGCATCGTATAATTTCGCTCATGAATCTTCAATTGTCGGGATGCGTATGCAATAACTTTCTTTCGTTGCATAAGGACGCAACCAAAACCTTGTCGCAAAGCGTCACAATATATCTCAAAATCATCGTTCCCTTCAGGCAACTATAAAATAGGCGCCGTCGTCAACTTCTTCTTCGGTAATTGAAATGCACTCTCCTGCTCAGAGGTCCATTCGTACTTCTTACTTTTTTGTGTTAACGCTGTCAATGGTTTAGCTATCCGGGAAAAATCTTGAATAAACCTTCTATAATAACCGGCTAGGCCCAAAACTTGATGTATTTGTGTTGGTGTCTTAGGAGTCTCCCATTTTTCAATGGCCTCAATTTTAGCTGGATCAACCTGAATTCCTTTGCTACTAACAACGTGGCCAAGAAATTGGACTTCTTTCAACCAAAATGCACACTTAGAAAATTTGGCGTATAACTGTTCTTTTCTTAACAATTCTAATACCAACCTTAAATGCTGCTCATGCTCTTGCTCATTTTTGGAATAGATAAGAATATCGTCAATGAAAACGATAACAAACTTATCTAGATACGGACTACAAACTCGATTCATGAGGTCCATGAATATAGCTGGCGCATTCGTTAATCCAAATGGCATGACCAAAAATTCGTAATGACCTTAGCGTGTCCGGAAAGCAGTTTTCAGAATATCTTCTTCTTTGACGCGTAGTTGATGATAGCCCGATCTTAGATCGATTTTCGAATAAACACATGATCCATGCAGTTGATCAAATAAGTCGTCAATTCTCGGTAGTGGATACCGATTCTTGATAGTTAACTTATTTAATTCACAGTAATCTATACACATTTGGAAGGATCCATCTTTATTCTTGACAAATAAAATCGGAGCTTCCCACGGTGAAGTGCTCGGTCGAATGAAACTACGGTCCAGTAATTCTTTGTAACTGGCTTTGTAACTCTTTCATCTCAGATGGTGCAAGTCTGTATGGAGCACGAGCCACTGGTGCAGCTCCTGGTACTAGATCTATTTGAAATTCTACAGATCTAAATGGAGGTAATCCCGGTAACTCTTCCGAAAAGACTTCAGGAAAATATTTTGCTACAGGCACGTCGTTAATGCTCTTCTCTTTTACCTTCGTTTCAGCTTTATTAACATGTGATAAGATAGCATAGCACCCTTTCTTCAAGCACTTTTGGGCTTTCAAACAGCTAATGAGTTTTAGCTTTGAGTTACCCTTCTCTCCATAAATCATTACTGGCGTTTTATCCTTACGAGGAATGCGAATTGCCTTCTTGGCACACACAACTTCAGCTCCTATTTTGGACATCCAGTCCATGCCGACTATTACATCAAAACTTTCTAATTCCACGGGTATCAAATCAATTTTAAACGTTTCTCCGGCTAAATTTATTTTACAATCACGGCAAATTTTATCGGCTTTAATTAGTTTACCATTAGCTAACTCAATCATGTACTTAGCATCTAGAGGTACACACATAACTTCTATCGGCACCAGTATCAAATATAATAGATGCTGATAAGTTATTAATGGTAAACGTACCCGTAATAAGCTCCGGGTCTTCACACGCCTCTCTAGTATTAATAATAAATGCTCTTCCACGTGCAGATCTGTTATTCTTCTCTGGATTCGGGCACTGGCTCTTATAATGACCCTGTTTCCCACACCCATAACAAGTAACAGTGGCCAAGGCAGTTCTATTTGCATTGGTGGTAGGAGTCTTGGTGCCATTGGTATTTGTAACAGGAATCCTACAATCTTCAGCAAGATGACCCCTTCGATTACAATTATTGCACACCACATTACAATAACCAGAGTGATGTTTGTGGCATCTGTTACATAAAGGATTTCGTCCTTTGTAACCTGAGCTTGAACCACTACCCACACCTTGCGTGGTTTCTTGTTTCTTTTTGGATTGTTGATTACCTTCCCACTTTCTTTTGTTTTTCGATGTCTTGACATCGGTGTTCTTATCCAGAATAATCTGGTCCATCAACTCGTTTGCCATAGTGATGGCTTCATGAATAGTCATGGGTTTCGATGCTGTAACATTTGCCTTGACATTTTTAGGCAAACCATCTTTGTACAGTTCTATCTTCCATTCTTCGGTTGGTACCAATTCGGGACATAGAAAAGCTAATTCCATGAATCGCTGATTCTAGTTGGTGAGTTCAGTACCAACAACTTTCAGACTTCGTAATTCAGCTTCCAACTTCCTAACCTCGTTCCTTGGATAATACTCGTTGATTAGCATTGTTTTGAATTCTTCCCTTGGAGTATCATAAGCTACATTTCCTCCTACGGCCTTCACATAGTTTTTCCACCACGTGAGTGCACTATCTCGTAAGGTGCACGATGCATACTTGGTCATGTCCTTCTCAATACAACCACTAATTTTAATCACAGACTCAATCTTTTCGATCCACCGGGTTAAATTGATCGGTCCTTCTGTTCCACTGAATGATGAGGGCTTGCAACCTTGAAAAGTTTTGTAGGTGCATCCCACACGAGGATTTGGGTTAACTGCAGCACCTCTTGCAGCCTCGATCCATAACATTCTGTCGTTCATTCTCTGATTGATGAGTTCCTCAATTTCTTGTTCTGTCATTCGGTTCATTCGCGCCATATTCTTCAATAAGAATGAAAAAAATAATTATTCACATGGAATATTATAGATGTAGTGTGTATTTACAGTACATCGTAGCTTATTAATAATATGAACCAGTTATTATTATAAAAGCCTTTTCTTCTTATTAGGGTTTTATAATTATATCTAGGGTAGTACCTACCCGTTAAAGTTCATACTTAATAGCTTAGTACAGAAATCAATTACTACCATCCAAATAATACTACACCATGAAAAATTATTGCATTTCACACTTCACTATTTTACATATGCTTATCTTACATCAAACATTAAGCAAACCACACTAGTAATATTATACAAAACGTTATACGATCCCATGGTTTAAAACAACAGCGCATCATTTAACCCAAAATGTTTGTGTTCAAAGAAATCGCTTAAAGCTTATCCTGGCTGTCTCCCTACGTTTTGGCTGAGGGGCCGAAGAACTGGATGCCGGGATAGAACTAATAGGAATAGCGAGAATAGGGGTAGAAGTGTCTGGTGGAGTTGGTGCCACAACATCCTCACTAAACTCGGGATTTGGATTTTTTAATTCAGTAGCCTTTCGTTTCTTTCCTCGTTCGAACTTGTCTTTCGTAATTTCCTGTATTTCTTCCTCCTCAGGATCACTTTCCGGTTCCTCTTCAATTGATTCATCCGAAAATTGTGAGTCTTCCCCAAAGGTGTCGTTTTCATCATCGGATAGGTTAATGACTGGAACACTATCTGAGGATTCTGGTTCAGAGTCGCTGAATGTGATAACAAGTTCTAAGCCAGACATCTATCATACAATAACTAGCATGTTAGTACCACATAATATTTACATATTAATTTTTAACCAACAAGGATAAGCAATAGTTTTCGAAATCAAACACGGTCAAAGTCCAGACTCACTAATGCATCCTAACAAACTCGATAAGACACACTAATGCAAATTTTCTGGTTCTCTAAGACCAACGCTCTGATACCACCTGGGACGTCCCGTTCATATCGAATATAAACGTCACGTATTCATTGGTGTCATTGCGAGGTATTGACCTCTATATGTGACATTTTTAAAAAAAAATCTGCATACGTTTTTATGATACAAACCATAAACTTTATTATAACCAAAGACTTAAACAACATAATAATGATTATCTTTTAGCAATAATCATAGTCTTACAAACTTTACATTTGATAATAACAGTACGATTTCCAACATATTTCACATTACAAATCTTCCGATATGCAGTTTTATTTTTGACACAAATATGCATACTCCAAATCCTGCTTAAATTCGGCATAATGCAGCGGAAGCTTTTAATTATCACCTGAGAATAAACATGCTTAAAACGTCAACATAAAGTTGGTGAGATATAGGTTTAATGCTAGCAGCGTTATAAATATAGACCACAAGATTTAATATACATAAACGTTTTAATAAAAAGATTCTAAGTGGTTGAGCACTTGATAACCATACTTAACATTTAATCAACGTCGCATATTCCCTTTATTATGAAATCTCACTACACCGTACCAAGTATAGTTACCGAAACAAAGTACTGTGCAACCGTTGAATACTGGTCGTCCAGTTCGGTTGGGGTTGTTAGGCCCGATAGATCTATCAACAGGATTCGCGTTTACAATACCGCATGTAAATAGTAGTTACCAACTTACAGGGAAGTATGCCAGTGGTACAACTCAACGTAGAATATATATTTTTTATCACTTGTGTCCATAATGTAAATCATAAAATGCATGTATTCTCATCCCGAAATATTTAGAGTTTAAAAGTGGGACTATATACTCACTTTTGCCTTGAAGATATTTAACACGACTTGATCTCCGATAGATATCATGAACCTAACCATATATATAATATATCAACATATTTTCTTTTCAAATAATCGTTTCATATATACTTATAATACTTATAATATCTATTAGTCCGTAGTTAGCAGTCCGATGTTAGTGGTCCACAATTAGTTGCTCAATAAAATAAATAAAGACCCCATCTTATTCGTATTGATCGGAATTAATCTCGACCCATGGTACCATGTTGTCAAATGACGTGTTGCGTACATAAAGTACCGTGTTGTCAAATGACGTGTTGCGTACAATCATGAGGTCTTATAAGTAATCCTCTCGTGTTGTTTACGGGTGGTCCTGAAATATATAAAATCAAATCATAAGTAAATATATATAAAATATCATATTAATTAGCAAAGACATGATTAGTTTAGTTTTACTCCAATTAATTTCGTAGCTAAACTAGCTTCGGATACCCAATTTTGTTTTAGCTGCAGTTTCTTCAATACAACTCCGTTTTTGTTGGTTCAACTTGCCACTTCCTTGGATCGAGCCATTATTTATGAATATGAACTGTAAATACCTTAGTTTGCATTCAAAATCACAGGTTATAGGTCAAATTTTGGTGAATCTTATGAAAGTGATCATTTCCGTTGTAAAAACAACACCTAGATGATCATTTTTACAAAAATAGTTACACTTTGAGTTACACCATGAGATTTTTATATATTAACATATTCATAAGAAATATCATTTTTCCAGAATATAAACTTCCAATTCAAAGTTTAAGATGGTTTTTAATTATCCAACCCAAAACAACCCCCGGTTGAACTCCAACGATGTAGATTCAGTTTTAAGGTGTTCTTTGTAAAATCAAGTTGTATCTTGTTAAGTTAGCATATCATTATGATATATTACAGGTCTTGAAGTGTTTTAAAAGTCAAGTTAGAAGGATCTATTTAGTTTGCGAACAAGTTTGAAATCATTCAAACTATGTTCTTGTTGTTATGATTTGTATATTCTTAATAAGATAGTTATAATTGAACAAGATGATGAACAAAGGTTATACCTCAAGTATGATGAAGAAAGTTACTGACTAAAAAAGATATGAACTTGTTCTTTATGACTTGGAAGATTAAGAAGTGAAATCATGAAAAGAAACAAAGGTTGTAAGTAAGTTTATATCTTGATTTAAGATAAATAACTTACATGAATTGAATCAAAGTTTAAACATAGTTTTACCTTGATTATGAAGCTAAAAGATGGTGAAAATGCTTGGAGAGGATCAAGTATGATGTTAGAAGTATTTTGAGAGAGAATTTGGAGTGTAAGTATGAGAAAATGGAATGGAAAAATGGGGTGAAATCATAAAAACGAATTTACTTGTTATATAGAAAAAAAAATCCTTAAGTTTGTTTTTTAGCTCATAAGTCTTCCTAATTGATCCCACATGTTGTTGACTAAAAATGTCTGCTAAGAGCAGATTATTGAGGTCTAATAATTGGTATTTATCAATAGTAAATACATCTAGAAGCTGCGTATAATACGGGTACATATACCCTAAGTATACGTGTAGAAATCTTGAGGAAATGGAACAAGAATTCAAATATAACTATCTTTTGTGAATATAATTATGTTGTTTTATGTATTTAAGCCCTTTAAAAGTGATTAAATACATATTTATACGATACTTGTATAAGCATTATAGATTATAGGTATATATGTCAAAGAACGTTACGTATAGTTACCGTTTTGAAAACTTAAGTTAGTAGTCTCAAAGTATACATATAACTCATTGTTATTAGTACACAATGATATGTTAAAACATCCTTAGATCATGTTAAATATGTATAAATATGTATATGTACACAATTGTATAATTATCATATGTTATATAGTTCGTGATATCATCGGTCAAATTGGACGGTTAAACGTTGTGTAAAACTCTTTTCAAAAACACAAGACTCAACAATTTGGATTGCTTATCATGTTGGTAATGTTTAATTTATGTAAATATTAATCTTATATGTATAAAACGATCGGAAAAATCCAGGTCGTTACAGTACCTACCCGTTAAATAAATGTCGTCCCGAAATTTTAAAGTTGTACCTATTTTGCGTTCTCGGGAAACAAATGTGGGTACTTTTATTTCATCTGATCCTCTCGTTCCCAAGTAAACTCGGGGACCCCTTCGAGCATTCCAACGAACCTTAACGATTGGTATGTTGCTCTGCTTGAGCTGTTTAACTTCACGATCCATGATTTCGACTGGTTCTTCTATGAATTGTAGTTTCTCGTCGACTTGGATTTCTTCAAGAGGAATGGTGAGGTCTTCCTTTGCAAGACACTTCTTAAGGTTTGAAATGTGAAACGTATTATGTACTCCGGCGAGTTGTTGTGGTAACTCGAGTTGATAAGCTACCGGTCCAATGCGTTAGATGATCTTGAACGGGCCTACATACCTTGGGTTCAGTTCACCCCTTTTTCCGAAACGTATTACACCTTTCCAAGGTGACACCTTTAGCATAACCATGTCACCGATTTGAAACTCTAATGGTTTCCTTTGGACATCGGCGTAGCTCTTTTGGCGACTATGGGCTGTTTTCAATCTTTCCTTGATTTGTACTATCTTCTCAGTAGTTTCGTGTATGATCTCGGGACCAGTTAATCGTCGATCTCCTACTTCATTCCAACAGATAGGGGATCTACACTTCCTTCCATACAGTGCTTCAAATGGTGCAGCTTTAATGCTCGCATGATAACTATTATTATACGAGAATTCTGCTAATGGTAGATATTTATCCCATCCGTTTATAAAATCGATCACACATGCCCTGAGCATGTCTTCAAGAGTCTGAATTGTTCTTTCACTCTGCCCGTCAGTTTGCGGATGATATGCGGTGCTCATATCCAAACGAGTTCCCAGGGCCTCTTGTAGTGATTGCCAGAACTTTGATGTAAATCTACTATCACGATCGGATATAATGGAAATAGGTATTGCATGCCTTGAAACAATTTCCTTTATGTATAATCGTAATAGTTTCTCCATTCTATCAGTTTCTTTTATAGGCAAGAAATGTGCAGATTTGGTGAGACGATCAACTATTACCCAAATGGTGTCATAACCCCATGCAGTCTTGCGTAACTTCGTGATAAAATCCATGGTAATACCGTCCCACTTCCATTCTGGGATTTCTAGTTGTTGAAGTAACCCTGACGGCTTCTGGTGTTCTGCTTTGACTTTGGAACAAGTTAAACATTTCCCGACATATGTTACAACGTCAGTCTTTAAATTAGGCCACCAATAATGCGTCTTAAGATCTTGATACATCTTTCCAACTCCAGGATGTATCGAGTATCTTGTCTTATGTGCCTCGTTCAATATCAACTTCCTTAATTCACCCAACTTTGGTACCCATATACGTTTTGCAAAATATCGAATTCCATCTCCCCGTATAATGAGTTGCTTCTCATACTTCTTCATTGTTTCATTTCCTATGTTTTCTTTAGTAAGAGCTTCTCGTTGAGCCTCTTTGATTTGTGAGTTGAGATTCATGCGAATTTTTATGTTCATCGCTCGTACTCGAATTGGCTCTCGTTCCTTTCTGCTTAGAGCGTCAGCCACTACATTCGCTTTCCTGGGATGATAGCGAATCTCACAATCATAGTCATTTATCAGCTCGACCCACCTACGTTGCCTCATGTTCAGCTGTTTTTGATCGAAAATATGTTGAAGGCTTTTATGATCGGTAAACACAGTGCATTTAACCCCATATAAGTATTGTCTCCATATCTTCAATGCAAACACTACTGCTCCCAGTTCTAGATCATGCGTCATATAATTTCGCTCGTGAATCTTCAATTGTCGGGATGCGTACGCAATAACTTTCTTTCGTTGCATAAGGATGCAACCAAAACCTTGTCGCGAAGCGTCACAATATATCTCAAAATCATTGTTCCCTTCAGGCAACGATAAAATAGGCGCCGTAGTCAACTTCTTCTTCAGTAATTGAAATGCACTCTCCTGCTCAGAGGTCCATTCGTACTTCTTCCCTTTTTATGTTAACGCTGTCAATGATTTAGCTATTCGGGAAAAATCTTGAATAAACCTTCTATAATAACCGGCTAGGCCCAAAAATTGACGTATTTGTGTTGGTGTCTTAGGAGTCTCCTATTTTTCAATGGCCTCAATTTTAGCTGGATCAACCTGAATTCCTTTGCTACTAACAACGTGGCCAATTTTAGCTGGATCAACCTGAATTCCTTTGCTACTAACAACGTGGCCAAAAAATTTCACTTCTTTCAACCAAAATGCACACTTAGAAAATTTGGCGTATAACTGTTCTTTTCTTAACAATTCTAATACCAACCTTAAATGCTGCTCATGCTCTTGCTCATTTTTGGAAAAGATGAGAATATCGTCAATGAAAACGATAACAAACTTCTCTAGATACGGACTACAAACTCGATTCATGAGGTCCATGAATACAGCTGGCGCATTCGTTAATCCAAACGGCATGACCAAAAATTTGTAATGACCGTAGCGTGTCCGGAAAGCAGTTTTCGGAATATCTTCTTCTTTGACGCGTAGTTGATGATAGCCCGATCTTAGATCAATTTTCGAATAAACACATGATCCTTGCAGTTGATCAAATAAGTCGTCAATTCTCGGTGGTGGATACCGATTCTTGATAGTTAACTTATTTAATTCACGGTAATCTATACACATTCGGAAGGATCCATCTTTCTTCTTGACAAATAAAATTGGAGCTCCCCACGGTGAAGTGCTCGGTCGAATGAAACCACGGTCCAGTAATTCTTGTAACTAGCTTTGTAACTCTTTCATCTCAGATGGTGCAAGTCTGTATGGAGCACGAGCCACTGGTGCAGCTCCTGGTACTAGATCTATTTGAAATTCTACAGATCTAAATGGAGGTAATCCCGGCAACTCTTCCGGAAAGACTTCAGGAAAATCTTTTACTACAGGCACGTCGTTGATGCTCTTCTCTTTTTCCTTCGTTTCAGCTTTATTAACATGTGCTAAGATAGCATAGCACCCTTTCTTCAAGCACTTTTGGGCTTTCAAACACCTAATGAGTTTTAGCTTTGAGTTATCCTTCTCTCCATAAATCATTACTGGCGTTTTATCCTTACGAGGAATGCGAATTGCCTTCTTGGCACACACAACTTCAGCTCCTATTTTGGACATCCATTCCATGCCGACTATTACATCAAAACTTCCTAATTCTACGGGTATCAAATCAATTTTAAACATTTCTCCGGATAAATTTATTTTACAATCACGGCAAATTTTATCGGCTTTAATTAGTTTACCATTAGCTAACTCAATCATGTACTTAGCATCTAGAGGTAATGATGAGCAATTCAATTTAGCGTAAAAGTCTCTACACACATAACTTCTATCGGTACCAGTATCAAATATAATAGATGCTGATAAGTTATTAATGGTAAACGTACCCGTAACAAGCTCCGGGTCTTCACACGCCTCTCTAGTATTAATAATAAATGCTCTACCACGTGCAGATCCGTTATTCTTCTCTGGATTCAGGCACTGGTTCTTATAATGACCCTGATTCCCACACCCATAACAAGTAACAGTGGCCAAGGCAGTTCTATTTGCATTGGTGGCAGGAGTCTTGGTGCCATTGGTATTTGTAACAGGAATCCTACAATCTTCAGCAAGATGACCCCTTCGATTACAATTATCGCACACCACATTACAATAACCAGAGTGATGTTTGTGGCATCTGTTACATAAAGGATTTCGTCCTTTGTAACCTGAGCTTGAACCACTACCCACACCATGCGTGGTTTCTTGTTGGATTGTTGATTACCTTCCCACTTTCTTTTGTTTTCCGATGTCTTGACATCGGTGTTCTTATCCAGAATAATCTGGTCCATCAACTCGTTTTCCATAGTGATGGCTTCATGAATAGTCTTGGGTTTCGATGCTGTAACATTTGCCTTGACATTTTTAGGCAAACCATCTTTGTACAGTTCTATCTTCCGTTCTTCGGTAGGTACCAATTTGGGACATAGCAAAGCTAATTCCATGAATCGCTGATTGTAGTTGGTGAGTTCAATACCAACAACTTTCAGGCTTCGTAATTCAGCTTCCAACTTCCTAACCTCGTTCCTTGGACAATACTCGTTGATTAGCATTGTTTTGAATTCTTCCCATGGAGTATCATAAGCTACATCTCCTACTACGACCTTCACATAGTTTTTCCACCACGTGAGTGCACTATCTTGTAAGGTGCACGATGCATACTTGGTCATGTCCTTCTCAATACAACCACTGATTTTAAACACAGACTCAATCTTTTCGATCCACCGGGTTAAACATACCGGTCCTTCTGTTCCACTGAATGATGAGGGCTTGCAACCTTGAAAAGTTTTGTAGGTGCATCCCACACGAGGATTTGGGTTAACTGCAGCACCTCTTGCAGCCTTGATCCATAACATTCTGTCGTTCACTCGCTGATTGATGAGTTCCTCGATTTCTTGTTCCGTCATTTGGTTCATTCGCGCCATATTCTTCAATAAGAATGAAAAAAATAATTATTCACATGGAATATTAAAGATGTAGTGTGTATTTAGAGTACATCGTAGCTTATTAATAATAAGAACCAGTTATTATTATAAAATCCTTTTCTTCTTATTAGCGTTTTATAATTATATCTAGGGTAGTACCTACCCGTTAAAGTTCATACTTAATAGCTTAGTACGGAAATCAATTACTACCATCCAAATAATACTCCACCATGAAAAATTATTGCATTTCACACTTCACTATTTTACATATGCTTATCTTACATAAAACATTAAGCAAACCACACTAGTAATATTATACAAAACGTTATACGATCCCATAGTTTAAAACAACAGCGCATCATTTAACCCAAAATGTTTGTGTTCAAAGAAATCGCTTAAAGCTTATCCTGGCTGTCTCCCTACGTTTTGGCTGAGGGGCCGAAGAACTGGATGCCGGGATAGAACTAATAGGAATAGCGAGAATAGGGGTGGAAGTGTCTGGTGGAGTTGGTTCCACAACATCTTCACTAAACTCGGGATTTGGATTTTCCAATTCAGTAGCCTTTCGTTTCTTTCCTCGTTCGAACTTGTCTTTCTTAATTTCCTGTATTTCTTCCTCCTCAGGATCACTTTCCGGTTCCTCTTCAATTGATTCATCCGAAAATTGTGAGTCTTCCCCAAAGGTGTCGTTTTCATCATCGGATAGGTTAATGACTGGAACACTATCTGAGGATTCTGGTTCAGAGTCGCTGAATGTGATAACAAGTTCTAAGCCATACATCTATCACACAATAACTAGCACGTTAGTACCACATAATATTTACATATTAATTTTTAATCAACAAGGATAAGCAATAGTTTTCGAAATCAAACACGGTCAAAGTCCAGACTCACTAATGCATCCTAACAAACTCGATAAGACACACTAATGCAAATTTTCTGGTTCTCTAAGACCAACGCTCTGATACCACCTGGGACGTCCCGTTCATATCGAATATAAACGTCACGTATTCATTGGTGTCATTGCGAGGTATTGACCTCTATATGTGACATTTTTAAAAAAAAATCTGCATACGTTTTTATGATACAAACCATAAACTTTATTATAACCAAAGACTTAAACAACATAATAATGATTATCGTTTAGCGATAATCTTAGTCTTACAAACTTTACATTTGATAATAATAGTACGATTTCCAACATATTTCACATTACAAATCTTCCGATATGCAGTTTATTTTTGACACAAATATGCATACTCCAAATCCTGCTTAAATTCGGCATAATGCAGCGGAAGCTTTTAATTATCACCTGAGAATAAACATGCTTAAAACGTCAACATAAAGTTGGTGAGATATAGGTTTAATGCTAGGAACGTTATAAATATAGACCACAAGATTTAATATACATAAATGTTTTAATAAAAAGATTCTAAGTGGTTGAGCACTTGATAACCATACTTAACATTTAATCAACGTCGCATATTTCCTTTATTATGAAATCTCACTACACCGTACCAAGTATAGTTACCGAAACGAAGTACTGTGCAACCGTTGAATACTGGTCGTCCAGTCCGGTTGGGGTTGTCAGGCCCGATAGATCTATCAATAGGATTCACGTTTACAATACCGCATGTAAATAGTAGTTACCAAGTTACAGGGAAGTATGCCAGTGCTACAACTCAACGTAGAATATATATTTTTTATCACTTGTGTCCATAACGTAAATCATAAAATGCATGTATTCTCATCCCGAAATATTTAGAGTTTAAAAGTGGGACTATATACTCACTTTTACCTTGAAGATATTTAACACGACTTGGTCTCCGATAGATATCACGAACCTAACCATATATATAATATATCAACATATTTTCTTTTCAAATAATCGTTTCATATATACTTATAATACTTTTAATATCTATTAGTTCGTAGTTAGCAGTCCGATGTTAGTGGTCCACAATTACTTGCTCAATAAAATAAATAAAGACCCCATCGTATTCGTATTGATCGGAATTAATGCTAGCAGTTTTTACGTGAATCCTCTCGTGTTGTCCACAATTAATGCTAGCAGTCCAATGTTAGTGGTCCACAATTAATCCTCTCGTGTTGTTTACGGGTGGTCCTGAAATATATAAAATCAAATCATAAGTAAATATATATAAAATATCATATTAATTAGCAAAGACATGATTAGTTTAGTTTTACTCCAATTAATTTCGTAGCTAAACTAGTTTCGGATACCCAATTTTGTTTTAGCCGCAGTTTTTTCAATACAACTCCGTTTTTGTTGGTTCAACTTGCCACTTCCTTGGATCGAGCCATTATTTATGAATATGAACTGTAAATACCTTAGTTTGCATTCGAAATCACAGGTTATATGTCAAACTTTGGTGAATATTAGGAAAGTGATCATTTCTGTTGTAAAAACAACACCTAGATGATCATTTTTACAAAAATAGTTACACTTTGAGTTACACCATGAGATTTTTATATATTAACATATTTATAAGAAATATCATTTTTCCAGAATATAAACTTCCAATTCAAAGTTTAAGATGGTTTTTAATTATCCAACCCAAAACAGCCCCCGGTTGCACTCCAACGATGTAGATTCAGTTTTAAGGTGTTCTTTGTAAAATCAAGTTGTATCTTGTTAAGTTAGCATATCATTATGATATATTACAGGTCTTGAAGTGTTTTAAAAGTCAAGTTAGAAGGATCTATTTAGTTTGCAAACAAATTTGAAATCATTCAAACTATGTTCTTGTTGTTATGATTTGTATATTCTTAATAAGATAGTTATAATTGAACAAGATGATGAACAAAGGTTATACCTCAAGTATGATGAAGAAAGTTACTGAATAAACAAGATATGAACTTGTTCTTGATGACTTGGAAGATTAAGAAGTGAAATCATGAAAAGAAACAAAGGTTGTAAGTAAGTTTATATCTTGATTTAAGATAAATAACTTACATGAATGGAATCAAAGTTTAAACATAGTTTTACCTTGATTATGAAGCTAAAAGATGGTGAAAATGCTTGGAGATGATCAAGTATGATGTTAGGAGTATTTTGAGAGAGAATTTGGAGTATAAGTATGAGAAAATGGAATGGAAAAATGGGGTGAAATCATAAAAACGAATTTACTTGTTATATAGAAAAAAAAATCCTTAAGTTTGTTTTTTAGCTCATAAGTCTTCCTAATTGATCCCACATGTTGTTGAATAACAATGGCTGCTAAGAGCAGATAATTGAGGTCTAATAATTGGTATTTATTAATAGTAAATACATCTAGAAGTTGCGTATAATACGGGTACATATACCCTAAGTATACGTGTAGAAATCTTGAGGAAATGGAACGAGAATTCAAATATAACTATCTTTTGTGAATATACTTATGTTGTTTTATGTATTTAAGCCCTTTAAAAGTGATTAAATACGTATTTATACGATACTTGCATAAGCATTATAGATTATAGGTATATATGTCAAAGAACGTTACGTATAGTTACCGTTTTGAAAACTTAAGTTAGTAGTCTCAAAGTATACATATAACTCATTATTATTTGTACACAATGATATGTTAAACCATCCTTAGATCCTATTAAATATGTATAAATACGTATATGTACACAATCATATAATTATCGTATGTTATATAGTTCGTGATATCATCGGTCAAATTGGACGGTCAAACGTTGTGTAAAACTCTTTTCAAAAACATAAGACTCAACAATTTGGATTGCTTATCATGTTGGTAATGTTTAATTTATGTAAATATTAATCTTATATGTATAAAACGATCGAAAAAATCCGGGTCGTTACAATCTATCAGTCCAGAAGGCTGTTGTACTGCCATCGCCAATAGATTTCCGAAAGGAGTTGCTGAACTAGATCCCCATCCTGTCGATAGATTTTCCTGCATTTAGAATATTAACCCAAGTACCTGAGAGTTCCGTAACAGTAGGAAGTCTACTGCTAATGAACCCCCCGAAGGCCCATATATGCTCTTGATGATTTTGGCCCATAATGAGGTTGACTCGGTATGGAACCGCCACCACCATTTGCACAATAGGGCAAGATTTTTATATTTGAGTGAACCAAGGTTTAGACCACCGTCCAAATAAGGTAACAATATTTTTTCCCACTTTACCCACGATATTTTTTTCCCAACCAGGAAACCCCCCAAAAAAAACTCTCTCCTCACTCGCTCAAGTTCATTTATCACACTAGGCGGGGCTAGGAATATCGAAAAGAAATACAACGGAAGACTCGAAAGGATGGACTTAATGAGTGTAACACGACCTCCGAAAGAAATCGAACGTGCTTTCAAATCCGACAATCTCGATTTAAACTTATCCATTACCACTTTCCAATCATTTACTTTTTTCATGTTTGTGCCTATTGGAAGCCCGGGATATTTAAAAGGGAGTGATCCCATCTTACATCCAAACTTGGTTGAGAGTAATTCAATTTCGTTGTTATCTACTCCTATACCAAAAATACAACTTTTATTCATATTTACTTTGTGACCTGAAGTTAGTTTGAAACATTTGAGTAAATTCGTGAGGCTTCTAATGTTTTCGTAACTCCATTCTCCAAAAAGATGGTATCGTCCGCGTATTGAAGGTGCGAAACCATTACTTTATCTTTCCCTACTTTAATTCCTTTGAAAAGAATTTTTTCGACCGCCGCTTTTGCTAGTATGTTTAGACCTTCTACTGTGATAATAAATAAAAAGGGTGAAAGGGGATCCCCTTGTCTAACCCCTCGTCCCATTGTAAACTCATTTGTAGGAGACCCGTTAACTAGGATTAAGATTGAAGCTGAGTTAAGACACGATCGGATCCATTTGCACCATTTCTCTTCCAACCCCATACTTTTCATTACCTCCATCAAAAACTCCCAATTAAGTGAGTCAAAGGCCTTTTCAAAGTCCACCTTGAAAATAAGTCCTTTCGAATGTTTTCTTTTAATATAGTCCACCGTTTCGTTTGCTATAAAGACACCATCAAGAATGAACCGCCCCTTTAAAAATGCGCTTTGTTCCACTCCTATAACGCTTGGTATAACTCTACGAAGTCTATTAGACAATGCTTTTGAGATTATCTTGTAGAAGCTTTTGATTAAACTAATGGGGCGGTAATCGTTTAGTGCAAGTGGGTCTTTTGATTTCGGGATTAAGGTTATGAAGGAAGCGTTGCAACCCCTTGAGATTTCGCCTTTTTCCAAAAAACTAATGAATAGCGCTCATTAGATTGTCTTTAATTGTGTCCCAATGTTTTTTGTAAAAGCAGATGTTGAAACCATCCGGGCCGGGCGCCTTGTTATTTGCACACGATTTTAAAGATTCCCATATCTCATTTTCCGAGAACTGCACTTCTAAGCAATGCTTCTGATCTTCTGTTATGACGGGGTACTGCAGTTCAGCCATTGAAGGCCTGTTCGTGGGTTGTATGTTGAAAAGGTGACTAAAATGGTCACGAATAGCAGCTTTAATTTCATCGACATTTTCATTCCAGTTGCCATTTATTACGAGTCCCCGAATGTTGTTTTTATTGTACCTTCTACGAATAATTGCGTGAAAATAGCTCGAATTCGCGTCGCCTTCTAGAATCCACTTGACTCGCGCCTTTTGTCTAAGCATTTTTGCTTTTGTTCTTTCTTTGTTTAACCAATTCTTCCTCTTTTCCATCCATAAACTTCTTTCAATATCAGTTAGGACCCTTGATTCGGCTAGTAGTTCCCACTTATTGACATCTGATCTAAGTTCCATTATTTCCTTGTCTAGATTACCATAAGATGACTTGTTCCATGTCTTTAGAGCATTTTTCACATTTTTAAGTTTGTTCCGGAAAACATAATCTTTTCTTCTCCCTTCAACCTCTTGAGACCAAGCGTTTCTTATGATTTCATTTGCCTCTTCTACATTTAACCACTCATCGAAAAATCTAAATGGTTTTGGACCAAAGTCCATAATTTTATCCCGTAAAACAATAGGGCAATGGTCCGAGAATTTTCTTTCACTTACAATGGCTGAGAGATCACTCCAAAGATTTAAGAAGCTTTCAGATGAAAGGAATCTATCGAGTTTACTTAGTTTAAAACCGTTATCACAAACACGAGTAAATTTCCTCCCTCCCAACGGGATTTCAATTAAACCATTGTCTTTTATGAACGAGTTAAACTTGTTTACACGACCGGGAATGAAAATACTATTGAACCTTTCACTTCATCCCTTACCTCATTGAAATCACCACATAGAAGCCAATTCGAACAATATTACGCATTAAACCTTATAATTCTCCCGACATTCTTACTTTCCCCGCATCATCGTAGGGGCCGTATACATTAACTATTATCGACTCTTGTTGTGATTGCCTCCATTTACCCTTAATTGCAACAAAGAATTCCCCACCTGTTGACGATTCTATTTCAAAACTACTCGAGTCCCATATCAACATAATTCCACCCGATGCCCCGACTACTTCCTTTTGTACATACCCGACTTCATTTGTCCACCAGATATTGGATATCCAATTTTCATTTACCGCTTTGCATTTAGTCTCTTGCAAAGCGATTATAACCGGTTTCTCTAATCGACATAAATTCATTACCCAACCAAACGCACCCTTCTTCCCGAATCCTCTTATGTTTAAAGAAATGATATTCATGATTGAATAGCACAGTTCGAAAAAATAGGAAAAAACTTACTGTGATTTGCCAGGAGGAAGGTCCTCTGGCCATTTCAGTCCAAGTTCTTTCCCATATTCACGTAATTCATTACTCGAGGCTGATTTTAATTTTTTACTGATGCATTTTACTCCACCATTCCTGGAAGTGACCTGATGAATTGACTTCTTTGATTAGTTACTCACCGTTTCACTTCTCATTTTTTCTTTATCATTTGTAACTCTATTACTAACACACTTGCTGCAACCATTTTTCTTTTTTTGATTACTTCCCATTCTTGCTAGTGATTTCATATTCATGAGTCTCGAAGAGCTTTTCCAATTATTGGGTGTTGATCGAATGCATTTAATACAAGGTGTATTTGATGAGCGGGACCGTGATTGAGTGTCGTTAGGCTTTTTAGGTTTAGGGTTAGAATTTAGTTTTGGGATCTGTTTCGCAGTGGGAATTGGTTTGGAATTTAGGTTTATAGGTTCGATTGGATTAGTTTCAGGTACACGTGAGTCAATAGAAAAGGAGGATTCGATGGAGTTTTCTTCTGCTAAATTGAGCTTTGAAATTGGACTATGTTTTGAATTTGATTTGGTTGATGGGACGGCAATAGGAGATTCCGGTTCTGGGTTGGTTTTTCTTAGTAAATGTTGATGATTTTTATCTTGAGAGTTTTTTCGTGAGCTAACAGAGATAGGTTTTTTTGCAGGTTCAAAAGGTAAATTGTTTAGGCTATGGTTTTGGACATCTGGATTTGTTGTGGGCTTATTTGTGTTTTGTGTGTTGGGCTTTGGGCTGATGTATACAGGTATAGAATTGTTGTTTTTGGGTTTTAGTGGACTTAAGGTTTTAATGGTCTCGAATTTGTTTGTTTGGTGGGTTGAGGTGAATTGGATTGACGAGGAGGTGTTTGGTTTTGGTTTTAGAGGGCTTGATAATTTATGTAAGGAGTTAGATGTAGGTTTTGGGCTGGTAACGTTTGGAAGGTCTGGGCTTGGTGAATTTTTACTTATTTCATCGGTTGGGCTCGAGGTAGGTGTTTTCAATCCAGGTTTTGGGCTTAAGGTTGGGCTGGGCTAGACAGGATATCATTTTTTTGTTGTGCTGGGCTGAAAGTGGGGGTAAGGGGATCATCTGGTTGATTTAAATTAGAACGACTAGAATTGTAAGGGTTTGAGATACCTTTTACGAGTTGTGTTTCCAATACAAATTCACTGTCATTGCCGTCATCTTCAGTTTCCGAGTTTTGGGGAGTGTCAAAATCACACGCGTTGTCCTCGATTCTCACCCCATAATCATGACTGGATTTGAATTTTTCCTCCATCCCCATGCATGACCGTTGATCTTCCATCCTTCTATCTCCATCACCGGATTTTTCACTGGAGTAATCAAAGTTTCTGTTTCTGTTACCGACAAAAATAGGGCATTCATCTTCTGAACTAAAGGAATCATCTTCGTCTTCTATATCATCGTCCGAATTAATATTATCACCATTATCTCCTTCTTCTTCATCGTTATGATATTTTGTTGAGACTGGACTGTTGATTTCCTCCGATTCACTATGATTCTGACTTTTTAAAGAAATCTCCACAGGATTATTCATGTCTTCATACACGCTAACATGGACAACACTTTTCTGGTGCTTAATCATTACTTGTTCGTTAATGGTTTTTGAGACTCCACATTTGATAAGAACCTTCCCTATACTGAGATTTTGGTATTCATCTTTGAGAACCTCATAGTTTTCCATATCAACTATGGATCCCCACCATTGGGAAATTGATGAAAACGTATTAGGGTTCCAACATGAAACTGGTACCCCCTTATTGTAATCCAGGTTAATCTACTTAACATCAGACAACATTCATCCCAAAATCTTAAATTTACTAGCCAACTACGAATAGGATGATCTGGGTTCGCCAGAATATTCTTCATCGTTTCACAGGAGTCTAAAATTAACATTAAACGAAGAACCCCCAGATATTTCAAGGAGAAATTGGACAAACCATCAAGCCTACACAACTTGTCGGCTTTCTGTAGTAATTCAAAATACTTAACCTCCCCAATAATGGCAGTTTCAAGTGAGGATTCATTAGAATCTTCATCATTGATTTCTACTAGTTTGGAGCTGTTCCAAGGTTTTTGTGATACCTTTTGTGATCTGTTGTTATCTTCTTCTTTCTTCTTGTTGTCAAGCTTGCTCCTTAGGTCAAATTCATTTGTTCTTTCATCTCTTGCTTTTGTGCTCCACATGTTATTTCTGCCCAATTTCTGTCTTAAGTCACCTGATGCAATATCTCTAAAACTCCAACCGTTACGAACCTGATTGTTGTAACCTAGAATGCCACCCTGGTACCTACTGGTCTGTCCATTATTCATCTGCCAATTCAGATTCTGACATTTACTGTCTTCTTTTCTATCTCTTGCTTTGAAAACCTTGATGAGATTACCGTTAATTTTGATGGATTCAAGCGACTTTAATAACCTTGCATCGTCTACAACATCGCCGAATCTGACGAAAGCAAATCTTAACCCATTCTTCAGCCGGTTTCTAGCCAAATATACCTCTCGAACGGAACCAAAAGGTTTGAAGAGTCTCCAGAAATCGGTTGTAATCCAATTCTCCGAAAAGTTGAAAAACATATACGACGTCAATCGAGTGCCGTAGAACCTCAAGTAGCCATTCCTAGAGTCACCGTTGTATAACCTACGATTTCTTCCTAAGCCCGCCTCTCTCTCTCTCTGAACTCTCTCTCTCTCTATGAAACTCTCTCTCTCTCTCTCTCTCATTATCTTGTAGAAGTTTTTTCCTGAAGACTCTTCCATAAGTATTATTAATTAATAATGAATTATTAATCGTATCATAAGTATTTAATTATAATTATTAAACCATAAGTATTTAATAATTAAATTATAATTAAATAATAACTAAGCCTTATAAAAATTAAATAATTAATTAATATTTATTATAAGTCTTATTATAATAATCTCATAACATAAGTTTAATACTTATCATAAGTATTTTTCATTTATAATAAAAGTATTATTAATCATAAGTTTAATTAAATCATAATGTAATTAATAAATGATAATATATATATATATATATATATATATATATATATATATATATATATATATATATATATATATATATATATCATAAGTCTTAAATTAGAATAATTACTTTTATATCATAAGTAATTTAATAATAATGAAAATTATTATTTATATCATAAGTTTAAATTTTATAACCATAAGTTTAATTAAACGTTCGTCGGGTCATAACTTGAGCCCCGGGTGTCGGTGTTCGACGAGTCTTATATATATTCTCGTCTAACCAAACCACCCGACACATTAGTGTACTCAAGAACATCCTAAAATCAGTCTCCAAGTTGTGACCTACAGCCATGAATCAACTTGGAACTTTAATCCGTTCGAAAACTTGTTTTGTTTTAGCTCGGATTTCGATGACCCGAACATGAATGTTCATCCAATCATCAATCCCAACACACTAGTACACCCTAGAGACTCCAAAAATGGTCACAAAGTCAGACCAAAACTGAAAACATTCGTTTTTATATTTTAATTCCATGAAAACACCAAATTATGCATAACTTAAGTTCCGGGACTCGAAATAACATGAATCCGGAGTTTAAAATCAATGTCTTGATGAGAGGAACTCATCTAAACACTTTAATTTATCAAAAACATCAGTTAAATCTACTGAAATGATCAAATAGTCCGCTGTCCAAATTTATCAAACCGAAAACATACTCAATCGAGCAATTCTACGCATACAATCATCAATACAACAATACACAAGTGCTATACTATCATAATAACATTCAAAATCAGTAAAATTAAATAAAAATCAAAAATCTAGGCTTAGGGTTTATACCTTAATCGAGAAATGAAAGGTATAGACGCGTAGAGATCGATGCATTGAATCCGGAAATGATGAAAGCCCTTTGATTTGCTTGCTTCATTGAAGAAGATGATGATGAAGGTGGATGATGGTGGCAACGGCTCTCAAAGGAGAAAAGGGAAGGAGAAGATAAAATGAGGATGTTTTAGGTTTGAGAGAAAATACTAGAAATTTGAAAATGAAAAATGGAATAAATGAAATTAAGTCGCAAACTACCCCATTTATGGGGTTTCAGACGAATGGGGGTAAGGTGGGCCCCTCATGGCCCACTTTTGTTATTTGATAAATTACTTGTGGCCCGAATGCCCGAACGAAATCCGAAACTCGAAAACACTACTACGCAATTAATTATTCGGAGAGATAACGCACACGCGACAAATAAAATATATAAACACTATATATTATCATATGACATCAAAATATCATATTTAAAATAATTTGGATTTAAAAATCTCAAAAGTCTGACCGTTGGTTTGAAAACCAAAAAGATTCGCCGGATAGAAATCCACAACACTTAGAAACGTACAACTTTAAATATGAATACAAATATTCATTTAACACATAATAATTAATATATTATTTCAAAAATAATAATATAGGTCACAGAAATGACGTGGCATGAATAACAATTAACGGGCATTAAATAATAAACGGTAAAAGATAACAGAAAAAGTAGGGTCGTGACAGTGTGTGTGTGTGTGTGTGTGCGTGTGTGCGCGCGTGTGTATGCAGATGTGGTACGAGAAACCTAGATGTGTTCGAGACACACTGAGGTATCTAGTTGATGCGTATGTGGATGAGGTTGGTTGCATCTGGGATGCAACGGGTCTTTAGTTATTTCCGGGAAATGCTAAGGTACCAATTTGTGACGACCCGTCAAGTACCCTTAACGGCTCCGTCACTTGGTCCCACAGCTTGATCATAACTCATAAATGAATTTAATAAATAACATTGCATTCTTTATTTAAAAAATGATTTCCTATAAATGAAAATTGTATTCAATGTAAGTTTAGAAACACCAACATACGTAAATATAAAAAGTTGACCAAAACCATGTCAACAAACACCCGCAATTTAATGTAACAAAATAGAATGCAAGTTTAAATGTTTAACAAACTCTTCGAAAACATATGCAAACCCTCTAAGCACAGCGGAAGACGAAAGCAATGAAGTACCTGAGAAAACATGCGACTAAACTGTCAACAAAAATGTTGAGTGAATTATAGGTTTAAGTAACGTATAAGATTTAAACCAGAAGATTTCAAATGTTAGAAAACATAAAAATATTATTCATTAACCCGTGAGCCACCTGGTAACCACTTAACCATTCATTACCCTTAATATACAACAATATACACTGAACATGTGTATCTTCAAAAAAAATAAGAAGTACTAATACATTCTGATTATAAATTGGGGCTGTCAAGCCCGATAGATCTATCCATAGAATTCGCGTTCACCAGTAGGAACTAGTTATTACAATTACTTTAACGCCATTTAAACGATAGAATTTTTTTATTTTTTTTTAAAGTTAAGTGTCTGCCCAGACAAGGCAAATGCCGCGGCGCAGCTCCTTTTGTCACGGCGCGACACATAAAAGGAATTCTGACACTTCTTAACCTTCATTCTGTTACCAAAACAAGACCAATGCCGCGGCGCGGCACCATTTGTCGCGGCGCGACATTGCTCGTGAACTGAGACTAATCTGCAACACAATTACAAAACTGCAAATTTGACCAATTTCACAACTCCAAACACATTATATCATCAGAATATATAATCAAACTTAGTAAATCAGTTTCTGACACCATTGAACATCACAAAGATCATTTTAACCATGAAAACATGTTCTCGCATTTCAAATTTATCATTTGGTCCCAAAATCTTAACGACAATATAAATGACAATTACAAAAGACTCGGCGTTGATAAGCGGTACCAATAGAGCTTGATTCAAAAAGAGACTTGCATTACCACTTACTCTAATGCCAATGCTCCTCTAGCCTCAAACGGGTTCCTTGCCTTCTCGATGACCTTTTGTTCCTAAAAACATAAACAACACGGGGGTAAGCTTTTACACTTAATGAGTTATAGGCAAATAATATAACATAGTACATTGGGAATAACAATTACATTACTTGTCTTTCAACCTAACGGTTGCTTACTTACTTTCGGATCCGACTAATCACTTACCATAGACATAACTTACTAGGCCAACCCTAGTAATTATGTCTAAGCTAACCATAGGCATACTCTTATGCCTAAGCTACTTTAACCACATTTCAATCTTACATATACACATAGACACCCAAAGTGTCTAAGCTAAACCATCCATAGACAAGATTACTAGCAATGTAATAATCTTGCCTAAGCTAAACATCAACCATAGATACAATTATTAGGTGAACCTAATAATTCTATCTAAGCTACTCAACTAGTGCACTTAGTCGTTACTCTCTTGCACGGATGCAATCCGAGAACACTAAGCCACTCTTGACCCGCCCATATTACCCCCTATAAACTCACCTTGATTAAACGGATTTCCTTGATCACTTGAGGCTCCTTTACCTTGATTAGCACCTATACATGAGCTAATCTCATCAATAACATAACTCAATCAAAAATCACAACATTTATAAACTTTCACACCTTCACACACTTATACATTAACTTAACCCCCTATTTGCTACCATATACACATAAACACTTACATATATAGCATTTTGATCTCATCTTTTCCAATATAACCATATTATCATGCCAACATCATTTCCTTAATCACACAATTCTCTAGTTCATCTCTTATAATCACAACATGTAATTCTTTCAAATATTCCATTAAACATCAAAATGTGCATAAATCCATTTCCATTACTAGCAACCCTAATCCATCAATTATTCAAATTCCATTACTTACAACAATACAACATTTCATGTATAAACTTTCTTCTTCATAAATTTCAACTAAAACACATAAACATTTCATTGAGGCATTTCATCAAACACCTAGTGT
Organism: Rutidosis leptorrhynchoides; assembly: GCF_046630445.1. Lineage (NCBI taxonomy): Eukaryota > Viridiplantae > Streptophyta > Magnoliopsida > Asterales > Asteraceae > Rutidosis > Rutidosis leptorrhynchoides. The sequence continues at coordinate 482,280,202 of NC_092333.1, forward strand.
GCATGGCTTGATTCTAAGCTAGAACATCATCAAATTCACCATCTTCATATCACAAACACAAAATGCAAGTTCATACATGAACTTACTTCCAAAATCACTAACAAATTCGTTCTAAATCATTCAAGTGTGCACAATTTCAACAAACAACAACTTTTAAGCTAGAGATTCATCACAAACACTCAATATTAGTGATACATAGTCATAAACATTCATACCTTGCCTTTAGGGATTCAAGAACCCTAATTGTGTACAAAGAAGATAAAATTGAAGATTTAAAGCTTGTTAGGATGATTAGAGTACTCTAGATTTCACTAATCTTTACTTGCATGCACTCAATTTCAACAATTGAAGACTCCTTCTTCTTCTTCTTGTGTATGTCGACACACACACATAAACCACGCTCTTTGATTATTTATTTTTACAACTGATCATGATTTATCAGTATTTTTATCTTTTTAATTGATTAACTTTGTCAAATTGGCACTTTCTACCCTCCCCACCAAAACTATAATGAGGGAGGTCCTTAATCCTAACTTTGCATCTTAAGTCCCTTCCAACATAACTAACAAACTTAACTCTTGTCCATTTATTTATATTAAATCATAACTTTCATGTACATAATAATAAAATTATATAAAATAATACCTTAATTAAATTGGGGTGTTACAACTCTCCCCCTCTTGGATTGTTCGCGTCCTCGCGAACCATTCTTGATGCAACGATGGATAATACTTTATAAGCCATTCTTCGGGTTCCCATGTACATTCGGAACCCTTTCTAAATTGCCATAACACTTTCAATAATAAAACCGACTTATTCCTCAATTGATTAACCTTTTGATCCAAAATCTTTATTGGCTTTTCCGCATATCTTAACTTATCATCAACCTCAATCTCATCCAATGGAACATAAGTTGATTCATCCGCCAAACACTTTCTTAATTGTGACACATGAAATGTGTCGTGAATATTACTCAATTCATCGGGCAAGGCCAAACGATAGGCTACCTTCCCGACTTTTGCAACTATCTCAAATGGTCCCACAAATCTTGGACCTAATTTTCCCCTTTTTCTAAAACGAATGATACCCTTCCACGGGGAAACTTTAAGCATTACTTTATCACCCACTTGAAATTCTATCGGTTTCCTTCTTTTATCCACATAAGACTTTTGTCAATCTTGTGCCGCTTTCATTCTTTCACGAATTTGATCTATCATTTCGGTGGTTTGTTGTACAACTTCCATGCTTCCTAATTCCCTTTGACCCACTTCACCCCAACATATTGGAGTTCTACACCTCCTTCCATACAACATCTCATAAGGCGCCATTCCGATTGTAGAATGATAACTATTATTATACAAAAATTCAACTAAAGGTAAGTGAGTATCCCAACTACCACCAAAATCAATGACGCACATCCTTAACATATCCTCAAGAGTTTGTATAGTTCGCTCACTTTGACCATCCGTCTGTGGGTGAAACGCGGTACTCACATGCAACTTAGTGCCCATCTCTTCTTGAAACTTTCTCCAATAACGTGAGGTAAATCGAGTGTCACGGTCCGAAACAATGGAGACCGGTACTCCATGTCTTGCAACAACCTCTTTCATATACAATTTAGACATTGCTTACGACGATGAAGCTTCTTAAATTGCCAAAAATAACGTGCTCTTAGTCAGTCTATCAACAATAACCCAAATGGCATCGTGTTGTCGAGGAGTCTTAGGCAACTTAGTCACTAAATCCATTGTAATGTGTTCCCATTTCCAAACTGGTACTTCTAATGGTTGCAACTTACCGTAAGGCATTTGATGATCGGCCTTCACTTGAAGACAAGTAAGACATTTATGCACATGCTTAACTATATCCCTCTTCATTCCCGGCCACTAATAGTCTTTCCTTAGATCTCTATACATTTTTGTAGCACCGGGGTGAATCGAATACTTAGATTTGTGAGCTAAGTCAAGGAGCTCACTCCTAACATCACTTTGTAAAGGTACCCAAATTCTTCCATATCTAAGCCTCAAACCACGAGAATCTATCACAAAATCATCAACTTGCCCCTTGATTCTTTCTTTTCTCACGTTTTCGGGGAATAAAGCTTCACCTTGTGCTACTCGGATATTATCAAATATTTGAGGTGATATTACCATAGCCAAACTTGTTATCTTAATCGGTTGGTGACTCGACTTCCTACTAAGAGCATCCACCACCACATTAGCCTTCCCGGGGTGATACAAAATTTCAACAATCATAATCTTTCACCAAGTCGAGCCCTCTCCTTTGCCTATCATTTAAATCTCTTTGATCGAATAAATACTTTAAGTTCTTATGATCGGTATAAATAGAGAACTTAACACCATAAAGATAATGACGCCAAATTTTCAAAGCAAAAACCACGGCCGTTAATTCTAAATCATGGGTGGGATAACGCTTTTCATGTTCCTTCAATTGTCGGGAAGCATAAGCTATGACTTTTCCATTTTGCATTAACACACACCCTAAACCTTTCTTAGAAGCATCGCAATAAACAGTCATATTCTCATTCCCTTCCGGTAAAACTAGTATAGGAGCTTGAACAAGTTTCTCCTTAAGGAGTTGAAACGCTTGTTCTTGTTTTTCTTCCCATCTCCATGGCACACTTTTACGAGTCAACTTTGTGAGTGGGGTGGCTATTCTAGAAAAATCTTGTATAAACCGTCGATAATACCCCGCTAAGCCTAGAAAACTCCTAACTTCGGATGAATTCATTGAACTAACAAGAATCGACCTTTTGAAGAAATCTTGGATGATGATCCTGATGATTCTTGATTCCGGATTGAAATGATGGATTAGGTGATCCTGGATTACTCCAAGGATCACCTTGAATCGTAACCTTTTGTCTCTGAGCAGAATGTAAAACTCCCTTTTAGAATGAAGCTGGAAAGGGCCTTAAAAAGGAAGAATATGGCTGGAAAAGCAAGAGTGCGCAGCGCGCACAAAAGTAGGTGTGCGGGGCGCACTAGCCACCTACCACCTTTTACTTTACAGCTCGATTACACGTCTCAGATCTACTTCACAGACGAAAAAGGGGGCGTGCGCGGAGAACGTGCGCGGTGCGCACTATAGTGCGCGGGGTGCACACTTCAATTTTGCACGGTGCGCATTTATGTTTTGTTTTAGCAACTTTCTGATCAAATTTTGTCGTGCGCGGTTGCGTGCGCGGAGTGCCCACCCTCGGTGCATGATTTTTTGTTTCTTCGTTATCATTCTTTGTCTTGATCTTTAAGTAGTTTAAGATTAATCTTCCTCATTTCTCTCGATTTTACAATGATTCTAAGCTTAATTACAATACAATGAAATATACAAGGAAATAATACAAATACAAATGAAAAAACAATGAAAAGGACTTGATATTGCGACTAATGATATGTCTATTTTGAGCAATATCAAAATCCCCCACACTTAACTCTTGCTTGTCCTCAAGCAAGTTTTGTTCCAATCATTTGCATACAAAACACAAAATATGCATGAATCACATACATTATTTGAAGTACACATTACACTAAATCACACGAAGCACGCAAAACACACACATTATTTTGGAACACAAACTCACGCTATATGAAACACAAATTACACAAATGGAATACACACTCGTTGAGTTACACACACAATTTATGAAACACACGCACACATTTGGATTGCTTGGGAGAAATGAACTTCGGTGAAAGTTCTTTAAAAATTTGGATCCTTAGGGAAAAATTGGATCTTGAGAAAACGTTTTAAGATTTTGAAAATATCAATGCTAGCTTTTACACTAGACACGTTTTCCGGTTTTAACCTCAAATTCCGGTTGAGGGTAACTGAAAACCAAAGTCTCTGTCGGCGATTAACAAGCTATCCGCCCCCATGATTGTAGTATCATGGAACTCTTAATCGGGTACCCCCGACGCGATATTAATATCGGTCTTTCATGACAATTTGTACATTTAAATCAAGGTTTAAAATTGCGAAGACAAAGCTATCGCGTGGGACAGATCCTGCTCCAGCTTATACACCGTAAGCGGTCTTACACTGGATAGCGCCTTGGATTTACCCTACCAAGTTTATTTTCGGGTTTGAAAGTTCAAGACTTTCTCTTCCCACTGTACCTTTATATCGAGATATGATATTGGTATGAAATGATATAGTTTAGGAAGTATGCTACATCAAGTAAGGCAAAAACTCAGAAGACTTTACTTCCTCTATGGATGAACTAGATACATCCTTTAGGATTAGTGACATTATTCCTTTTCCTTTTAAGCCAACAGTACCTTAAAACACTTTACTTGCAAAATTTGGTGGTGATAGTAATTCGAAAAGATTGGTAAAAATCCCCACACTTGGCTTTTTCGTTAAGACTTTTAGATCAAAAATTTAAAATTTTTCATAAAATGCTAAAATAAGCCAAGTTGCATACATACCGTTTGAATACCCGCGAGAATTTATACCATCCCCCACACTTAAGATTAAGTAATGCCCTCATTACTTAAAATCATTAAAATTTAAATTCGAGAGGGCAATATTGAGAAAAAAGGAGTTCGAAAAACCTAGGCATAAAGCCGTAGATCATAGAATATAGGTGAGCGATGGCGCATCCTTCATTTCTTGATGTTCATCACACAAATTCTAATTTGATAGTACCTTAATGCCAGCATCACTAAAACCTTGAAACACATCGTGCACTTTTATTAACGCGTCATGCACTCGACTCGACCCCAAATTTAATGCCTAGTGGGGTTAAACTCCCCCACACTTTATCGGACGAGACGTGAAGTCTGTGGAAAAAGTTCCACGAATCAGAATAGTGAGCCAATCATTTACACCTCAGGTGGTGTATATTATATGATATAAATCCTTTTTTAGTTTCCCGAAAAAGGATAACCTAACCCAAGGGTTAACACATGACTCCCCTCCAAGTGCGGTTTTTAGTAAAATTTTTATTCTTATTGGTGGATCTTGGTCAAATGGGTCTTTATAGATTGTCTTCCCCAAATTGACATCCTCTGGAATAAGCATGGACCCGCTGTGAATCTCAACTATTGAGCGAGGCTCAATTTCCAGCTTCAATTCCTTTAATTCTTCAGTTGTAGGTTCATAACCATTAGCCATGAGAATGAGTAGCAAACTGTCTTCCTCCTTTACCACAAATCTCATCTATATAACTAGAAGAGTAAGAATGTAACTCGGGGAAATCCTGCAAAAGCTCAGAAGGTGGATCTAAACGAGTACATTTTTCAACAACCAGTTTATTTTGCACAATAGATTGTGAAGTTATAAGTTGTGGAGCTGGACTGGACTTTGTCACATTTGAATGTTTCGGAAATAGAATCAACGGTGAATAATGATCGGTAGCAAGTTGCATAGTGGGTAGGGGACTCGAATTTTTTACGTCCGGATTCATGCAACATTGCCAAGACCCATAAAAACACGGGCAGAAACCTTCGACTATCATCCTCTCTTTCATAGACATGTTTTTAGTGTTAACCACAACTTCATCTTCTTCTTTCTCTTGGTACCCCTCGTTGGTAACACTAGAAGATAAATATAATTCGATTAGTTTCCTCCATTCTACTCTCATTCTCTCACCCATTGTTATATTCCTGTGGTCAACCATTTCCCTGCAACTTACAAAAACTAGAAAAGAATAAAAGCACCGACACCAAACAGTGATAAAAAAAATAATACTAATAAAAATTCTACAAAAAAATGATAAAATCTAAAATAATAATAATCACAACTTAGTCAACAATTCTTATCTTGACACAACTGTCCCCGGCAGCGACGCCAAAAACTTGATGTGCAAAATGTGGTATATGAATTATTGTATGAAATAGTATGGAAAAATACCGATTAAAGATTGCTACACACTAATGGGCAGTGTACCCGATCGTGTAGTAGTATAGATAATGGTAAAATTCGTGTATCGTTCCAAGGACAGTTATATGTGCAAGTTAAGATTGTATAAACTAAATTAGGATTTAACTAGATAAAATAAAATCAAACAAATACAAGATATTGGATTGCCCATTAACGATGGACAAATTAATACAGAAATAAGTTTAAAAGACAATATTTTTGGTATTTTAGATTTATAAAAATGAAAAGATAGTTTTAATATCAAATTAAAGGAATATGCTCATCTAGACTTTTTACCCTCGATATTGAATGTTATTATGGATTAAGACCGGATTGATTGACTATGCACGAGAACTAATTGATCGGTTTACCAAGAGTAGTCTTGCGCAAACACTCAAACGGGATTACACGATGCAAGTGATGTTTTTCTCATCTAAGACCTCCTATTTGTAATCAAATAATTCAACTAGTCTAAAGACTTGAATGATGATCATGCCAATGATGTGTTGATCATGATCCACTCCTATGTCAACTAATGGTTTAGCTTAGTTCATCCCCTTGGTCGGTTAAATGCACAATTCACCCAACCCAAGTAATCAATTAAGTGTAGTAATAGGATCCCTATAAACGTCACTCGATAAGGCAAATTTCTAACACCTATTAGCTATATGGAATTGAGTAGTGAAAATATGTATAACATATTCTAGGGAATTGATCGTTCTCCTAAACAACTACACATATCAATTAAGCTATCCGAAAGTATCTACAAGAGACGTTCTTACATTCCTATATAGATTAATCATTTGAACGCAACTTACCCCTTTTGGTAAAAGACGGGAAAAGACTTGTCACTAGGTGTAAATCGATATACTAAATTAACAAGATGATGTTTCTTGGTTAAACAAATATACCAACTAATTAAATCAAAAAGATTAAACTTAACAAGAATGGTTCTTGTATTCAAACATCAAACTATCGCGCATAAGAACAATCAATCAAAAACAAACATTCAATATCTCGGTTATTTATCTAGACAAGTATAAAAAGAACTAGCTAACAATCATATTTAAAGACAATAACAAACTGGAAATAAAGATAGAATTCATTGAACTAACAAGAATCGACCTTTTGAAGAAATCTAGGATGATGATCCTGATGATTCTTGATTCCGGATTGAAATGATGGATTAGGTAATCTTGGATTACTCCAAGGATCACCTTGAATCGTAACCTTTTGTCTTTGAGCATAATGTAAAACTCCCTTTTAGAATGAAGCTGGAAAGGGCCTTAAAAAGGAAGAATATAGCTGGAAAAGCAAGCGTGCGCGGCGCACACAAAAGTAGGTGCGCGGGGCGCACTAGCCACCTACCACCTTTTACTTTACAACTTGATTACACGTCTCAGATCTGCTTTATAGACGAAAAAGGGGGCGTGCGCGAAGAACGTGCTCGGTGCGCACTATAGTGCGCGGGGTGCACTCTTCAATTTTGCATGGTGCGCATTTATGTTTTATTTTAGAAACTTTTTGATCAAATTTTGTCGTGCGCGATAGCGTGCGCGGAGTGCACACCCTCGGTGCACGTTTTTTTTGTTTCTTCGTTATCATTCTTTGTCTTGATATTTAAGTAGTTTAAGATAAATCTTCCTCATTTCTCTCAGTTTTACAATGATTCTAAGCTTAATTACAATACAAAGAAATATACAAGGAAATAATACAAATACAAATGGAAAAACAATGAAAAAGACTTGATATCGCGACTAATGATATGTCTATTTTGAGCAATATTAATAGTACTTGTTGTAATAAAGCAAAGAACATCAATCGGTATGATTCGGTATGATCAAGACAAGGTATATCGCGCACTTTCAATTTTTAGAAAGTTTCGATTTTTAGCAAGTTTTCATTTTTGGAAAGTTTTCATTTTTTGGAAAGTTTCTATTTTTGGAAAGTTTCTATAATTAGAAAGTTTCCTCCTTTAGAAAGTTTTCTTATTTAGAAAAGTCAATAAAAGTCAATTGAAAGTCAAAGTCAAATGAAGGTCAAAGTCAACTCAAGTCACCCTTGGTCAAACTTAGTCAACGTCAAAGTTTAAAGTGTAAATCATATTAATAATATAAGTTATAATATTATTTAAAATAATATTTGTATAAATTAGTCATATCATAAGTTTAATTAAATTAAATTGAATTATAAAGTTACTATAAGTTTAAGTGATATAATAGATATAACATAAGTATTTAATTAATTAATGAAATATTAGTCATATCACAAGTTTTATTAATTAATAATAGAATTATTAATCATAATATATGTATCTTAAATTAATTATGAAATATTGCACATATCATAAGTATTTTGTTATAATTATTAACCCATAATTATTTAATAATTAATTTTTTATCATAAATAATTAATAATTAAGTCTTATAATAAATAAATAATAAATCTTTATTATACGTGTTGATATAATAAATCTTATATCATAAGTTTATACTTAACATAAGTCTTCCATTAATAATAATTGTATTATTAAATCATAAGTTTAATTATAGAAATAATTAAATCATAATATAAATATTAAATGATATAATAAATATATATCATAAGTATTAATTAATAATAATTACTTATATAACCTAAGTAATTTAATAGTAATGAAAATGATTATTCATATAACCTAAGTTCAATTTCATTAACATAAGTTTCATTAAAACTTCATCGGGTCATATCTTGAGCCTCGGGTGTCGGTTTTTGACGAATCTTATATATATCCTCGTCTAACAAACTATCTCGACACCTCAGGATGCTCAAGAACATCCCAATTCAGTTCTAAAAGTCGTGATGAACAGCCATAAACCAAGCATCACTTTAATCCATTTTAAAAACTTGTTTTAGTCATTCCGGGTGATCCGTGGCTCAGATTTTGATGATGCGAGCATGAAAGTTCATCCAATCATCAATCCAATCATCAATCTTTACAAAACCTTGAATCAAGCATAGATTTTGATCCGTAACTCAAAATGAGACAAATCCAAAGCCTAAAAGCATGTACTCAATGAGAGGAACACATTGAGACACTTTAATAAATCAAAAATATGAGTCTTATTTACTGATTTCATCATTAAACCTGCTGTCCAAAATTTGATCAACCGAAAACATACAAATTCATACATTTCTAAGCAATTAAACATCACCAAAATTATATACAAGTACTATAACATTAACATACAATAAAAATCAGTAAAAAATAGATGAAATTGAAAGATTTAGGGTTTATGTTCATACCCAAATCAAGAAGAAGGGTGTTAAAGATCACGAAATGGAGAATCCAAATAAGCAATCAACCTTGAGAAATGATGATCAGTTGTATGATGATTGTTTTTGGTAGAATTTTGAAGGTGGAAGAGTGCTAGGGTTGGCCATGGGTGAGAGGAATTAGAGGAGAAAAGTGATTTAGGGTTTTTGGAATGAAAAGTCACAAATGAGATGTGTAAATGAGACCTAGTCCAAAACAATCAAATGAAAGGGTAAGGAGGCCATGGTTCATCCTATTTTACCTTGGGATGGGCCCTACATGACCTAAAAATGGTTTTCTTAAATTTTCTTTTGTCCCGAAAGTCCAAACGAAGCCCGATTCGTGAAAACACCATTAAGCGATTAAAATTTCGGGACGAACACGCACCCGCGGAAAATAAAATATAGAAATATTTTATAACTTCATATGACATAGAAATATCATAGATAAAATAATTGGGATTTGAAAATCATGAAAGTCTGATCGTTGGTTTGAAAACCGAGACGATTTACCGGATAGAAATCCAAAATACGTACAAAAGTACGAATCTAAATATGAACACATATAATCATATAACATATAATAAGGAAAATATTATTTTTGAATAATAATATAAGTCATATAAATGATGTGACAAGAATACTAATTAACAGAAGTTAAATATTAACGGAAAAGAATGACGAAAAAAGTAGGGTCGTGACACAATTTATCGGCTTGAACTTATTGGATGAGATGGTGGACTCTAGTTTTGTTCGGGAAACACTAGCATATGTGAATTTCATGGCATCTTGAAATGGGAACATCTATTTGGGATATAAGTGGGACTCTAATTGCGTTCGGGATGCATTAGTTTACCCCATTGAGAATGGACGCCATCCGCGATTACAATAGGATTTGTTTTACATCAAGGGTGTGATAAGCAAAGTCTGTAATGTTAAGTCACGAAAGGTTTAGAACTATATTCATGTAATCAATTATTCTTTGACTGTTCTCGAAAATTCACGAATAATATATATATATAACTTAATGTGCATACATATATATATATATATATATATATATATATATATATATATATATATATATATATATGTATATATATATATGTATGATTTTAAGTTATTTAGTAAACGATAGTAACATTCGATTATTGATTCGTTTGATATTTAGATAAGTTAACTAAAACGTTTAAGATGAACCAGTAAAACACTAATTTGCTACAGTATTTTCAAATTTCTACAGTACCTGAAAAGCTACAGTGTTTTCAAAAATCACTATTTGCTATTTGTAGTAAAAAAACTTTGCTACATTAACTTTGCTACAGTAAAACACTATTTTAAAATGAAAATGTGTGTATATATATATATATATATATATATATATATATATATATATATATATATATGTATATACTACAAGACGATGCTTTATAGAAGCAAATAACCAAAACACTTAATTGATTAAAGCTACACTTCGAGTGACATAGTTTATTAATGATTAAGTTTAATTTTTGATAAAGGTACGACTCATGAAACGTAAAGTAAAAGTTTTCTCAATGTACGAAAGGACGTTCGAAAAACTGGAACCGGGACATAAGTTGAGTGACGACGTACGAGTTATCGGAACAAAAATTATAAGTTAACTAGACACGAGAATATAATATAATATATAATTAATTAATATAAATTATATATATTATATATTAATAAATAAATATATCGACGAGGAAGAGTTAAAATACATGTGTGAGCTGGAAAAGGGATCCATGCAATTGCATGGAATCCCCTCACATTAGCCATGCGATCGCATGGCAGGGGATTTCAGGACATCTATAAAAGCTCGATCTGGTTCCAGTTTCTTTCCCCATTCATTTTACTAGTATCATTTAAATTATTTAAATTATTATAATAATTATTATTATTATTAAGATTAATATTATTATTAATCCTATTATTATTAGTAGTATTAGTACATAAAATACTACTCCGAGGCCATGAGCGGGTCACTTTTGAAATGGGTTTTCGAGCGGGATAGAGCTAAGGAAACTATGGGTTATAGCTATGAAGGTTATGGGTATTGCTTAGGGGTTATGACCATGAGTCAAAGGTCAAACCTAGTGTTTATCATCTCTATTGCGTCTACGTACTTTCCTTCAATATTGAATCACAATATTGATACGTGAGCATTCATATCTTATCTTTTATATATTAATTGTGTATCCATGTCTAGTGCTCGAGTATATATATTTATGCATGCTTGTATGCTAAATTCGTCGTTAAACAGTTTATGATTAATCACGAATTAAATACATATATTACTGATAAAAGGTATATGATATGCATGTTTTTGGAAAGCTGACGAAAAATCAATAACTTTTCATTTAGAAATCGCGTAATTTCGGTGAACGAATTAAAAGATATGATCAACTGAATTATGATTGACATTAATTAAAATTGCTTTTGAATCTGCAATTGATATTTAAACAACTTGTATGTAAGATTGATAAATTGAATTTTTGAATATTACCAGCCGAGTAAATGAATCCTTATATAAGGCACGTCTTGTTTTGTTGAACAATTGTCAAAATTGATTATTTTATCATATTTTAAAGCCTTATACAAACTATAGTCTAATTTTACAAGAATTGGGAAACTATGTGAAATGTTAAAATGTTTCTATTATCATAATCATTCAACTATAGTATTGAATCAGATTGACTTTTTGAAATGACTTTTGATAACTTTTGTATGTCAATCTCGAGCATTAGGATTATGATACACTATGACCTGACCTAGCTTGATAGACATTTATTGACTAAGATATGTTCTCTAGGTTGAGATCTATGGTTATTTGGTATTTCGAGTTTCGGTCACATTTCGGTGAACGATTTTATGTGCTGCTAAGGTGAGTTTCATTTGCTCCTTTTTTAATTGCTTTTGCAATCTATATTTTTGGGCTGAGAATACATGCACTTTATTTTAAACGCAATAGATACAAGTACATACTAAATTCTACACCGAGTTTGAACCGAAAATCCCTTAGCTTTGGTAACTAGTAACTGCCAATTATAAGAACTGGTGGGCACGAATAGTTGTATATGGATCCATAGGGCTTGATATCCCCGTCCGAGCTAGAGCACTAGCCTTTTAACGGACGTATGCTATTTGAGAAGCGTACACGTTGGTTTGCGTGTATTATTAAGATGATTATACAAAGGGTATAAATTATATATTCGTTAAGTTTAGTTACCAGGGTGCTCAATCTTGTAGAATATTTTGATAAACGTTTCTGGATGAAACAACTGAAATCTTGTGATCCACCTTTACGTACAGATTATGCAAAACATTAAAACTATGAACTCACCAACCTTTGTGTTGACACTTGTTAGGATGTTTATTCTCAGGTTCCCTAGAAGTCTTCCGCTGTTTGCTTATATGTTAGACAAGCTATGTGCATGGAGTCTTACATGGCATATTTTTTCAAGGAAACGTTGCATTCACCAAATCATCACCATGTATCTTATTTTGACTGCATTGTCAACAGAAGTACTATTGTAAACTATTATTTACGGTGATTGTCTATATGTAGAAATCATCACATGTCGAAAACCTTTGATTTAAATATTCATTTATGGTATACCTTTTCAAAAGAATGCAATGTTTATAAAACATATCATATAGAGGTCAAATACCTCGCAATGAAATCGATGAATGACGTATTCGTCCATATGGATTTGGAGCGATCGTCACAGTGTGACAAGCTTTAAGATAGCACTGATTGTGCTTAATCATTGATATGTAACGTTGTTTGAAATGTCATATGTGATTGATGGCACTAGTCGTGTTTAATTGTTGATATGTAGTGTTGCTTGAAATGTTGAATAATATATAGTACTGGTTGTGTTTACTTGTTGATATGTATTATTTCTTGAATGTTGAATGTGATAGATTTAACCGGTTGGTGCTCAATTATTGATATGAATTGTTCTTGAAATTTTTAATGTGATAGATAGCACCGGTTATGCTTAATTGATTATATGTGTTGTTGCTTGAGGTGTTAGATGTGATAGGTAGCATGCTTTTGCTTATTCAATGGTATGTATTTCTACTTAAGATGTGGATATGACTAATGGTATGCTTGCATATGTGTGTATATGTTGAATTAACTAAGCCTTAGCCTTAGCTTACCCATTTGTTCAATGGATTTCTTGTTCTTTCTGGCTTGGTTATTTGGAGTAAGCCTATTCATTTTCCTAATAGTATCAAATATACTAATCTTTGTGCTCTTTATTATTCTGAAAGAGGGATTGGCTTTTAATGAGAGATGTTTTTGAGTCTAATAAGAGCTTGGGGTACCGTAAATTGAGATTGTTTTATAGGCTTGGGTGCAGACATGGGTAAAGGTAACCTAAATGCATAGCGTCTTGAAATGGATGACTTTTGATGACGGATTGTACTTTAGTAATCTTAGTTGGCTTAGATGGGGTAGGAGCAACCCCGAGATCATGCTCTCAATATGTATGGCTCGATTTGAACGTTCGTTTCAAAATTTAAATGTCGTTATACTTGTTTAATGACCTCGAACTGGCCTAGCGGTAAATGACCTTTTTGACTTTATGTGTGTTTTATCAGTGAAAATTTGAATTATACGTTTATATTTATTATATTGACTATTTCAATGCGTTTTGTGACAAGGGTCACACAACATATTTTTTTATTTGAATTGGTCCTCGTTAGGACCGTTTAATGAGGTGTGTTGCGTTACAAATAAATGGTAAATACTCGCGTGAAGTGTTAATTGCGCAATATGAGGCTCGTACGCGCATGTAGTGACTCTTTTGCACGCAAAAACATGTATGACATATCGTTCTACTTAAATAAGGCTCTCGGTACCCGTGTTGGGTCCCTCGCATACCAGATATCACGTGTGCGCGAATGACTTGGTTCCGTGAATAGGTTAGGTGTAATATTGACCCATGTGGCATGTTTGAATGTTTCAAACTATTTTAGTGATAGACAGTGAGTTGAAAAAATGCACTAACTTATGATATGATATTCTCAAGTGATAAAGAAACGGATAAGGCACGATAATATTAGAATTATGAGTTTTTGCTGATATCAAGTGAGTGGGACTATCCTTTCGGATATATGTATAAAATAGCATGTTATGCTGCCGTTGCCATGTTTGGACTGACCTATTTGTGATATTGTTGAATATACTATGTTGTGTATGTATGTTTATGAGTACAATTTGCCCGTTAGCCTTGAATTGTGAGGCTGGATAAAAGGGGTCAACCTTAAATTGTGAGGGTGGGTTCCATTATTGCTAACTGTATAGTATAGCTTTGAATGACGCATGCCTTGTGTCTAGATTACTATACTAGTTATTTAGCAACAATAACTATCGTTAAACTATAGTCCGATCAGTTAGTAGATGTAGGTCACGTCAGACCGCCGGTCTCCTTGTGGTTGTTTAATTATTGGGTACGCATGCAATTGTTTTATAGCTTGATGATGTATGCTTGTATTTGTTAGGATGTTTCACTTAGCTTCTTGCCAATCCCCCAAATCTTCTCCCCTCCAAGTTAGGATGTTTTGCATGCTTTGGGAATGGGAGAATAACTTGCCTGATTTGTTATGTTTGACACCGATTGTGATATGTGATGTCTCTACTATAATAATTTAACTATTTTAAAACATAATAATAGTTTTATATAATGTATGGTACGAATATGTCCTAATATAGTTGAAGTTTGGTTTAATGTATTCCATTGTGTCAATTTAAAAAAAATATATGGTGTTACAAGTTGGTATCATAGCATAGGTTTTGCAACATGTACACTTGAGTGTCATGTTACCAAATCTTGACTTAAGTCGTGTCAAACATACAAGTGGGTAAGGGTTGAGTAAATGTAGACTATTTATGCTTGTTAGTTGATTGGTACTAACTGATTATCAACTAAGCTTTTGTGAGATGATGTGACAAAACATGTATGGCTGATGAAAACAAAAATTTCACTGCCCCTCGAACCCCAGAATCTTCATAGCTCATGAAGAAGGTTATGAATTAGAAGACAAACAATGAGAATACACTCTTCAGTTGGAAGGATAATTAAAAGAGGCAAGGGATCGGCCAGTAGAGTTAGTAACCAATAAACCTACCATTACTTCAACTGCTAATGTTGAACCTGCACCTCCGGGTTTTTCAACACCACAATCTCATTCTGTACCCATTAGAACCACGTCACTACCACAATTTATGTTTCCTCCTTAGTTTTAAATTCCACTCCAATATCATATTCTGCCACCATTCAACTACCAATATCCTAATCAAATGGTGCAGAGCAGTGGATGCTACCAATGTGAACCTGACTTGCTAGTTACTTATGTAAGTCGGTTGTTGAAGAATAAACGATGGTCTGGTTAGATTCTCTTATTTCCCACGTACTGAAAGAGCAAATAAGTCAAATCACTTGGGATCAGTTTTACGAAAAGGTGTGCAAGCAGTATTGCACTTCATACGAGATCAAATATTGAAAAGAGAGTTAAAGATGAGGTGATAGAATAATACACTGATAAACTACGATTTGTACAAAAAGGGGTCCCGGATGAGCATCGAAAATTGATCATTTTGTGAAGTTCATATTTTTATTGTACCGAACAATGGCGAGAATAGTGAGTACTGTAACACCATATTTTTTTATTCACAATGGAAGACATAATTACATAAACGGCATAATTTAATATAAATCCTTTCTTATTTACAAATGTGCAAAACAAGTGTTACGTTAAACGATGGTTTATATATACAAAATACTAGACATCAGAGTTTGGTTTTGTCAAACATATCTTCAAAGTATGCAAAAGATTCAAAACCTGCAAGGGAGGATGTGGAGGATTAGCACAAAGCTAAGTGAATGGAACTACCTAACGAATCTAGCATATAATAGCAACTTGTACAACAACAACCAAGAACAATAACAACAATCAACTCCAACTAGAGGACCGACGACTCGTACGTACCTGCAATCACTATCTGGTCAAGCTTTACCGATAGTCCCTACTACTGAATCTCCAGTATAGTCATCCACATGTAATGAGTGCGTCATTCCGCTCTATACTCAAAATACAGTAGCACTTGGACCTAAGCTGACATATCGAGGTTGACCTCTTTGAGTTTTACATGGCATATTGATGTTACACCAACTAGTGCACGAACAACCATATAATCAACGTAGCATCTCAACAATAATACTAAAGCATGGAAATCTATCAACAGTATAATCAAAGTAGAACAACTTGCTACTCTTACTATATCCAGAGATATTCCCACTCACCGATTACCAGCACGAGAAGGTGCTCAGAGATCTTATGTTACTGAGCCTTCTCCTTGTCATTATCACCTTAAATTGATCACAAAATCGCAAAGAATAGATTGCTAGTCTTGGATTCCAACAATTCAACAAGATTGAAGTTAGAGTTTGCAAAGTAATGGAAACTAGGTATGAGTTCTCCATTTCTATTTTTAGGAAAAAGGAAAGAAGCATCCAAAATTTACATATATAAATAGGTATTAATTCGTACCTCATATCACATGGGTAATTAACTATTTTCGGTAATCTATTGCACTTCGTTAGGCAGCCGTAACAGGTCCAAGTGAAACATTCGGTCAAATACCTTTTGACAACCTCTATATGATCATTTGAAATAAACATTTACATTCATTTTAGTTAAGAAAGTTTACCAAAGATGAAGATCTAAATAAGTTATAAGTTTTAAAGATAAAACAAACATAAATGTACGTTGACTCAAATGTCAACTAAAACCCACGACATTTTATATTGTATAAAAATTGAATGCAAAATAATATTTTAATAAAATCTGCGACACCATGTGGACTCTCTAAACACCAGCAGAAGCATATAATCAATCATCACCTGAGAATAAAAGATGCAAGAAAAATGTCAACAATGTTGGTGAGTTATAGGTTTGTTATAACAACTTGTATAAAAATTAGACCACAAGATTTAATGTTGAAAAACGTATAAAATGTTTATTCCATTTTAAGTGAGCATTCGGTAACTTAACTTAACTCATTTGTATTTACCCTTGTATATAATATACACTGAACATGTTTATCATCTTCGAAGTACTATGCATTCGTTTAAGACTAGCGCGACTAGTACGAATGGGGCGGTCAGGCCCGATACATCTATCAATAGAATTCGCGTCTACCAGTGTCAGAAACCAGTAGTTACAAGTTACCTAATTAGGGTATATTTGTGTTCAACTCACAATGAATAATTTGTAATTTAACCACCTGTGTCTAACATGTAAATAAAAAGAGCATGTATTCTCACACCAAAAGATTTAAAAGATTGAAAGGTGTGACTATAACTCATCTTAGAGTGCACTGAGGAATATAACACACGTACACGATTAAAAGATCAAGTATGATCAAGACTTCAACCTGATTACGAAAGTAAGTACGTAAAAGTTAACTTAGGTCAGGTCAATGCATGATAGTCGTAGTACTTGATGTGGATTTAATATTAAGTGACAAAATTTTCGATTAAGTTTAAGTATTAGGTATACTTTCTATTTTTAGTAACATTCTATTTTAGGAAGGTTTCAATCTATAGTAAGTTATTATTTGTAGAAAGTTTCTATTTTTGAAAACTTTCCTTATTTAGAAAGTTTCCTTATTTAGAAAGTCAACTTAAGTCAAACGATAAAGTCAACTCCAGACAACCTAAGTCAACCTTGATATTTAATGTATAATTAATTTAACATCATATATTATGATATTATTTGATATAATATAATAATTAATTTGTTATATTATAAGTTTAATTAAACTGAATTAATTTAATTAATTTATCATAAGTTAAATGATATTATAAATAGAACATAAGTATTTAATTAAATATTACTCATATCATAAATATTTTTAATTAGTAATATATTATTAATTATGTTATAAGTTTTTAATTAAATTATAATATCATAAGTAGTTAAATTAATTATTAAATTTCATATATATAAACTATATAATAAGTTTAAATTAGTTAAATAATTATAATTTTATATCTTAAGTATTTATTATTTCTTATATAACATAAGTATTTTATTTATTAATAATAAGTTTATAGATATGATAAGTTTAATTATCTTAATAATAGTAATCGATTAAATAATACCATAAATAATATCATAAGTGTTATTAGTTAATAATTATTTTTATATCTTAAGTATTAAATAATATTAATAAATATTATTATATATTTTTTATCATAAGTATTTTTAACATAAGTATTTTTAACATAATTTTAATTTATACATATTACTATACTGTAAAATACATATAAAATTGAACCGTAAGTCCGTTCGACACAAAATTTTCGATGGGACCATTTGAACAAACCCTACAACATAGGTTCATATATCAGGCATGGAATCCAATGCAAAAACCTGGAAAAATTCATACTTTATATTATTTATATTTTAAAACTTGAAAGTATCATATTTTTTTAATCGTACGTCCGTTTTTAAGGCACTTTATATGTTTTCGATTCACAACAACAATCCTGACACCATGGTCTCATCAAGACATCCCAGATGTGGCACGAATTTCAAGGCCATGGCTACTGTACTTTATTATTTATATTATTAATTTTATAACAACTTAATTCGTTCGTATCTTTTGATCTTTTAATCCGTTTAACGCGAATCTTAAACGAAAATCGCACTACTCGATGAAAGGAAATCAACGAGCTACAATTCTATGTCAAGTAAATGTGGCACGGATCCCAAAAACACTGATTTAGGGTCTATCTGGATTTTATCAAATTGAAAAGTACAATTTTTAACATAATTTAATTATACAAACATTACCTCAACAATTCCTAAGCACTAGTAACTAATTATAATGCATATTAACATGTAAATAAATAGTAATTGAAAAAATTATGGTTTTATAACTACCTTAAATCAAGAATCAAGAAAGAAAGAATCGTTGATCAGATCGAGAGAAGCACGAAGCTAACCAACTTGAATGAAGCTTAACAAATATGAAGATGAGTTTAAAAAATAATGATGATGGTTATGATGGTAAAAATTGGCCAAAGAAAGAGAGGAGAGAAAAAGAGAATTTTTGTGTTTTAGGTTGTATGTATGCAATTGTATTATAGCTTGATGGTGTATGTCTGTATCCGTTAGGATGTTTCATTCACTTAGCTTTGTGCTAATCCCTACATCTTCTCTCCTGCAGGTTAGGATGTTTTGCATGCTTTGGGAACGTGAGAAGAACTTCACTGATTTGTTATGTTTGAAACTGTTTGTGAACTCAGATGTGTATATTATACTAATTTAACAAATATGAAATGTAACACTGGTTTTAGGTAATGTACGGTAAAATACGTCTTAATATATATGAGGTTTCGTTTAATATATTCCACTGTGTCAATTAAAAAAATACGATATTACAATTTGTTGCATAGTTTATATAGGTCAGAAAGAGATATATGGGTCTTTAATAGCAAATGAGGCACAATGGTCAGTTATGCAGAAAATTTTGTCTCACCGTAAAATTATGATGAATAAACACAAATTACGGTCAAATTTTTACGGTTGGGCATTTGACCACCTTAATTTTACGGTGGAAGGTCGTAAATTTATGGTGGGTTTAATTCAAATTGTTGATGTGCCAACAAGTTTAAAAAGTGAGTTCATCGCAAATAAAGATATAATTCAATTTTATGATGGCGTTGATGAGAAGGAGGAGTAATTTAAATTTGTTATGATATAAGTAATTTTATTTTATACACTTTTTTTAATTTATGTTATATTCAAAGATATAAAATTTTTAATTAATGTACATATTTTAGAACATAGTTTTAGTTTATTATTATTTTTAATCAAGAAAATACAACCAACAATAAAAAAATTAATTTTCATGCCAGCAACAACTTTTCCAACAGCTTTCTTCATTATAACCCTTTTCCTTCTACTTTACCATGCCACAGACATTCTTCCAAAAAAATTGACTTCCACTTCAGGCCATAATCACCATTATCTATTATCTTACTATAAATTTTCACCATCTACAGGTACTTTAACCAAACATATCCCTTATCAGATTGTCATTATTAAACTGTAATTTACAATTTGCTATTGGAGTTTTTTATAACGGCAGTTAAGAGTTACTGACGTGAGTCCGAACGTGATGTCAAAACCACTCACCTGATCATGTTCTGGGACAAACATTACAGTTCTACTGCCCCTCAGGAGGAACCCTCACGGCGAATTCATACGGAGATCGCGTTTGGTAAAATTTCCTCGGGTGAGGCACAAAGACAGGACGTACGAGACCTCCGAGGTCAATAAAACTGACAGGTAACCTCAAAGAGATAGCTCAAAAAAGTATTATCAGGTAAGATGAGATGCAAACCACCAAATATGCACCATATTGTAGTGACCCAAACTTTTCCATGATTATATATTAAATGAAAACTATATTTGCAAGATTAAATGTTTCCAACATGTTAAACAATCAAACTTGTTAAGACTTGATTAATTGAAATGAGTTTCATGTAGACAATTGACCACCCAAGTTGACCGGCGATTCACGAACGTTAAAACTTGTAAAAACAACATGATATATATATATATATATATATATATATATATATATATATATATATATATATATATATATATATATATATGTATATATATATGTATATATATATATATATATATATAACATGATATTATGATGAGTAAGTATCTCACCAAGTACATTAACAATGAGTTATATACATAAAATGAAAGTAGTGAATTAAGAAACGCGAAACGATATATATAACGGCTATTGTTACAACAACGTCTTACTAAATACATATGTATCATGTTAAGATATTAATACACTATGTTTAACATCATGAAATGATAATTACATATATCATTAAGCATATTAACAATGAACTACACGAGTAAGATGAGACTACCAACTTAAGGATTTCGAAACAATACATATACGTAATGATTATCGTTGTAATAGTATTTTACACACACACACACACACACACACACACACACACACACACATATATATATATATATATATGATATTAAGATATATTAATACACCATGTTAACATGTTAACATAACAATTTAACATCTCATTTAAGTGTAATAACAATGGATCAATTACATTTAAAAAGATCGTTAACTTAAAGGTTCCGAAACAACACTTACATATAACGAATAACGATGACTTAACGACTCAGTTAAATGTATATACATGTAGTGTATTAAGATGTATTAATACACTTTTGGAAGACTTCACGAAATATATCAAAGTACTTCTACTTAACAAAAATGCTTACAATTACATTCTCATTTATTTTCATCAACAATTCTACTCGTATGCAACCGTATTATTACTCGTACAATACACAGCTTCTAGATGTATTTACTATTGGTATATACCAATAGAAAAACATCAAAATCAGACTCCTAATCAGCTACTTTTGTTCTCTAGCATGGATGATTGATCAAGTTGGCCATTAGGGATAATAATTGCACTAAAAATCAAACTACAATTTGCATATAAACACATGCATATACAAGTTTTTATGTACCATCACACACACTTGCATTTTTCAATTTTCTTTCATCTATTTGATCTCTCTCTTGTTCTATGATGATGTTCTAAGTGTTCTTCATCATATTCAACAAAATCTATATCAATCTAGCTCCTAAAACCAACCTTTGATCAACCTACAAAACAACTACTCAGGAACACTTCAATAACACTTTCAAGTTTAATAGCTTACTTTCAATCTTGCAAATCCATTTCAAGTGATCATCCAACCTCAAGAAATATTTCTTATTTATAGTAAGATATCTTTCTAATACAAGGTAATACTCATATTCAAAGTTTGATTCAATTTCTATAACTATAACAATCTTATTTCGAGTGGAAATCTTACTTGAACTTGTTTTCGTGTCATGATTCTACTTCAAGAACTTTCAAGCCATCCAAGAATCCTTTGAAGCTAGATCAGATTTTGTCACTTCCAGTAGGTTTACTTACTAAACTTGAGGTAGTAGTGATGTTCATAACATCATTCGATTCATATATATAAAACTATCTTATTCGAAGATTTGAACATGTAATCACTAGAACATAGTTTAGTTAATTCTAAACTTGTTCGCAAACAAAGTTAATCCTTCTAACTTGACTTTTAAAATCAACTAAACACATGTTCTATATCTATATGATATGCTAACTTAATGATTTAAAACCTGGAAACAAAAAGAACACCGTAAAACCGGACATACGCCGTCGTAGTGAAACCGGGGGCTGTTTTGGGTTAGAAAAATAAAAACTATCTTAATCTTAGAATTGGAAGTTTGTTTTCTGGAAAAATAATATTACATATGAACATGATACTATATCCAAAAATCATGGTTAAACACAAAGTGGAAGTATGTTTTTCAAAATGGTCATCAAGATGTCGTTCTTTCGACGGAAATGACTACCTCTTTAGTAAATGACTTGTAACCTGTATTTCCGACTATAAACTTGTACTTTTTATGTTTAGTTTCATAAATTAAAGTTCATTATAAAACCATAGCAACTTGAATCACTTCAAACGGATTTAAAACGAAGAAGTTATGGGTAAAACAAAATTGGAAAATTTTACTTGTTGTAGCTACGAAAATTTTATAACAAATCTACACTAATCATATCCTAGCTAACTTATATTGTATTATACATGTATTCTAACATATATTATGTAATCTTGGGATACCATAGACACGTATACAATGTTTTGACATATCATATCGACCCATCTATACATATTATTTGGAACAACCATAGACACACTATATGCTGTAATGTTCGAGTTCGCTATACAGGGTTGAGGTTGATTCTAAAAATATGTATACTTTGAGTTGTGATCTAGCCTGAGACGTGTATACACTAGGTCGTGGATTGATTCAAGATAATATATATTGATTTATTTCTGTACATCTAACTGTGGACAACTAGTTGTAGGTTACTAACGTGGAGTGCTAACTTAACAAACTTAAATCATAAAAACGTAATAAAAAAATGTTGTAAATATATTTCAATCATACTTTGATATATATGTACACATTTGTTATAGGTTCGTGAATCGACTAGTGGCCAAGTCTTATTTCCAACGAAGGAAAAATCTGTGAAAGTGAGTTATGGTCCCATTTTTTAAATCTAATATTTTTGGGATGAGAATACATGCAGATTTATAAATGTTTTACAAAATAGACACAGATACGTGAAACTACATTCAATGGTTGAATTATTAAACCGAATATGCCCCTTTTTAGTCTGGTAATCTAAGAATTAGGGAACAGACACCCTAATTGACGCGAATCCTAAAGATAGATCTATTGGGCTCAACAAACCCCATCCAAAGTACCGGATGCTTTAGTACTTCGAATTTATCATGTTCGAAGGGAGTCCCGGAATGATAGGGGATATTCTATATGCATCTTGTTAAGGTCAGTTACCATGTGTTCACCATATGAATGATTTTTATCTCTATGTAGTTTGCGAAATGCCTGATACGAGATGTGTATTTATGAGAAATTAAATCTTGTGGTCTATTATTACAATTTGATAAATATATAGGTTAAACCTATAACTCACCAACATTTTTTGTTGACGTTTTAAGCATGTTTATTCTCAGGTGATTGTTAAGAGCTTCCGCTATTGCATACTAAATTAAGAACAAGATTTGGAGTCCATGCTTGTATAATATTGTTTAAAAACTGCATTCGAAGACATATATTGATGTGTAATATTATTGTAAACCATTATGTAATGGTCGTGTGAAAACGCTCTATTTTAGATTATCATTATTTGATAATCGTCGTAATATTTTAAAAGTTATGGGTTGTTTTAAAATCGAATGCAGCCTTTGAAAAACGTCTCATATAGAGGTCAAAACCTCGCAACGAAATCAATTAATATGGAACGTTTATAATCATTATGAACGGGACATTTCAGTTGGTATCCGAGCGTTGGTCTTAGAGAACCAGAAATTTGCATTAGTGTGTCTAACCGAATTTGTTAGGATGCATTAGTGAGTCTGGACTTCGACCGTGTTTTCTTTAAAAACAATTGCTTAACATTTTTTTGTTGGAAATTATATATTATTAACATGTAAATATTATGTGATATATTAATCTCTTAACGTGTTTGATATTGTGTGATAGATGTCTACCTCTAATACAAATCCCATCGACTCACCTAATAATAATGAAGAGTCGAATATATATTGGGAAGATTCACAAATTCCCGAAGAGGAATCGGAAGAAGAGAAACCGGAAGAAGAGGAACCGGAAGAGAAGGAACCCGAAGAAGAAGAGGTTCCGGGGGAGGAAATATTAGAAACCACTGAAAAACAGATAAATAAAAGAAAATCCTCAACCAGTGGACCAAAATTAATAATGGTCAATGGTGTTTCCGCCGAGGAAGCAAAATATAGGGAAGATTACCAATTTTCCGATGAATCGGATCCCGATGAGTATTCCGATGATGTTATAGAAATTACCCCGACACAATTTGAAAAGGCAAAAGAAAATAATAAGGGAAAAGGCATAAAAATAGAAAAACCCAAGTCCAACCCCGTTGACCTCTATGTTAACATGAAATGTCCCGATGGTAAATACCGTCAACACCCGTATTTCTTAAGTTTTAGCTATATCCCGGGAACATCTAAGCTACCGGGTCCTTCTAGACCATTTGTGAAAAGTACGGCTCGTATTAGGGGAGCACCATATATCCCTAAGAAATTAGTGAAACAAACCAAGTCCGAAGAAGAAGAAACAAGTGAGTCTGAATAAAGAGTTGTAATCATGCAGTGTAATATATGTGATATAAGTGTGCTTGTACTTTCATGTTGTATGTAAAAAATTGCTTGTATTATTTGATAATTATCTTTTACGAATCTAATTCTCGTCTGTTTTACAGTATAAAAACACAAAGGACGTTAAGGATGGACAACTAAAAATTTTAGAAGACCTACCCGGGGACATGATTGATGAAATCTTGTCTAAAGTCGGTCAGAATTCGTCGGCACAATTATTTACGGAAAAATTAGTTTGTAGAACATTTGAAGAACGTTCCAGGCATGCCTTAGTTTATAAAAGGCTTTCATTTGAAAGATGGGGTATATCACATTGGGGACACCGTAAGTTACGCCGTGTTTTCTTTAAAGCGTTAAATGCGGGGAACCCAAATGCAATTTTATTCTACGGGTTAAGAACCTATTTTGACTCAACATATCCCAATGTAGGACTTCGTGAGTTAGAAAGAGCTTATAACATGTAACATAAAGAAGCATGTTATGCTTACGGGTTAGTGGTGTTCGCTTCTCACCAAAGTGAGAAAAAGAACATCAGATTAAAACTTTTAAATAAAACCTTCCCACAAGTGACGGATTCAGTAGTTGGGGTGTGAAACAAGGTTTTTAGATTATTACGAGGCTGTTGGGCATTACGAAACCCTCGTCCCTTTGATGACGTTACAACATGATGTCTTGTCAACGGCCACAACGGTTATGTTCCACAAGACCAAGGATGGGAAGTAGTTTTAGTAAAACCAGAATGCATGACTTGTTTCTGGACTTATGAATTACGTGTTTTTATTGCCTTTGCTGAACGACTTGTGTATTAATTAGGATTGTTGTCACAACTGTTTTGATCAAAGTTATTGTGTGCTATATTTCATGCTATATGTATAATAGCGGTATTGTAAATTTGTAAAATATTGTATAAAAGTTTGAACGCGAAATATTATTATAATCAGTTTTTCATATAGAATTGTAGTAGTTGAGTTGTATATTAGCTACTAAGTATGAACTTAACGGGTAGGTACTACCCGAATTAAAACTATAAAACGCTAATATGAAGAAAAAGCTTTTATAAATGAGTTCATACTATGCTACGAAATACTATTGGCTACTCTTAATATTCTATATGATTAACTTAATTCTTTTAGGCTATTTTTGAAGGAAATGGCACCGACGACTCGTCAGAATTTGAACATGAGCGAGGAAGACTTCCGTGTTTTCCTTGCAGCAAACATAGCCACAATACTGGCTGCAATGCAAAACAACAACAACAATAACTCTGAATCTAGCAATGCAAATAATGCCACAAGAAATTGTGTAGGATGCTCCTACCAAGAATTCATTGCCTGTAAACCTCTGGAATTCGATGGAATCGAGGGTCTAATCGGATTGAAACTTTGGACTGAAAAGGTTGAATCGGTGTTTGCCATAAGTAATTGTACTGAAGAAGACAAAGTAAAGTACGCTGCGCATACCTTCACAGGTACTGCGTTAATATGGTGGAATACTTATCTAGAGCAAGTGGGACAAGATGCTGCATACGCACTACCGTGGTCAGCATTCAAACATCTGATGATTGAGCAGTATCGTCCCAGAAACTAGGTCAATAAGCTCAAAGTAGAGCTTAAGGGATTACGAACATAAGGATTCGATATTACCACATACGAACGACGATTCACGGAGTTGTGTTTATTGTGCCCAAGAGCGTTCGAAGATGAAGAGGAGAAAATCGACACATTTATAAAAGGGTTACCAGAAAGGATCCATAAAGATATAAGTTCACACGAGCCCGCCTCCATACAAAAGGCGAGTTGAGTGGCTCATAAACTCATAAATCATATTAAGGAAAGAATCAAAGAGCAGGAAGCCGAAGAAGCCAACACGAAACAAATAAAGAGAAAGTGGGAAGAAACCAGTGACAAGGGTCACAATTTTAACAATCAACACAGCAATCACAACTTCAATCGCACCAAATTTTGCAACAAAAACCGCAACAACAACTATCCCAACAATAATAACAATCGCAACAACAACCATTTCAATAACAACAAACAACAGAAACAAGCATGCTTTAGGTGTACAGAGTACCATCCGAATATGTTATGCATAACATTTTGCACCAAGTGTAAGAGAAGTGGTCATGGCACGGAAAAATGTGAGGTTTACGGACCAAAGAACAACAAAAATAAAGAAACAAAAAATGTCGGAACAAATAATGCCGACGTAGTTTGTTATAAATGTGGAAAACCGGGCCACACTATTAGAAATTGCCCAAACCAAGGGAATACTAATGGGCAAGGCCGCGGAAGAGTTTTCATTATTAATGCGGCAGAAGCGCAGGAAGACCCGGAGCTTGTTACAGGTATATTTCTTATTGACAATACATCTGCTTATGTTTTATTTGATTCGGGTGCGGAAAGAAGATATATGAGTAGAGATTTTTGTGCTAAATTAAGTTGTCCACTGACACCTTTGGATAATAAATTTTTACTCGAATTATCAAACGGTAAATTAATTATAGTAGATTATATATGTCGGAATCGAGAAATTAAACTGGTTAGCGAAACATTTAAGATTAATTTGATACCTGTAGAGTTAGGAAGTTTTGATGTGATAATTGGCATGGACTGGTTGAAAAAGGAGAGAGCAGAGATCGTATGTTACAAAAATGCAATTCGCATTGTACGCAAAAAAGGAAAACCCTTAATGGTGTACGGAGAAAAGAGCAACGTGAAGCTAAATCTTATTAGTAATTTGAAGGCGCAAAATCTAATAAGAAAAGGTTGCTATGCTGTTTTAGCACATGTCGAGAAAGTACAAATCGAATAAAAGAACATCAATGATGTTCCCGTCGCAAAAGAATTTCCCAATGTATTTTCGAAAGAATTACCGGGACTACCTCCACACCAATCTGTTGAATTTCAAATAGATCTTGTACCAAGAGCTGCACCAATAGCTCGTGCTCCATACAGACACATACCCAGCGAAATGAAGGAACTCCAAAGCCAATTACAAGAACTTTTAGAGCGTGGTTTCATTCAACCAAGCACATCACCATGGGGAGCTCCTGTTTTGTTTGTCAAAAAGAAGGATGGTACATTCAGGTTGTGTATCGACTACCGAGAGTTGAAAAAACTTACCATCAAGAACCGTTATCTACTACCGAGAATCGACGACTTATTTGATCAACTACAAGGCTCGTCGGTTTATTCGAAGATCGATTTACGTTCTGGATATCATCAAATGCGGGTGAAGGAGGATGATATTCTGAAAACAGCTTTTAGGACGCGTTACGGTCATTACGAGTTTATGGTTATGCCATTTGGTTTGACTAACGCACCAGCTGTGTTCATGGACCTTATGAACCGAGTTTGTGGACCATATCTTGACAAGTTTGTCATTGTTTTCATCGATGACATACTTATCTACTCAAAGAATGATCAAGAGCACGAAGAACATTTGAGAAAAGTGCTAGAATTGTTGAGGAAATAAAAACTGTACGCTAAGTTTTCAAAGTGTGTATTTTGGTTGGAAGAAGTTCAATTCCTCGATCACATAGTGAACAAAGAAGGTATTCAGGTGGATCCGGCAAAGATTGAAACCGTTAAAAAATGGGAAACCCCGAAAACTCCGAAACTCATACGCCAATTTTTAGGATTAGCTGGTTGCTACAGAAGATTCATCCAAGATTTTTCCAAAATAGCAAAACCCTTGACTTCATTAACGCATAAAGGGAAGAAATTTGAATGGAAGGATGAACAAGAAAAAGCATTTTAATTGTTGAAGAAAAAGTTAACTACGGCACCTATATTGTCATTGCCTGAAGGGAATGATGATTTTATGATATATTGTGACGCCTCAAAGCAAGGTCTCGGTTGTGTATTAATGCAACGAATGAAGGTAATTGCTTATGCGTCTAGACAATTGAAGATTCACGAGCAGAATTATGCGACGCATGATTTGGAATTAGGCGCGGTTGTTTTTGTATTAAAGACTTGGAGACACTACTTATATGTGGTTGATAGTGTTCCAAATGAACATATATTTAGTAGCAATATCGTTCCAATATGTAAAGTTTTTTAATGTAATTTCCTTATTTTTAGTTGTAATAGTTAAATAAATAAGTGCGAAGACGAAAGACGCAAATCGCTCGAAAATGAAGATTTAAAGACAAAAACGAAGATTTGAAAGACCAAAACATCCAAAAAGCTCAAATGTACAAGATACAATTCAAAAGGTTCAATTTATTGATGAGAAACGTCTAAAAATGACAAGAGTACAAGTTACAAAACGCAAAGTACAAGATATTAAATTATACGAAAGGACGTTCGAAAATCCGAAACCAGGACATGAACCAACTCTCAAAGCTCGACGCAACGGTGTAAAAATTACGAGTCAACTATGCACAAGAATAAAATATAATATTTAAATAAATCATAATAAGAATAATATTAAATAATAAAAAGTTGTTAATTGAGCATAGTTCAGGGGTCGTAAATGAAAATTTCAAATTCTAATTTTCCTATAAAGCGATGATCTATGTTCGATGAATGGGAAGAAGATTTTTTTTTCGATCAAATTTTTCTATTTTTTTTTCTTACTTTTCTATATCAATATCCAATATCTATATTTATAATTCTCTATCATAATGTTAATGTAATCAGATATAACAATAATCTTAATTTTAATTTTAAATTATGATAATAATAAGATTTATGATAGAGATCTTTTGAGTATGTAAGTCGAAATTCTGTCCGTGTAACGCTACGCTATTTTTAATCATTGTAAGTTATGTTCAACCTTTTTACATTAATGTCTCGTAGCTAAGTCGTTATTATGCTTATTTAAAATGAAGTACTCATGATGTTGGGCTAATTACTAAAATTGGGTTATTGAACTTTGGACCATAATTAAGGTTTGGGCAAAAGACCGAAACTTGTGGAAATTGGATTATTGACTATTAATAGATGGGGGGTATTGTCTAATTGAGTGACAACTCATTGGAGTCTGTCGAACCTATCTTCAAATTAATTAACCTAATAATTAATAATGATTATGGTTGTCCTATTTAGTGATGTTCATATGGAATCTGTTATAATCATTTAATTAATCAATTGGGTTGGGTAATTGATTATTCATTCTGATCAAGTGGATGAATTAATATTCATAAACTAATTAAAACAGGGGTGGATTACATACAGTGATAACTGGTGTAATTGTTGACAGAAGTGATAACTGCGTCACAGTTTAAATCCTTAATCAGTTGGAATATTTGACTTCGGGTATAAGGGTAATTTGACGAGGATACTCGCACTTTATATTTATGACCGATGGACTATTATGGACAAAAAACCAGATAGATGTATCAAATAAACCAGGACAAAGGACAATTAACCCATGGTAATAAATTAAAATCAACACGTCAAACATCATGATTACGGAAGTTTAAATAAGCATAATTCTTTTATTATATTTCTCATCGTATCTTTATTTACTGTCATTTTATTACTCGCAATTTTATTTACTGTCATTTTATTTATTGTCATTATTTTACGCACTTTAATTATCGTCATTTATCTTTGCGCTTAAAATATAGAATCGACAAACCGGTCATTAAACGGTAAAACCCCCATTTTATAATAATATTACTACTTATATAATTATTTATATTTTGTATAAATATAGTTGTTAAAAATATAGTAAGTATCACCAGCTCCCTGTGGAACGAACCGGACTTACTAAAAACTACACTACTCTACGATTAGGTACACTGCCTATAGTGTTGTAGCAAGGTTTAGGTATATCCCACTCTATAAATAATTAAAACTTGTGTCATATTTAGTAGTATTTTATACCCCTCCGCTACCACATCAAGTTTTTGGCGCCGCTGCCGGGGAGCGCTAAAACGCTATATTTTTAATTATAATAATATTGAAATAAAATATAATAATATTGAAATAGAATATAATAATATAATAATATTGAAATAGAATATAATAATATAAAAATATTTAAGAATCAAAATTTACGTAAACTTTAAAAAAAAAAGTCGTATTTATTAAATACTTCAGGGGTATATTATGTAACTTATAATTAATAATTGCTATCATGTCGCTTTCATGTGAATAGTAAATTAATTAATTTATTTTCATTTACTATTCATGAATAGTAAATGAATTAAAAAAAAAAAAAAAAAAAAAAAAAATCGTTTTTTAAGAAAAAAAAAAAAAAAAAAAAAAAAAAAAAAAAAAAACGTAAAAAAAAAAAAAAAAAAAAAAAAACGTAAAAAAAAAAAAAAAAACAAAAACGTAAAAAAAAAAAAAAAAAAAAAAAAAAAAATTATAAAAAAAAAAAATATATATATTTTAAAATTTTGTCTATAAAAAAAAATGTTTTTTTTTTTAGTTTTATTACCTTTAGATTTTTAGACTATAGTCGCAACTTTTAGTATTAAGTTTAGTTTTGCCATAGTTATTTTTACTTCTAGAATTTTTAGGCTTTGCCGTAAAATCCCTTAAGTGCTTATTCCTTAGACTAAGCTTTAGGTGCTTTAGAATTTTACGACGCCGTATTTCGCACTACTTTCTTATTTTTATTTTTCGACGCCTATTTTTCGACCTTTTATTTTTCGACATTTTTCGACGCGCAATCTATTTCTTTCTTATTTCTCGCCATTCTAGTTTTTAGGACTTAGAATTTTTTTCTACTTCTTCTCTAAATTTCTTAAAATTACGAAAATTTATTTTAAGTGGTTAAATTGATAGACATCAAAATTTTCTGGTTCGTAGTAATAGTTGGATTTGTACGTGGACCGGGTTATTGGAGCCAAACAGTCCTCAATTATATTGAGACCAAACGAATCCTGCCCCTCTGCTGCATCTTTTGGCTATTCGAAACGTGGGCAAAATCAGAAAAGTCTATTGGTTGGATAACTTATTATAATTTTTCTTTCCTTTTTAAAACTAATAGGATATTCAGTGAATGCACCGAGCAAGACGTTCACCACCTTTTGTACGTTCACCACCTGTAACTCGATCAAGACATCGTTTAACAAATATAGCTGCCGTTGATTTTTCTTTAGACTCGTCATCAAGTCGACCGAGTACTTCAACTCAAATTTCCGATAATCCAGTTTTTGAAACCAATATCACAATTGAGAATTCGGAGAATACTCAGGGACAATTCCGAGACCCTAATCCATTAATTATTCCTCCGGAACCACCAATCATTCAAACAGAGATTGTTGAGGAAGAAACCATTAAATCAGAAACCTCTAGTGATTCAGATACAACACTTCCAATCATGGAAAATCTAGAACCTCTAAGTATGGAAGACCGAATGAGAGCTACACGCACGGGCCAAGGTCATGCCATTATTAAACCAGAAGTTAATGCTCCAGATTATGAAATCAAAGGACAAATTCTACACATGGTGACTAATCAATGCCAATTCAGTGGTGCGCCGAATGAAGACCCAAACGAACATCTTCGTACGTTTAATAGAATTTGTACACTATTCAAAATCCGAGAAGTGGAAGACGAACAAATCTATCTCATGTTATTTCCCTGGACTTTAAAGGGAGAAGCCAAAGATTGGTTAGAATCGTTACCTGAAGGGGCGATTGACACATGGGATGTTTTAGTTGAAAAATTTCTTAAACGATTCTTTCCGGCATCCAAAGCCGTGAGACTTCAAGGAGAAATTGTTACGTTCGCGCAAAATCCAAATGAAACATTATATGAGGCGTGGACAAGATTCGGAAGGATGTTGAGAGGATGTCCTCAACACGGATTAGATACTTTTCAAATAGTACAAATCTTCTATAAAGGCGTAGACATCGCCACACGAAAAGACATCGACATAACCGCTGGTGGATCCATTATGAAGAAAACCGCAACTGAAGCTTACAAGATCATTGATAGCACAGCCTCCCACTCACATGAGTGGCATCAAGAAAAAGATATCTTTCGATCATCTAAAGTGGCTAGAGCCGATTCTAGCCATGACTTTGATTCCGTTTCCGCAAAAATAGATGCTTTCGAAAGACGAATGGAAAAGATGAATAAAGATATTCACGCAATACGAATCAGTTGTGAGCAATGCGGTGGACCACACTTATTGAAAGATTGTCACATTGAACCAACGATGGAACAACGAGAGAATGTTTCCTATATGAACCAAAGGCCGGGAAATAATTATCAAAATAATTATCAACCGCCAAGGCTAAACTTAAATCGAAATCAAAACATTCTTTACAATCCAAAAGGACCCGAAAATAACTGGTATAACCAACAAGGTCCGAATAACCAACCGACTCAAAACAACACTTTCAATCAACAAAGACCTGGCTTGTATAAACCACAACAACAAACCGAAGAGAAAAAGTCAAATATGGAAGACGTGGTATTCAAGCTAGTTGAATCTCAAACACAATTTATTGAAACTCAAACCCAAACGAACGAGAGATTTGATCAGTCATTAAGAACTCAACAAGCTTCCATTTTGAATCTAGAAAAACACGTAGGTACTCTTGCTAGCATGATGAGTGAGAGGGAACAAGGAAAGCTACCGAGTAATACTGAAGCAAATCCTCGGAATGAGAATGTTAACATGGTTTCAACAAATTCTGAAAAACCAGCTTCGGAAGATGGAAAGGTTTTAGATGAGAGTAAAAATGAAGAAGTTACACCACCACCACCCGAGTATGTAAAGCCAGTGGTGGCACCATACAAACCACCCATCCCGTTTCCAAGAAAAGGAGTTGAGTATGAGCAAGTGATAGGTAATAAAGATTGTGATACCTCTGGAAAGAAGAAGAAGAAAAAGAATAAGAAAGTGCAAGAAACAAAAGCCGTAAATATAAACCCGGTGAAGACAGTTCCACCAAAACCTCCACCTAGGGTAGGTGATCCGGGTGAATTTATTGTTCCTTGTCTACTTAGTGATTGTGTCATGTATGATGCACTAGCAGATTTAGGTGCAAGTGTAAGTGTTATGCCTCTTTCCTTATATAAGAGATTAGGTGTAGGTAAGTTAAGTCCAACGGATATGAGTGTTCGACTCTTTGATCAAACCATTAAGCACCCAGTTGGAATTGCTGACAACCTACCCGTTCAAGTAGGCAATTTAACCTTTCTAGTCGAATTTATTGTCATTGACATAGAAGAGGACCCAAACGTTCCTCTAATTTTAGGTCGACCATTCTTTGCGTCCACCGGGGCGTTATTTGATGTAGGAAATGGAAGAATGACACTTAAAAGTGGTAACAAATCAATCACCTTTATGATTCGAAAGTCTAAATCTCCACCAACCAAAACCGTTGAACCAATAAAAACGATTGGTAAGAACCATGTTGTTTTACCAACTCCAACGGTAGTGCTTAATAATAATAAAACGCCTAAGTGTGGGGAAAATGAAGTAACACCTAATGACGACCCAATAACAAATAACCCCGTTGTTGATACGAAATTAAATGATCCCGTTATTAACAGTTCAATGAAGAAACTTTATAAACGGGCTATTGATGCTAGAAGTAAGGGGAACTTTAAGTTATGTAACCGGTTAGTATCCAATCTGTCGCCTAAAGAAAAGGCGAAACTAGTTGAATTTTGGGATATTACGGAAGAAGCCGGGCACTGGCTTAAAGAAAAAGTCACAGATAGGCAAGTTGATTATGGACCAAGAGAAATTAACGATGAAGTTAATCACAATTTTGACACCACGGCTACCTAAGTGTGAGGAGATTCGAATGTTCTAAAAAGATAATGCTGTCTAAAGTTATTTGTTCTGTTCTCGTGTAGTTCCGAGAATGGAATTCGATTGGTCTTTTCCGCTAGCAGACACTAAAGAACTAGTTTTCTCCCTCCATTCTGAATTTTTGTTTTGTAGGTTTTATATAAAATTAATATGTTTTTTTTTTTTTTTTTAAATTTAAGTTTTGTGTGAATTTAAAAACAAAATTTACTTTATTTCATTAAGTAAAAAAATGATTTCTAAAATTCGTCGTGAGTTGAAGATTAGGTAGTTGAACCGAAATTGCTTTACCCGAGGGCGGGGCGACAAATTTTGTTATCATTATTTTTAATTTTATTGATTTAAAGTATGCCAAAAATATTATACTTTATAAATTTTTGAAAAGTGGGGTTATAAACCAAACTTCAAAAATATATATATATATATATATGTTTGTATTTTATCTTATGTACAAAACAGGGTAAAACAACGCACTTTCAAAGACTGTCATGAAGTTCAGCAAAAGCTACTGATTTTGACAAGACGCAAAAAAAAATCAAATGTGAAATAACAATATGTTTGCAAACTCGGTATTTTTAATAACTTTTCAACGCTAATCACCCTCATGAATTTATAATTGTAGTCTGATTTCATGCAAATGAGGGCATTGCATGATCTTAAGTGTGGGGAAGGGTTATAAATTCTCTCAGGTTTATACTTGGTTTATTTGCCAAATTTTGTGAAAATTTGAAAAATTTTCAACTAAATGAACTCAAAATCATGTTTATACATATTTATGAACGATGAAAACTAGGTGTTAATACCGAAATTATCGTTACCTCGAAAAGGACATAAATTGAGAAACAACTTAAAACGCTTGAATTCATTTAAAATGGAATAAAGGAGAATAAAAAGGCAAAGAAAGAAACTAAGTGTGGGGAGAATGTACCAAGTTATTCAATTAAAAACTATCTATCACATATTTTTGTACAAACAATTGAAAATACTTTTGTTTTGAACGATAATCAACTGTTTTATCCGATGAAAGAAAAGGAAAGATGGATCTACATGATGAATCAATTCCATCATTAAAAGGAAGTAAAGCCTTCCGAAAAAGAAACGCGCTTCTTGATTTAGGTCATGAAGTTGTCGTCCAGACCAGCTGTAGGTTGACGAAAAATCTAGAAAAGTCATCACTAAAATCAGCAGGAAATCCACGGACCTCAGCATCAAACAGGGTCGCCAAGTGGTCAGATTTATCCTAACCATGAGAAGGATTTATCTCGTACAATGGGGAGGCACCGTGCAAATTAGCTTGATAAGACTAATGAATCAGATCCCCAGAAAGGATAATCTCCTTAAAGATTAAAAATCAGCTTTTAAGACTGATATTACTCAATCCTAGAGATTGACCTTAAAGATTGAGAATTCAAACTCATGGAATTCAATGATATCTAAACTCGAGCTTGAACGAGAAAATATTTTGATCAAAAATACAAACCGATTTGTTTTCTGAAAATCCATTTTCAATGCGTTCATTACCATTGAACGTAAAATCCTAGGAATTCACCTGGAATTCATTAGGTCACCTGAAGCAAATCGGGTGTCAACCGTAAGAACGGTGGTTGCATAGCATGGTCAGAGACAGGACCTTGTGCCAGACCGAAAAATCATAGGATGATCTTTACTATCGCTCCTACCAAGGATAGTTCTAGCATCCGACACGTTAAAAGACCATAATCATCTGCATGTCACGGGACATTGCCTTAACAGTTTCTTGTTCATCGCTTTCCTTTACAACCGGACGGTAGTTTGCCGAAAGGTAATATACGGAACACGTAAACTGGATGTGTGCTTTCCGATACCGGGATAGCAGTGGATTACACGAACCTAAATGTTTTTAGCCAAAATATTGATCCACAAATATATTTTGCAACACCAATGGTGGATCAAATCAGAAAACTTATCTAGGGTAAAAGCTAGATTGAATTTTCAAAAGATCAAATGTTTTCATAAAGATCCTATTTCCTAAAGGATCTAAATTTTTATAGTCATGTGGGACTGTAAACCGCCTTTCAAATGTGCACTTTGCTTTGGAAACCGAAAGTAAATCGGCTATTTGATTGCAAGTGTCGTTGACCTAAACCCAAGGCAACTGTGGATGACACACCCACCTTTAACCATCATTACTGTCATTGTTTATACCGCTATATCAAAATCACTGATGTACAAAATGTGATGAATAAAAAAGTGATTCATGTATGTTTTTATTTCAAGTTCTGTATTGCTTGAGGACAAGCAACGCTCAAGTGTGGGGATATTTGATAGTGTTCCAAATGAACATATATTTAGTAGCAATATCGTTCCAATATGTAAAGTTTTTTAATGTAATTTCCTTATTTTTAGTTGTAATAGTTAAATAAATAAGTGCGAAGACGAAAGACGCAAATCGCTCGAAAATGAAGATTTAAAGACAAAAACGAAGATTTGAAAGACCAAAACATCCAAAAAGCTCAAATGTACAAGATACAATTCAAAAGGTTCAATTTATTGATGAGAAACGTCTAAAAATGACAAGAGTACAAGTTACAAAACGCAAAGTACAAGATATTAAATTATACGAAAGGACGTTCGAAAATCCGAAACCAGGACATGAACCAACTCTCAAAGCTCGACGCAACGGTGTAAAAATTACGAGTCAACTATGCACAAGAATAAAATATAATATTTAAATAAATCATAATAAGAATAATATTAAATAATAAAAAGTTGTTAATTGAGCATAGTTCAGGGGTCGTAAATGAAAATTTCAAATTCTAATTTTCCTATAAAGCGATGATCTATGTTCGATGAATGGGAAGAAGATTTTTTTTTCGATCAAATTTTTCTATTTTTTTTTCTTACTTTTCTATATCAATATCCAATATCTATATTTATAATTCTCTATCATAATGTTAATGTAATCAGATATAACAATAATCTTAATTTTAATTTTAAATTATGATAATAATAAGATTTATGATAGAGATCTTTTGAGTATGTAAGTCGAAATTCTGTCCGTGTAACGCTACGCTATTTTTAATCATTGTAAGTTATGTTCAACCTTTTTACATTAATGTCTCGTAGCTAAGTCGTTATTATGCTTATTTAAAATGAAGTACTCATGATGTTGGGCTAATTACTAAAATTGGGTTATTGAACTTTGGACCATAATTAAGGTTTGGGCAAAAGACCGAAACTTGTGGAAATTGGATTATTGACTATTAATAGATGGGGGGTATTGTCTAATTGAGTGACAACTCATTGGAGTCTGTCGAACCTATCTTCAAATTAATTAACCTAATAATTAATAATGATTATGGTTGTCCTATTTAGTGATGTTCATATGGAATCTGTTATAATCATTTAATTAATCAATTGGGTTGGGTAATTGATTATTCATTCTGATCAAGTGGATGAATTAATATTCATAAACTAATTAAAACAGGGGTGGATTACATACAGTGATAACTGGTGTAATTGTTGACAGAAGTGATAACTGCGTCACAGTTTAAATCCTTAATCAGTTGGAATATTTGACTTCGGGTATAAGGGTAATTTGACGAGGATACTCGCACTTTATATTTATGACCGATGGACTATTATGGACAAAAAACCAGATAGATGTATCAAATAAACCAGGACAAAGGACAATTAACCCATGGTAATAAATTAAAATCAACACGTCAAACATCATGATTACGGAAGTTTAAATAAGCATAATTCTTTTATTATATTTCTCATCGTATCTTTATTTACTGTCATTTTATTACTCGCAATTTTATTTACTGTCATTTTATTTATTGTCATTATTTTACGCACTTTAATTATCGTCATTTATCTTTGCGCTTAAAATATAGAATCGACAAACCGGTCATTAAACGGTAAAACCCCCATTTTATAATAATATTACTACTTATATAATTATTTATATTTTGTATAAATATAGTTGTTAAAAATATAGTAAGTATCACCAGCTCCCTGTGGAACGAACCGGACTTACTAAAAACTACACTACTCTACGATTAGGTACACTGCCTATAGTGTTGTAGCAAGGTTTAGGTATATCCCACTCTATAAATAATTAAAACTTGTGTCATATTTAGTAGTATTTTATACCCCTCCGCTACCACATCAGTGGTCAAAAGTATTATATATACCGATCACAAAAGTCTCCAACACATATTTAATCAGAAACAATTGAACATGAGGCAGAGTAGGTGGATTGAGTTATTGAATGATTACGATTTCGAGATTCGTTACCATCCGGGGAAGGCGAATATGGTAGCCGACGCTTTGAGTAGAAAGGACAGAGAACCTATACGGGTAAAAGCTATGAATATAATTATTTGCACTAACCTTACTACTCAAATAAAGGAGGCGCAACAGGGTGTTGTAAAAAAGGGAATTTGAAGAATGAAATACCCAAAGGATAAGAGAAACACCTTAATATTCGAGAAGAACAACCCGGTATAGAGCCGAAAGAATTTGGGTACCAAAGTTTGGAGATGTGAGAGAAATGGTACTTGGGAAAGCACATAAAACCAGATACTCAATACATCCCGGAGCGGGAAAGATGTACAAGGACATCAAGAAACATTTTTGGTGGCCGGGTATGAAAGTCGATATTGCTAGATATGTAGGAGTATGTTTGACGTGTTCTAAAGTCAAAGCTAAACATCAGAAACCATCAGGTCTACTTCAACACCCTGAAATCCCAAAATGGAAATGGGAAAACATTACCATGGATTTCATTACTAAATTGTCAAGGACTGCAAGTGGTTTTGATACTATTTGGGTAATAGTCTATCGTCTCACCAAATCAGCACATTTTCTGCCAATGAGAGAAGATGACAAAATGGAGAAGTTGGCGCGATTATACTTGAAAGAAGTTGTCTCCAGACATGGAATACCAATCTCTATTATCTCTGATAGGGATGGCAGATTTGTTTCAAGGTTTTGGCAGACATTACAGCAAGCATTAGGAACTCGTCTAGACATGAGTACTGCCTATCATCCACAGACTTATGGGCAGAGCGAAAGGACGATACAAACGCTTGAAGACATGCTACGAGTATGTGTTATTGATTTTGCAAACAGTTGGGATCGACACCTACCGTTAGCAGAGTTTTCCTACAACAACAGTTACCACTCTAGTATTGAGATGGCACCGTTTGAGGCACTTTATGGTAGAAAGTGCAGGTCTCTGATTTGTTGGAGTGAAGTTGGGGATAGAAAAATTACGGGTTCGGATATAATTCAAGAAACTACCGAGAAGATCATTCAAATTCAACAACGGTTAAAAACTGCCCAAAGTCGACAAAAGAGCTACGCGGACATTAAAAGAAAAGATATAGAATTTGAAATTAGAGAGATGGTCATGCTTAAGGTTTCACCTTGGAAAGGTGTTGTTCGATTTGGTAAATGGGGGAAACTAAATCCAAGATACATCAGGCCATTCAAGATTATAGATCGTGTCGGACCAGTAGCTTACTGACTTGAGTTCCCTCAACAACTCATGGCTGTACATAACACTTTCCACGTCTCGAATTTGAAGAAATGTTTTGCTAAAGAAGATCTCACAATTCCGCTAGACGAAATCCAAATCAATGAAAAACTTCAATTCATCGAAGAACCCGTCGAAATAATGGATCGTGAGGTTAAAAGGCTTAAGCAAAACAAGATACCAATTGTGAAGGTTCGATGGAATACTCGTAGAGGACCCGAGTTCACCTGGGAACGTGAAGACCAGATAAAGAAGGAATACCCACACTTATTTCCAGAAGATGCGTCAACACCTTCAACCGCTTAAAATTTCGGGACGAAATTTATTTAACGGGTAGGTACTGTAGTGACCCGAACTTTTCCATGATTATATATTAAATGAAAACTATATTTGCATGATTAAATATTTCCAACATGTTAAGCAATCAAACTTGTTAAGACTTGATTAATTGAAATGAGTTTCATGTAGACAATTGACCACCCAAGTTGACCGGCGATTCACGAACGTTAAAACTTGTAAAAACAACATGATATATATATATATATATATATATATAACATGATATTATGATGAGTAAGTATCTCACCAAGTACATTAACAATGAGTTATATACATAAAATGAAAGTAGTGAATTAAGAAACGAGAAACGATATATATATAACGGCTATCATAACAACAACGTCTTACTAAATACATATGTATCATGTTAAGATATTAATACACTATGTTTAACATCATGAAATGATAATTACATATATCATTAAGGGTATTAACAATGAACTACACGAGTAAGATGAGACTACCAACTTAAGGATTTCGAAACAATACATATATGTAACGATTATCGTTGTAATAGTATTTTACCCACACACACACACACACACACACACACATATATATATATATATATATATATATATATATATATATATATATATATAGGATATTAAGATATATTAATACACCATGTTAACATGTTAACATAACAATTTAACATCTCATTTAAGTGTAATAATAAAAGATCAATTACATTTAACAAGATCGTTAACTTAAAGGTTCCGAAACAACACTTACATATAACGACTAACGATGACTTAACGACTCAGTTAAATGTATATACATGTAGTGTATTAAGATGTATTAATACACTATTGGAAGACTTCATGACATATATCAAAGTACTTCTACTTAACAAAAATGCTTACAATTACATTCTCGTTCATTTTCATCAACAATTCTACTCGTATGCAACCGTATTATTACTCGTACAATACACAGCTTCTAGATATATTTACTATTGGTATATACCAATAGAAAAACATCAAAATCAGACTCCTAATCAGATACTTTTGTTCTCTAGCATGGATGATTGATCAAGTTGGCCATTAGGGATAATAATTGCACTAAAAATCAAACTACAATTTGCATATAAACACATGCATATACACGTTTTTACGTACCATCACACATACTTGCATTTTTCAATTTTCTTTCATCCATTTGATCTCTCTCTTGTTCTATGATGATGTTCTAAGTGTTCTTCATCATATTCAACAAAATCTACATCAATCTAGCTCCTAAAACCAACCTTTGATCAACCTACAAAACAACTACTCAAGAACACTTCAATAACACTTTCAAGTTTACTAGCTTACTTCCAATCTTGCAAATCCATTTCAAGTGATCATCCAACCTCAAGAAATCTTTCTTCTTTACAGTAAGATATCTTTCCTTAGTGTTCTCGGATTGCATCCATGCAAGAGAGTAACGACTAAGTGCACTAGTTGAGTAGCTTAGATAGAATTATTTGGTTCACCTAATAATTGTATCTATGGTTGATGTTTAGCTTAGGCAAGATTATTACATTGCTAGTAATCTTGTCTATGGATGGTTTAGCTTAGACACTTCGGGTGTCTATGTGTATATGTAAGATTGAAATGTGGTTAAAGTAGCTTAGGCATAAGAGTATGCCTATGGTTAGCTTAGACATAATTACTAGGGTTGGCCTAGTAAGTTATGTCTATGGTAAGTGATTAGTCAGATCCGAAAGTAAGTAAGCAACCGTTAGGTTGAAAGACGAGTAATGTGATTGTTATGCCCAATGTACTATGTTATATTATTCGCCTATAACTCACTAAATGTAAAAGCTTACCCCCGTGTTGTTTATGTTTTTAGGAACAAAAGGTCATCGAGAAGGCAAGGAACCCGTTTGAGGCTAGAGGAGCATTGGCATTAGACTAAGTGGTAATGCAAGTCTCTTTTTGAATCAAGCTCTATTGGTACCGCTTATCAACGCCGAGTCTTTTGTAATTGACATTTATGTTGTCGTTAAGCTTTTGGGACCAAATGATGAATTTGAAATGCGAGAACACGTTTTCATGGTTAAAATGATCTTTGTGATGTTCAATGGTGTAAGAAACTGATTTACTAAGTTTGATTATATATTATGATGATATAATGTGTTTGGAGTTGTGAAATTGGTCAAATTTGCAGTTTTGTAATTGTGTTGCAGATTAGTCTCAGTTCACGAGCAACGTCGCGCCGCGACAAATGGTGCTGCGCCGCGGCATTGGTCTTGTTTTGGTAACAGAATGAAGGTTAAGAAGTGTCAAAATTCCTTTTATGTGTTGCGCCGTGACAAAAGGAGCCGCGCCGCGGCATTTGCCTTGTCTGGGCAGACACTTAACTTTAAAAAAAAATTCTATCGTTTAAATGGCGTTAAAAGTTGGTATCAGAGCTGTGGTTTAAGGGACTTGGATAACCCACGATAGGGATTATCTAGGCTTAAACCATTGTTGTTAAAGGATAAGAGGTACAGG
Organism: Rutidosis leptorrhynchoides; assembly: GCF_046630445.1. Lineage (NCBI taxonomy): Eukaryota > Viridiplantae > Streptophyta > Magnoliopsida > Asterales > Asteraceae > Rutidosis > Rutidosis leptorrhynchoides. The sequence goes on from NC_092333.1 coordinate 482,323,381, forward strand.
ACTTGCATGAATGTTAAGGTCGAATGATTGTGCCATGCTCCATAGGATAGAGTCGTTGACGAGACTTGTAGTGTAATGCTAAGATCATGGTTGATTTAAGTAAGGAGTTTAATACTCATTAGCCATGGGTCATAATGGATTAAATGCGTAATAAGATGGTGTAATGATAACAGGCCATTGTCGTTACTTCATTTTAGTACGCATGAACGTCTACTATGGTCATGGTGAATTGAGTTGGGAATTCTTTCGGTTTGCTTGGTTATGATAAATAATGATACATGTATTTAAACTAATGAGTTGAATGTAATGTTTCAGAATGGCTATTGTGTCCCCGAATAGAGGTAATGATGAGGACGATGAGTACGTCCACACCCCATAAATGGAGTCTATTGAAGGCTCACAAAATGAATCCGATGAGGTTACTATGCCAAACGATATATCGGGACAAATAGGACAAGCTTTGATACGATACACCTCAACCCTCTTAGAGAAGATAAAGACGTTGATAAATGACCAATTGGATGAAAAGTTAAAGACTCTCATGACCAATAATCCTACCTTAAGAGGAGAAGGGGGGGAGTGGGGTGAGACAGGAAGAAGTAGAAGCCCCAAGAAGAAAAGATGATCATTTTGAGTATAAGAATTTTTCTAATTGTCATCCACCAGAGTTTCATGGTAAGGTTGACCCAATTGTTAGTCAAAGGTGGATTGATGAGATTGAGGAAACTTTTATGTTGTGTGAATGCCCCGAGCACTTAAAAGTAATTTACGTGGCTCATTAAATGAAGGGAAGTGGTTATGAATGGTGGAATTTCATAGTTAAGTCACATGGGCGAGATGTGGCAACAAGTTTTTCGTGGGAAAAGTTTCGTGAAATGTTTATGACTCAATTTGCTCCACCCGCCGACGTTAGTAGGTTGAAATCCGAATTTATGAATATCGAACATGGAGGTAAATCGGTGACCGAGTTTAATGCCGAGTTTAATGATAAGTCCCGATTTTGCCCGGACTTTGTGTCAAGTCCTAAGTTGATGATGGATCACTATCACGAGAAGTTAAACCCCGAAATAAGTGAGTTTATCGATAAGAGCACGTATAAGACCTTAGCCGAAATGATGAATAGGGCTCTTGTGAGGGAACATGAACTTAGGAAGAAAGCCGCATTTAAGCGAAAGTAAGATCAATATTCAAAGTCAACGCAAAGTATGAGCCCGAAGAAGGGAAAGTTTAATTCCGAATCTCCTAACAAATCAAAAGGGGGTTTCATGACAGGAAAGAGTGGTGGTAAAGAAGTGAAGTCATGTAATAGATGTGGTAAGAATCATGCGGGTGAGTGTAAAGCGGGTACTACCGATTGTTATTCATGTGGGAAGCCGGGTCATAGAGCCGCCGAGTGTCCTAAGAAGGGAAAACAATGTTACTATTGTTTTGAAAAGGGTCATTTTCAAGCCGAGTGTCCGAAGTATAAGAAAGACTTGGCAAGTGGTAGTGTTAAGAAAGAGGTTAAAACGGAACTAAAGACTAGTGAAAGCCGACCAAGAGCCCGAGCTCATCAGAATACCGCACTTGAAGCGAAGGAGTCCCAAAATATGGTGTCAGGTACCTTTATTGTAAACTCTTTACCTGCGCATGTTTTGTTTGATTCCGGTGCTACGCGGTCGTTTGTTTCATATTCTTTTTATAAACATTTTAACATGACTCCAAGTATGTTAGAGCATCCTTTAGAGGTTGAGATAGCGGATAATAAAACCGTTATGGTGTATAGTATCATTAAGGGATGTGAAATTATTTTGGATGATGAAAAGTTTGTCATAGATTTGATACTCATGCATATGGGAGAATTTCAAGTAATTGTGGGAATGGATTGGTTAGATGACAATGAAGGGATAATTTTGTGTCGTAAGAAAATTGTGTTAGTTCAATCACCAAGTGGGAAAGTTATATGGATTTAAGGGGAACGGGCTAGGCGTGCTATTCCTATATGTACGTATGCTAGGGCTAAAAGATTTTTGTCTCATGGGTGTTGTGCGTTCTTGGCAAATGTGGTTGATAATTCGAAGAAGGTTGTCGAAATAAGTGATGTACCGATAGTTAATGAGTTTTCGGATGTATTTCCGAATGAGTTACCCGGTGTACCTCCCTAACGATAGGTAGAGTTTAGAATAGATTTGATTCCCAGAGCCACGCTAATTGCCAAAGCTCCTTATCGATTAGCCCCATTGAAAATGAGAGAAATGATGACTCAACTACAAGATTTGATAGATAAGGGTTTTATACGTCCTAGTAGCTCACCTTGGGGAGCTCCGGTTTTGTTTGTGAAAAAAGAAGGATGGGACAATGAGAATGTGTATAGATTATCGTGAATTGAATAAGGTCACTATTAAGAATAAATATCCATTGCCAAGGATAGATGATTTGTTTGATCAATTACAAGGTGCATGTTTCTTTTCAAAAATAGATCTAAGGTCGAGTTATCATCAATTAAAGGTGAGGGAAGAAGATATCCCTAAAATGGCTTTTCGTATGAGGTATGGTCATTATGAATTCGTGGTTATGCCTTTTGGGTTGACTAATGCTCCGGCCGCGTTTATGGATTTGATGAATAGGGTTTGTCGGCCGATGCTCGAGAGGTTTGTGATTGTATTTATTGATGATATTTTGGTGTATTCTAAAGGGGAAGAGGAGCATGCGGTGCATTTACGACAAGTATTAGAGGCTTTAAGAAGAGAAAGGTTGTTTGCTAAGTTCTCTAAATGCGAGTTTTGGCTTCGTGAAGTCCAATTTTTGGGACATGTCATTAATAAGAAGGGTATTTGTGTGGATCCGGTAAAGATTGAGGCGATAATGAGATGGGAACCACCTACGAACCCCACCGAAGTTAGGAGTTTTCTAGGCTTAGCGGGGTATTATCAATGCTTTATACAAGATTTTTCTAGAATAGCCACCCCACTCACAAAGTTGACTCGTAAAAGTGTGCCATGGAGATGGGAAGAAAAACAAGAACAAGCGTTTCAACTCCTTAAGGAGAAACTTGTTCAAGCTCCTATACTAGTTTTACCGGAAGGGAATGAGAATATGACGGTTTATTACGATGCTTCTAAGAAAGGTTTAGGGTGTGTGTTAATGCAAAATGGAAAAGTCATAGCTTATGCTTCCCGACAATTGAAGGAACATGAAAAGCGTTATCCCACCCATGATTTAGAATTAACGACCGTGGTTTTTGCTTTGAAAATTTGTCATCATTATCTTTATGGTGTTAAGTTCTCTATTTATACCGATCATAAGAACTTGAAGTATTTATTCGATCAAATAGATTTAAATGATAGGCAAAGGAGAGGGCTCGACTTGGTGAAAGATTATGATTGTGAAATTTTGTATCACCCCGGGAAGGCTAATGTGGTGGCGGATGCTCTTAGTAGGAAGTTGAGTCACCAACCGATTAAGATAATAAGTTTGGCTATGGTAATATCACCTCAAATATTTGATAGTATCCTAGTAGCACAAGGTGAAGCTTTATTCCCCAAAAACGTGAGAAAAGAAAGGATCAAGGGGCAAGTTGATGATTTTGTGATAGATTCTCGTGGTTTGAGGCTTAGATATGGAAGAATTTGGGTACCTTTATAAAGTGATGTTAGGAGTGAGCTCCTTGACTTAGCTCACAAATCTAAGTATTCGATTCACCCCGGTGCTACAAAAATGTGAAGAGATCTAAGGAAAGACTATTGGTGGCCGGGAATGAAGAGGTATATAGTTAAGCATGTGCATAAATGTCTTACTTGTCTTCAAGTGAAGGCCGATCATCAAATTCCTTACGGTAAGTTGCAACCATTAGAAGTACCGGTTTGGAAATGGGAACACATTACAATGGATTTAGTGACTAAGTTGCCTAAGACTCCTCGACAACACGATGCCATTTGGGTTATTGTTGATATACTGACTAAGAGCGCATTATTTTTGGCAATAAAAGAAGCTTCATCGTCGGAAGCAATGTCTAAATTGTATATGAAAGAGGTTGTTGCAAGACATGGAGTACCGGTCTCCATTGTTTTGGACCGTGACACTTGATTTACCTCACGTTATTGGAGAAAGTTTTAAGAAGAGATGGGCACTAAGTTGCATGTGAGTATCGCGTTTCACCCACAGACGGATGGTCAAAGTGAGCGAACTATACAAACTCTTGAGGATATGTTAAGGGCGTGCGTCATTGATTTTGGTGGTAGTTGGGATACTCACTTACCTTTAGTTAAATTTTCGTATAATAATAGTTATCATTCTACAATTGGAATGGCGCCTTATGAGATGTTGTATGGAAGGAGGTGTAGAACTCCAATATGTTGGGGTGAAGTGGGTCAAAGGGAATTAGGAAGCACGGAAGTTGTACAACAAACCACCGAAATGATAGATCAAATTCGTGAAAGAATGAAAGCGGCACAAGATCGACAAAAGTCTTATGTGGATAAAAGAAGGAAACCGATAGAATTTCAAGTGGGCGATAAAGTAATGCTTAAAGTTTCCCCGTGGAAGGGTATCATTCGTTTTAGAAAAAGGGGAAAATTAGGTCCAAGATTTGTGGGACCATTTGAGATAGTTGCAAAAGTCGGGAAGGTAGCCTATCGTTTGGCCTTGCCCGATGAATTGAGTAATATTCACGACACGTTTCATGTGTCACAATTAAGAAAGTGTTTGGCGGATGAATCAACTTATGTTCCATTGGATGAGATTGAGGTTGATGATAAGTTAAGATATGCGGAAAAGCCAATAAAGATTTTGGATCAAAAGGTTAAGCAATTGAGGAATAAGTCGGTTTTATTATTGAAATTGTTATGGCAATTTAGAAAGGGTTCCGAATGTACATGGGAACCCGAAGAATGGCTTATAAAGTATTATCCATCGTTGCATCAAGAATGGTTCGCGAGGACGCGAAAAATCCAAGAGGAGGAGAGTTGTAACACCCCAATTTAATTAAGGTATTATTTTATATAATTTTATTATTATGTACATGAAAGTTATGATTTAATATAAATAAATGGACAAGAGTTAAGTTTGTTAGTTAAGTTGGAAGGGACTTAAGATGCAAAGTTAGGATTAAGGACCTCCCTCATTATAGTTTTGGTGGGGAGGGTAGAAAGTGCCAATTTGACAAAGTTAATCAATTAAAAAGATAAAAATACTAATAAATCATGATCAGTTGTAAAAATAAATAATCAGAGAGCGTGGTTTATTTGTGTGTGTCGACATACACAAGAAGAAGAAGAAGAAGAAGGAGTCTTCAATTGTTGAAATTGTGTGCATGCAAGTAAAGATTAGTGAAATCTAGGGTACTCTAATCATCCTAACAAGCTTTAAATCTTCAATTTTATCTTCTTTGTGCACAATTAGGGTTCTTGAATCCCTAAAGGTAAGGTATGAATGTTTATGACTATGTATCACTAATATTGAGTGTTTGTGATGAATCTCTAGCTTAAAAGTTGTTGTTTGTTGAAATTGTGCACACTTGAATGATTTAGAACGAATTTGTTAGTGATTTTGGAAGTAAGTTCATGTATGAACTTGCATTTTGTGTTTGTGATATGAAGATGGTGAATTTGATGATGTTCTAGCTTAGAATCAAGCCATGCACACTAGGTGTTTGAAGAAATGCCTCAATGAAATGTTTATGTGTTTTAGTTGAAATTTATGAAGAAGAAAGTTTATACATGAAATGTTGTATTGTTGTAAGTAATGGAATTTGAATAATTGATGGATTAGGGTTGCTAGTAATGGAAATGGATTTATGCACATTTTGATGTTTAATGGAATATTTGAAAGAATTACATGTTGTGATTATAAGAGATGAACTAGAGAATTGTGTGATTAAGGAAATGATGTTGGCATGATAATATGGTTATATTGGAAAAGATGAGATCAAAATGCTATGTATGTAAGTGTTTATGTGTATATGGTAGCAAATAGGGGGTTAAGTTAATGTATAAGTGTGTGAAGGTGTGAAAGTTTATGAATGTTGTGATTTTTGATTGAGTTATGTTATTGATGAGATTAGCTCATGTATAGGTGCTAATCAAGGTAAAGGAGCCTCAAGTGATCAAGAAAATCCGTTTAATCAAGGTGAGTTTATAGGGGGTAATATGGGCGGGTCAAGAGTGGCTTAGTGTTCTCGGATTGCATCCGTGCAAGAGAGTCACGACTAAGTGCACTAGTTGAGTAGCTTAGATAGAATTATTAGGTTCACCTAATAATTGTATCTATGGTTGATGTTTAGCTTAGGTAAGATTATTACATTGCTAGTAATCTTGTCTATGGATGGTTTAGCTTAGACACTTTGGGTGTCTATGTGTATATGTAAGATTGAAATGTGGTTAAAGTAGCTTAGGCATAAGAGTATGCTTATGGTTAGCTTAGACATAATTACTAGAGTTGGCCTTGTAAGTTATGTCTATGGTAAGTGATTAGTCGGACGCGAAAGTAAGTAAGTAAGCAACCGTTAGGTTGAAAGACAAGTAATGTGATTGTTATGCCCAATGTACTATGTTATATTATTCGCCTATAACTCACTAAGTGTAAAAGCTTACCCCCGTGTTGTTTATGTTTTTAGGAACAAAAGGTCATCGAGAAGGCAAGGAACCCGTTTGAGGCTAGAGGAGCATTGGCATTAGAGTAAGTGGTAATGCAAGTCTCTTTTTGAATCAAGCTCTATTGGTACCGCTTATCAACGCCGAGTCTTTTGTAATTGTCATTTATGTTGTCGTTAAGCTTTTGGGACCAAATGATGAATTTGAAATGCGAGAACACGTTTTCGTGGTTAAAATGATCTTTGTGATGTTCAATGGTGTAAGAAACTGATTTACTAAGTTTGATTATATATTATGATTATATAATGTGTTTGGAGTTGTGAAATTGGTCAAATTTGCAGTTTTGTAATTGTGTTGCAGATTAGTCTCAGTTCACGAGCAACGCCGCGCCGCGACAAATGGTGCCGCGCCGCGGCATTGGTCTTGTTTTGGTAATAGAACGAAGGTTAAGAAGTGTCAGAATTCCTTTTATGTGTCGCGCCGCGACAAAAGGAGCCGCGCCGCGGCATTTGCCTTGTCCGGGCAGACACTTAACTTTTAAAAAAAAAAAAATTCTATCGTTTAAATGGCGTTAAAAGTTGGTATCAGAGCTGTGGTTTAAGGGACTTGGATAACCCACGATAGGGATTATCTAGGCTTAAACCATTGTTGTTAAAGGATAAGCGGTATAGGACTTGCATGAATGTTAAGGTCGAATGATTGTGCCATGCTCCATAGGATAGAGTCGTTGACGAGACTTGTACTGTAATGCTAAGATCATGGTTGATTTAAGTAAGGAGTTTAATACTCATTAGCCATGGGTCATAATGGATTAAATGCGTAATAAGATGGTGTAATTATAATAGGCCATTGTCGTTACTTCATTTTAGTACGCATGAACGTCTACTATGGTCATGGTGAATTGAGTTGGGAATTCTTTCGGTTTGCTTGGTTATGATAAATAATGATACATGTATTTAAACTAATGAGTTGAATGTAATGTTTCAGAATGGCTATTGTGTCCCCAAATAGAGGTAATGATGAGGACGATGAGTACGTCCACACCCCATCAATGGAGTCTATTGATTTCTCACAAAATGAATCCGATGAGGTTACTATGCCAAACGATATATCGGGACAAATAGGACAAGCTTTGATACGATACACCCCAACTCTCTTAGAGAAGATAAAGACGTTGATAAATGACCAATTGGATGAAAAGTTAAAGACTCTCATGACCAATAATCCTACCTTAAGAGGAGAAGGGGGGAGTGGGGTGAGACAGGAAGAAGTAGAAGCCCCAAGAAGAAAAGATGATCGTTTTGAGTATAAGAATTTTTCTAATTGTCATCCACCGGAGTTTCATGGTAAGGTTGACCCAATTGTTAGTCAAAGGTGGATTGATGAGATTGAGGAAACTTTTATGTTGTGTGAATGCCCCGAGCACTTAAAAGTAATTTACGCGGCTCATCAAATGAAGGGAAGTGGTTATTAATGGTGCAATTTCATAGTTAAGTCACATGGGCGAGATGTGGCAACAAGTTTTTCGTGGGAAAAGTTTCGTGAAATGTTTATGACTCAATTTGCTCCACCCGCCGAAGTTAGTAGGTTGAAATCCGAATTTATGAATATCGAACATGGAGGTAAATCGGTGACCGAGTTTAATGCCGAGTTTAATGATAAGTCCCGGTTTTGCCCGGACTTTGTGTCAAGTCCTAAGTTGATGATGGATCACTATCACGAGAAGTTAAACCTCGAAATAAGTGAGTTTATCGATAAGAGCACCTATAAGACCTTAGCCGAAATGATGAATAGGGCTCTTGTGAGGGAACATGAACTTAGGAAGAAAGCCGCATTTAAGCGAAAGTTAGATCAAGATTCAAAGTCAACGCAAAGTATGAGCCCGAAGAAGGGCAAGTTTAATTCTGAATCTCCTCACAAGTCAAAAGGGGGTTTCATGTCTGGAAAGAGTGGTGGTAAAGAAGTGAAGTCATGTAATAGATGTGGTAAGAATCATGCGGGTGAGTGTAAAGCGGGTACTACCGATTGTTATTCATGTGGTAAGCCGGGTCATAGAGCCGCCGAGTGTCCTAAGAAGGGAAAACAATGTTACTATTGTTTTGAAAAGGGTCATTTTCAAGCCGAGTGTCCGGAGTATAAGAAAGACTTGGCAAGTGGTAGTGTTAAGAAAGAGGTTAAAACGGAACCAAAGACTAGTGAAAGCCGACCAAGAGCCCGAGCTCATCAGATTACTGCACTTGAAGCGAAGGAGTTCCAAAATGTGGTGTCAGGTACCTTTATTGTAAACTCTTTACCTGCGCATGTTTTGTTTGATTCCGGTGCTACGTGGTCGTTTGTTTCTTATTCTTTTTGTAAACATTTTAACATGACTCCAAGTATTTTAGAGCATCCTTTAGAGGTTTAGATAGCGGAAAATAAAACCGTTATGGTGTATAGTATCATTAAGGGATGTGAAATTATTTTGGTTGATGAAAAGTTTGTCATAGATTTGATACCCATGCATATGGGAGAATTTCAAGTAATTGTGGGAATGGATTGGTTAGATGACAATGAAGGGATAATTTTGTGTCGTAAGAAAATTGTGTTAGTTCAATCACCAAGTGGGAAAGTTATATGGATTTATGGGGAACGGGCTAGGCGTGCTATTCCTATATGTACGTATGCTAGGGCTAAAAGATTTTTGTCTCATGGGTGTTGTGCGTTCTTGGAACATGTGGTTGATAATTCGAAGAAGGTTGTCGAAATAAGTGATGTACCGATAGTTAATGAGTTTCCGGATGTATTTCCGAATGAGTTACCCGGTGTACCTTCCGAACGAGAGGTAGAGTTTAGAATAGATTTGATTCCCGGAGCCACGCCAATTACCAAAGCTCCTTATCGATTAGCCCCGTCGAAAATGAGAGAAATGATGACTCAACTACAAGATTTGATAGATAAGGGTTTTATACGTCCTAGTAGCTCACCTTGGGGAGCTCCGGTTTTGTTTGTGAAAAAGAAGGATGGGACAATGAGAATGTGTATAGATTATCATGAATTGAATAAGGTCACTATTAAGAATAAATATCCATTGCCAGGGATAGATGATTTGTTTGATCAATTACAAGGTGCATGTTTCTTTTCAAAAATAGATCTAAGGTCGGGTTATCATCAATTAAAGGTGAGGGAAGAAGATATCCCTAAAATGACTTTTCGTACGAGGTATGGTCATTATGAATTCGTGGTTATGCCTTTTGGGTTGACTAACGCTCCGGCCGCGTTTATGGATTTGATGAATAGGGTTTGTCGGCCGATGCTCGATAGGTTTGTGATTGTATTTATTGATGATATTTTGGTGTATTCTAAAGGGGAAGAGGAGCATGCGGTGCATTTAGGACAAGTACTAGAGGCTTTAAGAAAAGAAAGGTTGTTTGCTAAGTTCTCTAAATGCGAGTTTTGGCTTCGTGAAGTCCAATTTTTGGGACATGTCATTAATAAGAAGGGTATTTGTGTTGATCCGGTAAAGATTGAGGTGATAATGAGATGGGAACCACCTACGAACCCCACCAAAGTTAGGAGTTTTCTAGGCTTAGCGGGGTATTATCGACAGTTTATACAAGATTTTTCTAGAATAGCCACCCCACTCACAAAGTTGACTCGTAAAAGTGTGCCATGGAGATGGGAAGAAAAACAAGAACAAGCGTTTCAACTCCTTAAGGAGAAACTTGTTCAAGCTCCTATACTAGTTTTACCAGAAGGGAATGAGAATATGACGGTTTATTGCGATGCTTCTAAGAAAGGTTTAGGGTGTGTGTTAATGCAAAATGGAAAAGTCATAGCTTATGCTTCCCGAAAATTGAAGGAACATGAAAAGCGTTATCCCACCCATGATTTAGAATTAACGGCCGTGGTTTTTGCTTTAAAAATTTGGCGTCATTATCTTAATGGTGTTAAGTTCTCTATTTATACCGATCATAAGAACTTGAAGTATTTATTCGATCAAAGAGATTTAAATGATAGGCAAAGGAGAGGGCTCGGCTTGGTGAAAGATTATGATTGTGAAATTTTGTATCACCCCGGGAAGGCTAATGTGGTGGCGGATGCACTTAGTAGGAAGTCGAGTCACCAACTGATTAAGATAACAAGTTTGGCTATGGTAATATCACCTCAAATATTTGATAGTATCCGAGTAGCACAAGGTGAAGCTTTATTCCCCAAAAACGTGAGAAAAGAAAGGATCAAGGGGCAAGTTGATGATTTTGTGATAGATTCTCGTGGTTTGAGGCTTAGATATGGATGAATTTGGGTACCTTTACAAAGTGATGTTAGGAGTGAGCTCCTTGACTTAGCTCACAAATCTAAGTATTCGATTCACCCCGGTGCTACAAAAATGTATAGAGATCTAAGGAAAGACTATTGGTGGCCGGGAATGAAGAGGGATATAGTTAAGCATGTGCATAAATGTCTTACTTGTCTTCAAGTGAAGGCCGATCATCAAATGCCTTACGGTAAGTTAGAACCATTAGAAGTACCGGTTTGGAAATGGGAACACATTACAATGGATTTAGTGACTAAGTTGCCTAAGACTCCTCGACAACACGACGCCATTTGGGTTATTGTTGATAGACTGACTAAGAGCGCGTTATTTTTGGCAATAAAAGAAGCTTCATCGTCGGAAGCAATGTCTAAATTGTATATGAAAGAGGTTGTTGCAAGACATGGAATACCGGTCTCCATTGTTTCGGACCGTGACACTCAATTTACCTCACGTTATTGGAGAAAGTTTCAAGAAGAGATGGGCAATAAGTTGCATGTGAGTACCGCGTTTCACCCACAGACGGATGGTCAAAGTGAGCGAACTATACAAACTCTTGAGGATATGTTAAGGGCGTGCGTCATTGATTTTGGTGGTAGTTGGGATACTCACTTATCTTTAGTTGAATTTTCGTATAATAATAGTTATCATTCTACAATCGGAATGGCGCCTTATGAGATGTTGTATGGAAGGAGGTGTAGAACTCCAATATGTTGGGGTGAAGTGGGACAAAGGGAATTAGGAAGCACGGAAGTTGTACAACAAACCACCGAAATGATAGATCAAATTCGTGAAAGAATGAAAGCGGCACAAGATCGATAAAAGTCTTATGTGGATAAAAGAAGGAAACCGATAGAATTTCAAGTGGGCGATAAAGTAATGCTTAAAGTTTCCCCGTGGAAGGGTATCATTCGTTTTAGAAAAAGGGGAAAATTAGGTCCAAGATTTGTGGGACCATTTGAGATAGTTGCAAAAGTCAGGAAGGTAGCCTATCGTTTGGCCTTGCCCGATGAATTGAGTAATATTCACGACACGTTTCATGTTTCACAATTAAGAAAGTGTTTGGCAGATGAATCAACTTATGTTCCATTGGATGAGATTGAGGTTGATGATAAGTTAAGATATGCGGAAAAGCCAATAAAGATTTTGGATCAAAAGGTTAAGCAATTGAGGAATAAGTCGGTTTTATTATTGAAAGTGTTATGGCAATTTAGAAAGGGTTCCGAATGTACATGGGAACCCGAAGAATGGCTTATAAAGTATTATCCATCGTTGCATCAAGAATGGTTCGCGAGGACGCGAACAATCCAAGAGGGGGAGAGTTGTAACACCCCAATTTAATTAAGGTATTATTTTATATAATTTTATTATTATGTACATGAAAGTTATGATTTAATATAAATAAATGGACAAGAGTTAAGTTTGTTAGTTAAGTTGGAAGGGACTTAAGATGCAAAGTTAGGATTAAGGACCTCCCTCATTATAGTTTTGGTGGGGAGGGTAGAAAGTGCCAATTTGACAAAGTTAATCAATTAAAAAGATAAAAATACTAATAAATCATGATCAGTTGTAAAAATAAATAATCAGAGAGCGTGGTTTATGTGTGTGTGTCGACATACACAAGAAGAAGAAGAAGAAGAAGGAGTCTTCAATTGTTGAAATTGTGCGCATGCAAGTGAAGATTAGTGAAATCTAGAGTACTCTAATCATCCTAACAAGCTTTAAATCTTCAATTTTATCTTCTTTGTGCACAATTAGGGTTCTTGAATCCCTAAAGGCAAGGTATGAATATTTATAACTATGTATCACTAATATTGAGTGTTTATGATGAATCTCTAGCTTAAAAGTTGTTGTTTGTTGAAATTGTGCACACTTGAATGATTTAGAACGAATTTGTTAGTGATTTTGGAAGTAAGTTCATGTATGAACTTGCATTTTGTGTTTGTGATATGAAGATGGTGAATTTGATGATGTTCTAGCTTAGAATCAAGCCATGCACACTAGGTGTTTGATGAAATGCCTCAATGAAATGTTTATGTGTTTTAGTTGAAATTTATGAAGAATAAAGTTTATACATGAAATGTTGTATTGTTGTAAGTAATGGAATTTGAATTATTGATGGATTAGGGTTGCTAGTAATGGAAATGGATTTATGCACATTTTGATGTTTAATGGAATATTTGAAAGAATTACATGTTGTGATTATAAGAGATGAACTAGAGAATTGTGTGATTAAGGAAATGATGTTGGCATGATAATATGGTTATATTGGAAAAGATGAGATCAAAATGCTATGTATGTAAGTGTTTATGTGTATATGGTAGCAAATAGGGGGTTAAGTTAATGTATAAGTGTGTGAAGGTGTGAAAGTTTATGAATGTTGTGATTTTTGATTGAGTTATGTTATTGATGAGATTAGCTCATGTATAGGTGCTAATCAGGGTAAAGGAGCCTCAAGTGATCAAGGAAATCCGTTTAATCAAGGTGAGTTTATAGGGGGTAATATGGGCGGGTCAAGAGTGGCTTAGTGTTCTCGGATTGCATCCGTGCAAGAGAGTAACGACTAAGTGCACTAGTTGAGTAGCTTAGATAGAATTATTAGGTTCACCTAATAATTGTATCTATGGTTGATGTTTAGCTTAGGCAAGATTATTACATTGCTAGTAATCTTGTCTATGGATGGTTTAGCTTAGACACTTTGGGTGTCTATGTGTATATGTAAGATTGAAATGTGGTTAAAGTAGCTTAGGCATAAGAGTATGCCTATGTTTAGCTTAGACATAATTACTAGGGTTGGCCGAGTAAGTTATGTCTATGGTAAGTGATTAGTCGGATCCGAAAGTAAGTAAGCAACTGTTAGGTTGAAAGACAAGTAATGTGATTGTTATGCCCAATGTACTATGTTATATTATTCGCCTATAACTCACTAAGTGTAAAAGCTTACCCTCGTGTTGTAGTGACCCGAACTTTTCCATGTTTATATATATTAATTAAGATTGATATTTACATGATTAAATGTTTCCAACATGTTAAGCAATCAAACTTGTTAAGACTTGATTAATTGAAATATGTTTCATATAGACAATTGACCACCCAAGTTGACCGGCGATTCACGAACGTTAAAACTTGTAAAAACGACATGACGATATATATATGGATATACATATGGTTAACATGAGATTATGATAAGTAAGTATCTCCATAAGTATATTAATAATGAGTTATATACATATAAACAAGACTACTAGCTTAAGGATTTCGAAACGAGACATATATGTAACGATTATCGTTGTAACGACATTTAAATGTATATATATCATATTAAGATATATTAATATATCATAATATCATGATAATATAATAATTTAACATCTCATTAGATATAATAAACAATGGGTTAACAACATTAATTGAGATCGTTAAATTAAAGGTTTCAAAACAACACTTACATGTAACGACTAACGATGACTTAACGACTCAGTTAAAATGTATATACATGTAGTGTATTTAGATGTATTAAAATACTTTTGGAAGACTTCAAGACATATATCAAAACACTCATACTTAACGAAAATGGTTACAGTTACTTTCCCATTCTTTTCTTTCATCAAGAATTTTAGTCGTATTCTTACCCGTATTATACACAGCTTCAAAACGTACTTACTATGGGTATATACCAATAGTAACTAGCATGGGATTCCACTCTTGATTATGTCATGTATGACTAATCAATTTTAACTTCTACCATGAGCTAGTCAACTAACTAGAACTCCTTTTAACCCCACTCACCACTCACCAATTACCACTCATCATTCACTCTATTTCACTTCCAATTCTCTTTCTAATTCTCTCTCAACATACACACACTATTATGAACGTATTTTTCCAGTAGTTAATCATCATCTTCATCAAAAATCACTTCAAGAATCAAGCTATAATCATCATAGGAAGAACACTTCAAGAACACTTCAAAAATCCCTTCAAGTTTACTAATTTACTTCCAAGCTTTCTAATCCATTCCAAGTAATCATCTAAGATCAAGAAACCTTTGTTATATACAGTAGGTTATCTTTCTTATTCAAGGTAATATTCATATTCAAACTTTGATTCAATTTATATAACTATAAACTATCTTAATTCGAGTAAAAATCTTACTTGAACTTGTTTTTGTGTCATGATCCTACTTCAAGAACTTTCAAGCCATCCAAGATCCTTTGAAGCTAGATCATTTCTTGTCACTTCCAGTAGGTTTACCTACTAAACTTGAGGTAGTAATGATGTTCATAACATCATTCGATTCATATATATAAAACTATCTTATTCGTAGGTTTAAACTAGTAATCACTAGAACATAGTTTAGTTAATTCTAAACTTGTTCGCAAAAAAAAGTTAATCCTTCTAACTTGACTTTTAAAATTAACTACACACATGTTCTATATCTATATGATATGCTAACTTAATGATTTAAAACCTGGAAACACGAAAAACACCGTAAAACCGGATTTACGCCGTCGTAGTAACACCGCGGGCTGTTTTAGGTTAGGTAATTAAAAACTATGATAAACTTTCATTTAAAAGTTGTTATTCTGAGAAAATGATTTTTATTATGAACATGAAACTATATCCAAAAATTATGGTTAAACTCAAAGTGGAAGTATGTTTTCTAAAATGGTCATCTAGACGTCGTTCTTTCGACTGAAATGACTACCTTTACAAAAACGACTTGTAACTTATTTTTCCGACTATAAACCTATACTTTTTCTATTTAAATTCATAAAATAAAGTTCAATATGAAACCATAGCAATTTGATTCACTCAAAACGGATTTAAAATGAAGAAGTTATGGGTAAAACAAGATTGGATAATTTTTCTCATTTTAGCTACGTGAAAATTGGTAACAAATCTATTCCAATCATAACTTAATCAACTTGTATTGTATATTATGTAATCTTGAGATACCATAGACACGTATACAATGTTTCGACCTATCATGTCGACACATCTATATATATTTCGGAACAACCATAGACACTCTATATGTGAATGTTGGAGTTAGCTATACAGGGTTGAGGTTGATTCCAAAATATATATAGTTTGAGTTGTGATCAATACTGAGATACGTATACACTGGGTCGTGGATTGATTCAAGATAATATTTATCGATTTATTTCTGTACATCTAACTGTGGACAACTAGTTGTAGGTTACTAACGAGGACAGCTGACTTAATAAACTTAAAACATCAAAATATATTAAAAGTGTTGTAAATATATTTTAAACATACTTTAATATATATGTATATATTGTTATAGGTTCGTGAATCAACAGTGGCCAAGTCATACTTCTCGACGAAGTAAAAATCTGTGAAAGTGAGTTATAGTCCCACTTTTAAAATCTAATATTTTTGGGATGAGAATACATGCAGGTTTTATAAATGATTTACAAAATAGACACAAGTACGTGAAACTACATTCTATGGTGAATTATCGAAATCGAATATGCCCCTTTTTATTAAGTCTGGTAATCTAAGAATTAGGGAACAGACACCCTAATTGACGCGAATCCTAAAGATAGATCTATTGGGCCTAACAAACCCCATCCAAAGTACCGGATGCTTTAGTACTTCGAAATTTATATCATATCCGAAGGGTGTCCCGGAATGATGGGGATATTCTTATATATGCATCTTGTTAATGTCGGTTACCAGGTGTTCACCATATGAATGATTTTTATCTCTATGTATGGGATGTGTATTGAAATATGAAATCTTGTGGTCTATTGTTACGATTTGATATATATAGGTTAAACCTATAACTCACCAACATTTTTGTTGACGTTTAAAGCATGTTTATTCTCAGGTGAATATTAAGAGCTTCCGCTGTTGCATACTAAAATAA
Source organism: Rutidosis leptorrhynchoides (assembly GCF_046630445.1). NCBI lineage: Eukaryota > Viridiplantae > Streptophyta > Magnoliopsida > Asterales > Asteraceae > Rutidosis > Rutidosis leptorrhynchoides. Next base: position 482,340,137 of record NC_092333.1, read on the forward strand.
GGACAAGATTTGGAGTCCATGTTTGTATGATATTGTGTAAAAACTGCATTCAAGAAACTGATTTCGATGTAACATATTTGTATTGTAAACCATTATGTAATGGTCGTGTGTAAACAGGATATTTTAGATTATCATTATTTGATAATCTACGTAAAGCTTTTTAAACCTTTATTTATGAAATAAAGGTTATGGTTTGTTTTAAAAATGAATGCAGTCTTTGAAAAACGTCTCATATAGAGGTCAAAACCTCGCAACGAAATCAATTAATATGGAACGTTTTTAATCAATAAGAACGGGACATTTCAGTTGGTATCCGAGCGTTGGTCTTAGAGAACCAGAATTTTGCATTAGTGTGTCTTATCGAGTTTGTTAGGATGCATTAGTGAGTCTGAACTTCGACCATGTTTACTTGAAAAATGATTACTTAACAAATTTTGTTGGAAACTATATATTTTTAACATGTGAATATTATGTGATATATTAATCTCTTAACGCGTTTGATATTATGTGATAGATGTCTACCTCTAGAACAAGTCCCATTGACTCACCTAATAATAATGAAGAGTCAAATGTAAATTGGAATGATTCGTGGACTGATTCACAAGTTCCCGAAGAGGAACCGGAAGAAGAGTCGGAACCGGAAGAAGAATCGGAACCGGAAGAAGAATCGGAACCGGATGAAGAAATAGAACCGGTGGGGGAAATAATAAAACGGTTAAGTAAAAGAAAATCCTCAACCAACCGACCAAGGTTAATTATGGTCAATGGTGTTTCCGCCAAGGAAGCAAAATATTGGGAGGATTACCAATTCTCCGATGAATCGGATTCCGACGAGAATTCCGATGATGTTATAGAAATTACCCCAACTGAATTTAAAAAGGCAAAAGAAAATAATAAGGGAAAGGGCATAAAAATAGAGAAATCTAATTCCAACCCCGATGAACTTTATATGTATCGTCAACCCCCGAAGTCCTTAAGTTGTAACAATGACCCGGGAACCTCTAAACCACCAGGTTTTTCTAAACCAATGTGGAAAACGACGGCTTGTATTAGGGGAACATCATATATCCCTAAAAACTTGGCAAAACGAACCAAAACCGAAGAAGAAGAAACAAGCGAGTCGGAATAAGATAGTTGTATTCGTGTGGTGTAATATATGTAATATAGTGTGCTTATGCTTTATGATATATGTAAAAAAAATGGCTTTTATTAATAAGTATTTTTTTATGAATCTAACTCTTGTCTAGTTTACAGTATAAAAACACAAAATGGATAGACAACCCAATATTTTAAGAGACCTACCCGGAGACATGATTGATGAAATCTTGTCTAGAGTCGGTCAGAATTCTTCGGCACAACTATTTAAGGCGAGATCAGTTTGTAAGACATTCGAAGAACGTTCCAAGAATGCATTGGTTTATAAAAGGCTTTCGTTCGAAAGATGGGGGATATCACATTGGGAAATCCATAAGTTACGATGTGTTTACTTTGACGCATATATTGCGGGGAACCCAAATGCTATTTTACGCAATGGGTTAAGAAATTATTTTGACTCAATATATCCGAATATTGGACTTTGTGATTTAGAAAAAGCGGCTAACATGCAACATAAAGAAGCATGTTATGCTTACGGATTAGTAATGTTCGCTTCTCACCAAAGTGAGAACAAGAACATCGGCCTACAACTACTAAACAAAACGTTCCCACAAGTGACGGAGTCGGTAATTGGGGTAAGAAATGAGGTTTTTAGATTGTTACGGGACTGTTGGACATTACGTAACCCTCGTCCCTTTGACGACGTTACAACACGCTGTCTTATCAACGACCATAACGGTTATGTTCCACAAGACCAAGGATGGGAAGTAGTCCTAGTAAAACCAGAATGCATGAATTGTTTCTGGACGTATGAATTACGTGTCTTTATTGCCTTTGCTGAACGACTTGTGTACTAGCTAGAATTATCTTCACAACTATCTTGTATCAAAGTTATTGTGTGCTATATTTCATACTTTATGTAAAATAAGCGGTATTGTAAGTTTGTAAAATATTGTATAAAAGTTTGAACGCGAAATATTATTATAATCAGTTTTTCATATAGAATTGTAGTAGTTGAATTGTATATTAGCTACTAAGTATGAACTTAACGGGTAGGTACTACCCGAATTTAAACTTATAAAACGCTAATATGAAGAAAAAGATTTTATAAATGAGTTCATATTATGCTACGAAATACTATTAACTACTCTTAATATTTTGTATGATTAACTTGTTGCATTTGACTATTTTGAAGGAAATGACACCGACTACTCGACACACTGTGAATATGAATGAAGAGGAATTTCGTACTTATCTAGCTTCAAACATAGCCGCAGTACAGGCTGCGCTACATACCAACAATAACCTTGGATCTAGCAGTACAGGAAATCGTGTAGGATGCACCTACAAAGAATTCACTGCCTACAAACCTTTGGAATTTGATGGAACCGAAGGACCGATCGGATTGAAACAGTGGACCGAGAAGGTCGAATCGGTGTTTGCCATAAGTAAGTGTACTGAAGAGGACAAAGTAAAGTACGCTACGCATACCTTCACAGGTTCTGCGTTAACATGGTGGAATACCTATCTAGAGCAAGTGGGACAAGACGATGCGTACGCACTACCGTGGTCAGCATTCAAGCACTTGATGAATGAGAAGTACCGTCCCAGAACTGAGGTCAATAAGCTCAAGACAGAACTTAGAGGGTTACGAACCCAAGGATTTGATATTACCACGTACGAAAGACGATTCACAGAATTGTGCCTATTGTGTCCGGGAGCATTCGAAGATGAGGAAGAGAAGATCGACGCGTTTGTGAAAGGATTACCGGAAAGAATCCAAGAAGATATAAGTTCACACCAGCCCGCCTCCATACAACAGGCATGTAGAATGGCTCACAAACTAGTGAACCAGATTGAAGAAAGAATTAAAGAACAGACTGCTGAAGAGGCCAATGTGAAGCAAGTCAAAAGAAAGTGGGAGGGAAACGGTGATAAGAATCACCAATACAACAACAACAGCAATTACAACAATAATCGCAACAATTATCCCAACAATCGCAACATCAATCGCAACTACAACAAACGGCCCAACAACAACAACAACAACAACAACAACAACAACAACAACAACAGCAGCAGCAGCAACTACAACAATCATCCCAACAACAATAATAACCGCAACAACAACAACAACAATCAGAAGCAGCTATGCCAAAGGTGTGAAAAGTATCACTCGGGGTTCTGCACCAAATTTTGCAACAAGTGTAAAAGAAATGGTCATAGCGCGGCGGCGAAGTGTGAGGTCTACGGACCAGGGGTTAATAGAACGAAAGGAACAAATGGTGTCGGAACGAGTAATGGCGGGGCAAGTAGTGTCGGAGCAAGTTATGCCAATGTAGTTTGTTATAAATGTGGAAAACCGGGCCACATTATTAGAAATTGCCCGAACTAGGAGAACACGAATGGACAAGGCCGCGGAAGAGTTTTCAATATTAATGCGGCAGAGGCACAGGAAGACCCGGAGCTTGTTACGGGTACGTTTCTTATTAACAATAAATCTGCTTACGTTTTATTTGATTCGGGTGCGGATAGAAGCTATATGAGTAGAGATTTTTGTGCTAAATTAAGTTGTCCATTGACGCCTTTGGATAGTAAATTTTTACTCGAATTAGCAAATGGTAAATTAATTTCAGCAGATAATATATGTCGGAATCGAGAAATTAAACTGGTTAGCGAAACATTTAAGATTGACTTGATACCAGTAGAGTTAGGGAGTTTTGATGTGATAATCGGTATGGACTGGTTGAAAGAAGTGAAAGCAGAGATCGTTTGTTACAAAAATGCAATTCGCATTATACGAGAAAAAGGAAAACCCTTAATGGTGTACGGAGAAAAGGGCAACACGAAGCTACATCTTATTAGTAATTTGAAGGCACAAAAACTAATAAGAAAAGGTTGCTATGCTATTCTAGCACACGTCGAGAAAGTACAAACTGAAGAAAAGAGCATCAATGATGTTCCCATTGCAAAAGAATTTCCCGATGTATTTCTGAAAGAATTACCGGGATTACCCCCACATCGATCCGTTGAATTTCAAATAGATCTTGTACCAGGTCCTGCACCAATAGCTCGTGCTCCTTACAGACTCGCACCCAGCAAGATGAAAGAACTGCAAAGCCAATTACAAGAACTTTTAGAGCATGGTTTCATTCGACCAAGCACATCACCGTGGGGAGCTCCTGTTTTGTTTGTCAAGAAGAAAGATGGTACATTCAGGTTGTGTATCGACTACCGAGAGTTGAACAAACTTACCATCAAGAACCGCTACCCACTACCGAGAATCGACGACTTATTTGATCAACTACAAGGCTCGTCTGTTTATTCAAAGATTGACTTACGTTTCGGGTATCATCAAATGCGGGTGAAAGAAGATGATATTCCAAAGACTGCTTTCAGAACACGTTACGGTCATTACGAGTTTATGGTCATGCCATTTGGTTTAACTAATGCACCAGCTGTGTTCATGGACCTTATGAACCGAGTGTGTGGACCATACCTTGACAAGTTTGTCATTGTTTTCATTGATGACATACTTATTTACTCAAAGAATGACCAAGAACACGGTGAACATTTGAGAAAGGTGTTAGAAGTATTGAGGAAGGAAGAATTGTACGCTAAATTTTCAAAGTGTGCATTTTGGTTGGAAGAAGTTCAATTCCTCGGTCACATAGTGAACAAAAAAGGTATTAAGGTGGATCCGGCAAAGATAGAAACTGTTGAAAAGTGGGAAACCCCGAAAACTCCGAAACACATACGCCAGTTTTTAGGACTAGCTGGTTACTACAGAAGGTTCATCCAAGACTTTTCCAGAATAGCAAAACCCTTGACTGCATTAACGCATAAAGGGAAGAAATTTGAATGGAATGATGAACAAGAGAAAGTGTTTCAGTTATTGAAGAAAAAGCTAACTACGGCACCTATATTGTCATTGCCTGAACGGAATGATGATTTTATGATTTATTGTGACGCATCAAAGCAAGGTCTCGGTTGTGTATTAATGCAACGAACGAAGGTGATTGCTTATGCGTCTAGACAATTGAAGATTCAAGAACAAAATTATACGACGCATGATTTGGAATTAGGCGCGGTTGTTTTTGCATTAAAGACTTGGAGGCACTACTTATATGGGGTTAAAAGTATTATATATACCGACCACAAAAGTCTTCAACACATATTTAATCAGAAACAACTGAATATGAGGCAGCGTAGGTGGATTGAATTATTGAATGATTACGACTTTGAGATTCGTTACCACCCGGGGAAGGCAAATGTGGTAGCCGATGCCTTGAGCAGGAAGGACAGAGAACCCATTCGAGTAAAATCTATGAATATAATGATTCATAATAACCTTACTACTCAAATAAAGGAGGCGCAACAAGGAGTTTTAAAAGAGGGAAATTTAAAGGATGAAATACCCAAAGGATCGGAGAAGCATCTTAATATTCGGGAAGACGGAACCCGGTATAGGGCTGAAAGGATTTGGGTACCAAAATTTGGAGATATGAGAGAAATGGTACTTAGAGAAGCTCATAAAACCAGATACTCAATACATCCTGGAACGGGGAAGATGTACAAGGATCTCAAGGAACATTTTTGGTGGCCGGATATGAAAGCCGATGTTGCTAAATACATAGGAGAATGTTTGACGTGTTCTAAGGTAAAAGCTGAGCATCAGAAACCATCAGGTCTACTTCAACAACCCGAAATCCCAGAATGGAAATGGGAAAACATTACCATGGATTTCATCACTAAATTGCCAAGGACTGCAAGTGGTTTTGATACTATTTGGGTAATAGTTGATCGTCTCGCCAAATCAGCACACTTCCTGCCTATAAGAGAAGATGACAAGATGGAGAAGTTAGCACAACTGTATTTGAAGGAAGTCATCTCCAGACATGGAATACCAATCTCTATTATCTCTGATAGGGATGGCAGATTTATTTCAAGATTCTGGCAGACATTACAGCAAGCATTAGGAACCCGTCTTGACATGAGTACTGCCTATCATCCACAAACTGATGGGCAGAGCGAAAGGACAATACAAACGCTTGAAGACATGCTACGAGCATGTGTTATTGATTTCGGAAACAGTTGGGATTGACATCTACCGTTAGCAGAATTTTCCTACAACAACAGCTACCATTCAAGCATTGAGATGGCGCCGTTTGAAGCACTTTATGGTAGAAAGTGCAGGTCTCCGATTTGTTGGAGTGAAGTGGGGGATAGACAGATTACGGGTCCGGAGATTATACAAGAAACTACCGAGAAGATCATCCAAATTCAACAACGGTTGAAAACCGCCCAAAGTCGACATTAAAAGAAAAGATATAGAATTTGAAATTGGAGAGATGGTCATGCTTAAAGTTGCACCTTGGAAAGGCGTTGTTCGATTTGGTAAACGAGGGAAATTAAATCCAAGGTATATTGGACCATTCAAGATTATTGATCGTGTCGGACCAGTAGCTTACCGACTTGAGTTACCTCAACAACTCGCGGCTGTACATAACACTTTCCACGTCTCGAATTTGAAGAAATATTTTGCTAAAGAATATCTCACTATTCCGTTAGATGAAATCCAAATCAACAAAAAACTCCAATTCATCGAAGAACCCGTCGAAATAATGGATCGTGAGGTTAAAAGACTTAAGCAAAACAAGATACCAATTGTTAAGGTTCGATGGAATGCTCGTAGAGGACCCGAGTTCACCTGGGAGCGTGAAGATCAGATGAAGAAGAAATACCCGCATCTATTTCCAGAAGATTCGTCAACACCTTCAACAGCTTAAAATTTCGGGACGAAATTTATTTAACGGGTAGGTACCGTAGTGACCCGAACTTTTCCATGTTTATATATATTAATTAAGATTGATATTTACATGATTAAATGTTTCCAACATGTTAAGCAATCAAACTTGTTAAGACTTGATTAATTGAAATATGTTTCATATAGACAATTGACCACCCAAGTTGACCGGCGATTCACGAACGTTAAAACTTGTAAAAATGACATGACGATATATATATGGATATACATATGGTTAACATGAGATTATGATAAGTAAGTATCTCCATAAGTATATTAACAATGAGTTATATACATATAAACAAGACTACTAACTTAAGGATTTCGAAACGAGACATATATGTAACGATTATCGTTGTAACGACATTTAAATGTATATATATCATATTAAGATATATTAATATATCATAATATCATGATAATATAATAATTTAACATCTCATTAGATATAATAAACAATGGGTTAACAACATTAATTGAGATCGTTAACTTAAAGGTTTCAAAACAACACTTACATGTAACGACTAACGATGACTTAACGACTCAGTTAAAATGTATATACATGTAGTGTATTTAGATGTATTAAAATACTTTTGGAAGACTTCAAGACATATATCAAAACACTCATACTTAACGAAAATGGTTACAGTTACTTTCCCATTCTTTTCTTTCATCAAGAATTCTAGTCGTATTCTTACCCGTATTATACACAGTTTCAAAACGTACTTACTATGGGTATATACCAATAGGAACTAGCATGAGATTTCACTCTTGATTATGTCATGTATGACTAATTAATTTTAACTTCTACCATGAGCTAGTCAACTAACTAGAACTCCTTTTAACCCCACTCACCACTCACCAATTACCACTCATCATTCACTCCATTTCACTTCCAATTCTCTTTCTAATTCTCTCTCAAAACACACACACACACACTATTATGAATGTATTTTTCCAGTATTTAATCATCATCTTTATCAAAAATCACTTCAAGAATCAAGCTATAATCATCATAGGAAGAACACTTCAAGAACACTTCAAAAATCCCTTCAAGTTTACTAATTTACTTCCAAGCTTTCTAATCCATTCCAAGTAATCATCTAAGATCAAGAAACCTTTGTTATATACAGTAGGTTATCTTTCTTATTCAAGGTAATATTCATATTCAAACTTTGATTCAATTTCTATAACTATAAACTATCTTAATTCGAGTAAAAATCTTACTTGAACTTGTTTTTGTGTCATGATCCTACTTCAAGAACTTTCAAGCCATCCAAGATCCTTTGAAGCTAGATCATTTCTTGTCACTTCCAGTAGGGTTACCTACTAAACTTGAGGTAGTAATGATGTTCATAACATCAATCGATTCATATATATAAAACTATCTTATCAATGGCTACGAGTATATATAGATTATTATGAGATTTTGGAAATGGACCCATAAAGTCAATACCCCAAATGTCAAATACTTCACATACTTGGATGACATTTTGTGGCATTTCATCACGTTGACTTATTTTTCCGGCCCTTTGACATGCATCACAGGATTTGCAAAGAAGGTGTGCGTCTTTGTAAATTGTAGGCCAATAGAATCCAGCTTCATAAACTTTTCTTGCTGTTAGTTGAGGCCCATAATGCCCTCCTGTTGGTCCTGTGTGACAATGGTTTAAAATTTTACTAGCTTCATCTCCAAATACACATCGGCGTATTATTCCATCGGGACAACTTTTAAACAGATGTGGATCTTCCCAGAAATAGTGTTTTATATCACTGAAGAATTTCTTTCGTCTTTGGTACGATAATCCTTTTTCAAGGAATCCACAAACTAAGTAGTTTGCATAGTCTGCAAACCATGGGATTTCTTTATAATCTATCTTCAATAGATATTCATCAGGAAAGTTGTCTTGTATGGCCGATTCATTTAGAACTTCTAATTCGGGATTTTCAAGACGAGAAAGATGATCAGCGGCGAGATTTTCTGCTCCTCTTTTATCTCGGATTTCAATATCAAACTCTTGTAAGAGTAAGATCCAACGGATTAATCTTGGTTTAGCATCTTGTTTTGAAAATAGGTATCTAAGAGCAGAATGGTCGGTATAGACCACCGTTTTTGCTAGAACGAGATATGATCGAAATTTGTCAAAAGCAAAGACAATAGCAAGGAGTTCTTTTTCAGTAGTTGTATAGTTCGTTTGTGCTCCTTGTAACGTCTTACTAGCATAATATATAGGTTGAAATCGTTTTTCAATCCTTTGTCCTAAAACGGCTCCCATTGCAAAATCACTTGCATCGCACATTAGTTCAAATGGTAGATTCCAATTTGGTGTTATCATGATCGGCGCATTAGTGAGTTTTTCTTTAAGAATATTAAAAGATTTGATACATTCATCTGAAAAGATGAATGGCGCATCCTTTTCTAGGAGTTTATTCATAGGAGTGGCAATTTTAGAAAAATCTTTTATGAAACGTCGGTAAAAACCGGCATGCCCTAGAAAACTCCTAACTCCTATAACATTGGTGGGATGTGGAAGTTTAGCAATTACATCTACTTTAGCTCTATCCACTTCAATTCCTTCTTTTGAAATTTTATGTCCAAGAACGATGCCTTCTTTAACCATGAAATGGCATTTCTCCCAATTAAGTACTAGATTTGATTTTTCGCATCTAATTAGCATTCGTTCCAGATTAACTAGACATGATTTAAATGTATCACCGAAGACTGAAAAGTCATCCATGAATACTTCCATGCATTCTTCTATCATGTCGTGAAAAATCGCCATCATACACCTTTGAAAGGTTGCAGGGGCGTTGCAAAGTCCAAATGGCATGCGTTTGTAAGCAAAAGTACCATAAGGGCACGTGAATGTGGTTTTCTCTTGGTCCTCGGGTGCTATTGGAATTTGAAAATATCCGGAAAATCCATCTAGAAAACAATAGTAACTATTTCCGGCTAATCTTTCCAACATTTGATCTATGAAAGGTAAGGGAAAGTGATCTTTTCTGGTGGCGTCATTTAATTTTCTATAATCAATACATACACGCCATCCTGTTACAGTCCTAGTAGGAATAAGCTCATTTTTCTCATTTGTAATGACAGTCATGCCACCCTTCTTAGGTACGCATTGAACTGGGCTTACCCATGGACTATCAGAAATTGGATATATCAAACCTGCATCTAGCAGTTTAATAATCTCTTTCTTAACTACATCTTGCATATTAGGATTTAGTCTTCGTTGGCGTTGCACATACGTTTTATGACCCTCTTCCATAAGGATTTTATGTGTGCAATACGAAGGACTTATTCCTTTAATATCATGAATCTTCCATGCAATGGCTGGTTTATGAGCTTTCAACACAGAAATGAGCTGTGATTTCTCATTTTTAGTAAGAGAAGACGATATTATTACAGGTAATTCAGATTCACCATGTAAATAAGCATATTCCAAATGGTTTGGAAGTGGCTTTAACTCTAATTTCGGAGGTTCTTCTATCGATGATTTATATCGATATCTGTCTTCTTCTTTTAGCATTTGAATTTCTTCTGTTGTTGGTTCATATCCATTAGCTATAAGTGTAGCTAACATTTCAGCTTCATCAATTGGTTCATTACCTTCTCCTAAAGAACATTCTCCTGTTCCTTGTAATTCTGGAAATTCTTCTAATAATTCTGCATGTGCATCTATAGTTTGAATATAATAACATGTATCATCTGCAGATTGTGGTTGTTGCATTGCTCTATCAACTGAAAAGGTAACACTCTCATCTTCTATACTTAGGGTCAGTTTCTTACCGAACACGTCTATCATTGCTTTAGCCGTGTTTAAGAATGGTCTTCCTAATATGAGAGGAACTTGAGAATCTTCTTCCATGTCCAAAACAACAAAATCTACTGGAAATACTAAAGTACCAACTTTAACTAGCATGTTCTCCATTATCCCTCTAGGATATTTTATTGATCGATCGGCTAGTTGTATGCTTATTCTAGTTGGTTTCAATTCTCCAAGGTCTAGTTTAGCGTATAGTGAATACGGCATTAGATTTATACTAGCACCTAAGTCTGCCAATGCTTCTATTGAACTAAGACTACCCAGAAAACATGGAATTGTGAAACTTCCTGGATCAGATAATTTTTCTGGTATCTTATTCAACAGCACTGCTGAACAATTAGCATTCATAGTAACAGCCGAGAGTTCTTCCATTTTCTTTCTATTTGAGATTAGATCTTTCAAGAATTTGGCATATCTAGGCATTCCTGAAATCACATCAATGAAAGGAAGATTTACATTTATCTGTTTAAACATATCCAAGAATTTGGATTGCTCGGCTTCAAGTTTTTCTTTCTTCATTTTACTCGGGTAAGGAAGTGGTGGTTGGTATGGTTTAACATAAGGTTTATTCTTAACTGTGTTATCTTCATTAACCTTTTCAACTACCGGTTCTTTTTCCTTATCTTGATCAGGTTGTGGTTCTTGTGGAGTAGGAATAGTTTCATCAGAAGTTACAGGTATTTCAGGTGATTTAAGTGTTGTACCACTTCTTGTGGTAATAGCTTTAGCTGTTTCATTCCGGGGGTTAGCGTTTGTATCACTAGGTAGACTTCCCGGTTTTCTTTCACCTATTAACCTTGCTAGGTTACTTACTTCTTGTTCCAGATTTTGAATAGAAGCTTGTTGATTTCTAAATGCTTGAGCATTTTGTTCATTTGTTTGTTTTTGAGATGTGAAAAACTGCGTTTGAGTTTCAACTAGCTTCGTCATCATATCTTCTAAATTCGGCTTTTTATCATCGGTTTGTTGTGGTGGTTTGTTTTGAAAATTAGGTCTTTGCTGATTGTAAGTATTATTGGATACTTGTTGATTGCTAGGACCTTGTTGGTTGTTGTATGGAATATTTCGGTTATAATTCTGGTTTTGATTGTAAATCGGTCTTGGCGGTTGATAATTATTCTGATAATTATTTCCAGGCCTTTGGTTTATGTATGAAATATTTTCTCTTTGTTCCATTGTTAATTCAATACTGAGACAATCTTTTGTCAAATGTGGTCCTCCACACTGCTCACAACTAATTCGTATTGAGTGAATATCCTTAGTCATCTTTTCCATTCGTCTCTCGAAAGCATCTATCTTTGCCGAAATGGAATCTAAGTCATGGCTAGAATCGGCTCTAGCTGCTTTAGATGATCTAATGATATCTTTTTCTTGGTGCCACTCATGCGAGTGGGAAGCAGTGTTATCAATAATTTTGTAAGCATCAGTTTCGGTTTTCTTCATAATAGAACCACCAGCTGCTATATCTATATCTTTCCTTGTAGTGATGTCGCATCCTCGATAGAATATTTGTACTATTTGACAGGTGTCTAAACCATGTTGCGGACATCCTCTTAATAACTTTCCATATCTTGTCCACGCCTCATATAGAGTTTCATTTGGCTTCTGTGTGAACGTAACAATTTCTGCTTGAAGTCTTACGGCTTTAGATGCAGGAAAGAATTGTTTAAGAAATTTGTCAATTAAAACGTCCCATGTATCGATCGCCCCTTCAGGTAACGATTCCAACCAATCTTTGGCTTCTCCCTTTAAAGTCCAGGGAAATAACATGAGATATATCTGTTCATCCTCCACTTCTCGTATTTTAAATAGTGTGCAGATCCTATTAAAGGTACGTAGATGTTCATTTGGATCTTCCTTCGGCGCACCACTAAATTGGCATTGATTTGTCACCATGTGTAGAATTTGTCCTTTGATTTCATAATCTGGCGCATTAATGTCTGGATGAGTAATTGCGTGACCTTGGCCAGTGCGTTTAGGTCTCATTCGGTCTTCCATACTTAAAGGTTCCAGATTCTCCATAATTGAATTTGTTGAATCGGTATCACTAGGTGATTCTGATTTAATAGTTCGTTCCTCAACAATCTCTGTTTGAATGATTGGTGGTTCCGGAGGAAAGTTTAATGGTTCAGGATCTACGAACCGTTCCTGAATATTTTCCGGATTCTCAATTGTGAGGTTGGGTTCAAAAAATGGATTATCGGAAATTTGAACTGAAGTACTTGGTCGACTGGATGACGATTCTAAAGAAAAATCAACGGCGATTATATTTGCTAAATGTCTTGATCTAGTTACAGGTGGTGAACGTACAAAAGGTGGTGAACGTCTTGCTCGGTGCATTCACTGAATATCCTATTAGTTTTTAAAAGGAAAGAAAAATTATAATAAGTTATCCAATCAATAGACTTTTCTGATTTTGCCCACGTTTCGAATAGCCAAAAGATGCAGCAGAGGGGCAGGATTCGTTTGGTCTCAATATAATTGAGGACTGTTTGGCTCCAATAACCCGGTCCACGTACAAATCCAACTATTACTACGAACCAGAAAATTTTGATGTCTATTAATTTAACCACTCAAAATAAATTTTCGTAATTTTAAGAAATTTAGATAAGAAGTAGAATAAAAATCTATGTCCTAAAAACTAGAATGGCGAGAAATAAGAGAGAAAAAGAGTTCGTCGAAAAAGGTCGAAAAAGAAAAAAAAAAATAATGGTTGAAAAATAAAAGGTGATGGAAAAATAAAAGAAACTTATAAAAACTTAAAAATACTTAACTAACCTAACCTTATTACTATAACTAACTTAAAATTATAATCGCAAATTGAAATTATTAATTGGAATGATAATTGATACATAGTAAAAGGTCTAAAAATATTAAAGCTTACAAGGAAAAACTAAATCCCAAATGGAAATAACTTAAAAAGAAACTAAAACTTAAAAAGGCGTCGCAAAATTCTAAAGCACCTAAATCTTAGTCTAAAGAAAAAGCACTTAAGGAATTCTACGGCAAAGCCTAAAAATCTAGGAGTAAAAATAACTATAGCAAAAACTAAGTTTAAAATTAATTATGAGCTAAAAATACAAATATTACGCTACAACGATTAAAAAGGTACAAAATATAAAAATATACAAAAAGTTGTAAAAAGTACAATTTTTATAAAAATATTATTTTTATATTATTTATTTAATAAAACTACTAATTTTACAATTTAATTAAAACTAATTAAGCAAAATACATAAATTAAATAAAAAGTAAAAATAAAACTAAAACTAATAATAATAATAATAATAATTAGGTTAAATAATAATTATAATTAATAATATCCCGTAATTAATGCAGTTTTAGGGTTTCTGTTCGCGTGTCAGATGGTCTCCGCGAGTCGCGGCAATTAAAGAAGAAAATCCCGCGAGTCGCGGGGTTCAGAAATTCTGTTGACAGCTTTCAATTTTTACGCGTTTTTCTTTATTTTTTTTTTTATTTTTTTTTTATGTTTTCTGTTTTTTAAATAAATAAAAGATTTTAAAATAAAACTTATATTTTTATAAACTAAAATAGAAATAAAGAAACTTATAAAACTTAAATATTTAACAAAATCTTAAAAATACTTATATTTTTGTTTTTTTTTTCTTTTTATATTTTTGAATATTTAAAACGTATTTTTACAAAAACGACTTTTAATAAAAGTAACTAAAAATCTTTTTTTTTTTTATATTAGCGTTGCACTTCCGGCTTTTAAGATAGTCCCCGGCAGCGGCGCCAAAAATACTTGATGTCAAAGCAGAGGGGTATAAAATACTATTAAATTTTTGCAGGAAATACTATTAAATACGATACAATTTTACACAAGATATTTATTTATTTATAGAATGGATATACTTAAACCTTGCTACAACACTTATAGGCAGTGTACCTAATCGTACAGTAGTGTAGTTTTTAGTAAGTCCGGTTCGTTCCACAGGGAAATCTTTAAACAAAGCTCAACGCTATATTAGTTTACTTTTATTAAAAATACAAATATATATATAAGTAATATTATTATTATAAAGGGGGGTTTTTACCGTTTAATGACCGGTTTGTCGATTTTAAGACTTTAGTCGCAGTTAAAACCTAATGTAAAATATTAAATAAATAAAAGACTTAATTTAAAGCGTAAAGTAAATAACGATAATGAAATTGCGAATAATAAAAGTGCGATAAAATAAACTTACGATAATTAAAAAGTACGATAATTAAAAGTGCGATTAAATAACAATAAATGAAATTAAATATGAAATAAAAGAATTATGCTTATTTAAACTTCCGTAATCATGATGTTTGACGTGTTGATTTTAGTTTTATGCCCATGGGTTAATTGTCCTTTGTCCTGGATTATTTAATATGTCCGTCTGGTTTTTGTCCATAACAGTCCATCAGTCATAAATATAAATTGCAAGTGTCCTTGTCAAATTATTATTATACCCGAAGTTAAATATTCCAACTAATTGGGGATTCGAATTGTAACAAGGTTTTAATACTTTGTTTAATGAATACACCAGGTTATCGACTGCGTGTAAACCAAGGTTTTATTACTTTGTTAACAATTACACCAATTACCCTTGAATGTAATTTCACCCCTGTTTTAATTATTCTAGTGGCTATTAATCCATTCCCGTGTCCGGTTAAATGAACGATTATTCGTACATATAAATACCCCGCCCATCGTGTCCGATCGAGTGTATATGGTAATTTATAGGGTCGCCCAATTGTAAATCTTTATATTAACATTAACAAACTTTCATTTAGTTAAACAAATATAAAGCCCATTAATAGCCCATAGTCTAATTTCCACAAGTGTCGTTCTTTTATCCAAACCCCAATTATAGTACAAAGCCCAATTACCCAATTTTAGTAATTAGCCCAACATCATGATTACTTCGTTTTAAATAAGCATAATAATAACTTAGCTACTAGACATTAATGTAAAAAGGTTGAACATAACTTACAATGATTAAAAATAGCGTAGCGTTACACGGACAGAATTTCGACTTACACCCTTACAACATTCGCTAACATACCCTTATTATTAGGATTTAAAATTAAAATTAAAATATAAATTATATATATATATTACGTATATATTGAGAGAGAGATGAAATAAGATTATGAAATTTGATCAGAATTCGGTTTGCTTTATAGCCAGAAGTGAAATTTGGGGCTCCGCGACTCGCGGCAAAAACCCCTTCAATCTCCGCGAGTCGCGGAGATAGTATTTACAGCTCAGTCCTTGGAGTTTTCTCTGCCGACGGTTTTTTATATATATATATAATATATATATAATTAATATAATTAATTATATATTATATTATATTTATATACATAGTTAACTTGTAATTTTTAGTCCGTTGCGTCGAGCGTTAAGAGTTGACTCTGGTCCCGGTTCCGGATTTTCGAACGTCCTTGCGTACAATTTAATATCTTGTACTTTGTGTTTTGAATCTTGTACTTTTGTAATTTCGAGACGTTTCTTATCAATAATTGGAACCTTTTTGATTGTCTTTTGTACTTTTGAGCTTTTTGGTCGTTTGCGTCTTCAATTCGTCGAATCTGTCTTTTGTCTTCACCTTTTATTATTTAAACGAATATCACTTGTAAATAGAACAATTGCAACTAAAAGCTTGTCTTTCTTGAGGAATAATGCTATGAAATATATGTTCGTTTTTAGCATTATCAAATATTCCCACACTTGAGCGTTGCTTGTCCTCAAGCAATATCGTCTTGAAATACTAGAATCACTTCTTTATTCTTCACACTTTGTACATCAGTGATTTCTATACGGCGGTATAAACAATGGTAGTAACGATATGGTTTACAGTCCCACATGACTATAAAAATTTAGATCCATTAAGGAAATTGGATCTTTATGAAAACATTTGATCTTTTGAAATCTAGTTTTTACCCTAGATAAGTTTTCTGGAATAACCCTTTACCGGTGTTTGCAAAATATTTTTGTGGGTTTGGTGGGTTTTAGATTTGAAAATTTTAGCTCAAAACTTGCTGTTTTGTGTCACCCACTTGCTAACCTTGTATTTGGAAAGCAACACGTCCAGTTTACTTGTTCCGTATATTACCTTTCGGCAAACTACCGTCCGGTTGTAAAGGAAAGCGTTGAACAAGCAACTGTTAAGGCAATGTCCCGTGACATGCTTTTGATTATGGTCTATAACGTGTCGGACGCAATTACTATCCTTGGTAGGAGCAATAGTAAAGCTCACCCTTATAATTTTTCGGTCTGGCACAAGGTCCTGTCTTTGACCATGCTATGCAACCACCGTTCTTACGGTTGACACCCGATTTAGTTCAGGTGACCTAATGAATTCCAGGTGAATTCCTAGGATTTTACGTTCAATGGTAATGAATGCATTGAAAATAGGGTTTTCAGAAAACAAATCGGTTTGTAATTTTGATCAAAATATTTTCTCGTTTAAGCTCGAGTTTATATATCATTGAATTCCATGAGTTTGTAATTCTCAATCTTTAAGGTCAATCTCTAGGATTGAGTAATATCAGTCTTAAAAGCTGATTTTTAATCTTTAAGGAGATTATCCTTTCTGGGGATCTGATTCATTAGTCTTATCAAGCTAATTTGCACGGTGCCCCCCATTGTACGAGATAAATCCTTCTCATGGTTAGGATAAATCTGACCACTTGGCGACCCTGTTTAATGCTGAGGTCCGTGGATTTCCTGCTGATTTTAGAGATGACTTTTCTAGATTTTTCGTCAACCTACAGCTGGTCTGGACGACAACTTCATGACCTAAATCAAGAAGCGCGTTTCTTTTTCGGAAGACTTTACTTCCTTTTAATGATGGAATTGATTCATCGTGTAGATCCATCTCTTCTTTTCTTTCATCGGGTAAAACAGTTTAGTTTAGTCCAAAGCAAAAGTATTTTCAGTTATTTGTTACAGATATATGTGACATATGTTTAAAATAATTTGGTAAATTTTCCCACACTTGGCTTTTTATTTTTCTTTTTATCGTCCTCTATTCCATTTTAAATGAATTTTTAACATTTTAGTTTGTTTCTCAATTTATGTCCTTTCCGAGGTAACAATAATTTCGGTGTTAAAACCTAGTTTTATCGTTCATAAATATGTATAAACATGATTTTAAATTCATTTAATTGAAAAATTTTACTAGAATTGGGTAGTCAGTATATAAGACTAGGGATGTTCTTTTTTATCAGAGAACACTAGATTCTAATACAACTACTGCTTTACTAGTATTTTTAATGGTAACCAAGTGTTTAATATAAAAATTTTAAAATTCCGAAAGAATTTAACCCCTTCCCACACTTAAGATCTTGCAATGCCCTCATTTGCAAGAAATCAGTAACAATTTAAATTATTGAGGGTGATTTGTGTGAAAATGATTAAATTTTTACCAAAGTTTCCAAATATATTGGCGTTTGTTTGCTGAATGATAAATGGTGCACATCATTTGTTCATTCCGTCTTGTTGTTATTTCACATATATTTTGCATCTTGTCGTCAAAATTAGTTGCTTTTGCTGAACTTAATGCCAGTCTTTGAAAATGCGTTGTTTTACCCTGTTGTGTACATAAGATAAACTGCAAACATATATACATATTTTTGAAGTTTGGTATATTACCCCACATTCAAAAATTATTAAAATCTAAGAATAAAAGTTAGACAATTATAAAAATGATTACAATATTAACAAAAGTATTAAACATATCAATAATTACAAATTACAAAATAAAAAAAAATAATAATTAAACTAAGGATGATATTGGTACCAATAGGGGTTCCAGGCATAACCATAAGTGCTATAGAATGCTTCGGCAGGGTCATACGTAGGATATGGTGGCTGCATCTCTATCGACCAAGGAGGGAAGACGGGTTTCGGTGTAGGAATATAGTTTCTACCTATATGTTGGCAATGAGCTATGATCTGGTTCTGATGAACTTGCCAATCTTCAAATGCTCTCTGTCTAGCATTTTCGTATTCCTGAGAAGCTATAAACCTATGCATTTCTTGCATCTCATTCCCCCCTCCTACATTACCTTGTTGCTGGTTTCTCTCCACCTGTGGATGTCTACCATGGTATCGTACTGCGGCGTTATTTCGCCGCTTCAAAACTTTCGCACCATGGTATACATTTAAACCTATAGTGTCGCTGGGTTCTGGTTCTTCTACTAATAATCCCCCCCGACTTATATCCACACCGAGATATTCACCAATCAAAGTAATAAAAATACCACCTCCTATTATGCTATGTGGACGCATCCCCCGAACCATAGCTGATAAATAATAACCCACACAATATGGTATACTTACAGCGCTCTGTGGATCTCGAATACACATATGGTAAAACAAATCTTGTTCATTTACCTTTTCTTTATTTTTACCCCTTTGTGTAATCGAATTAGCTAAAAACCTATGTATTACTCTTAATTCGGCTCTATCTATATCCAAATAAGAGTAGTTTCCCCCTTTGAAACGGTGATGGCTTGTCATTTGACTCCACACACCGTGTGTATCAAAATTCTCATCTATCTTTCTACCGTTTAGTATCAATCCTCTACAATCGGCAGACGCTAATTCCTCAGGCGTATATATACGTAAAGCCTGAGCCATGTCCAGTAAAGACATGTGGCGCATCGAACCGCCTAACAAAAATCTAATAAAAGAACGATCGGTTAAACTAGCTACCCGATCATTCAACTCTATACTACATAACAACTCTTCACACCATACTTTATATACAGGTCTGCGTATGGTGAATAAACATATCCAGTCATTAAAAGAAGAATTACCATACCTCTGTACAAGTAATTCCCTAATTGGCCCGGCCAATTCTACAGCTTCTAAGGGTCCCCATTCTATGACCCTCGGTACCTCAACAACCTTGGAATGAAGAGTATGCAAACCCCGTTGATATTTTGGATAATCTATCCAAAGTCTGTCAAATCTCAGGTTCGGGTGCAACTCTTCCAAATGCATATCGGAAAAGGTCATGACTGGATGAGGTACATCCTGCTTGTAGTAGTTATGTACCTCCTGTTGTTCCAAATTCTCGGCAGGAGCATTGCGGGCTTGGGATGAAGATTCACCCCTTTCATTCTGCAAAACACATCAAACACAAATTTTGTGCATCCAAATATGCATTAGTGTTAGCAAAATCATCAATCAAAATAATTACAATGACATTATCAATTTATATCAAACTTAAGCTCATTTTCATATTTTTATCAAATCTACACTTTTTCAAATAAGCATATACGAAAATGTTCGCCAAGTTCATAAGCATTCAACTCAAATAACATGTCAAAATAATCATTACTAGCAATCAAACAAGTCTCAAATGGCATTATCTTTCAAAAATCAAGTTCATGAATTTTGGACTTGAAAAAGTCCACTTTAATTCTTAAAATCATGTTTAGGCTCAAAGTTTGGATCATTTAACTACCTAGACATGTTACACTACTTAATTTAGCAACAATTCATGATAAAAATCGGCCATAACCTGTTTATATCAAAAAGCCCCAAATTTGCTCAAGAACACAAACCCTAGATTATTCAAAATTTGAAGTTTAAGGCTTCTAATCATGTTAAACAGCATCAATCTAGGTTATACAAGCATAATACATAAACAATTTAAGTCTAATTACACTAAAAAGCATCAAAATCAAATTGGGGAAAAAATAGCTCAAGAACACCTAATTTCGAATTAATGGTGTTTAGGTGTAGAAATTTACCGTTTTTCTTGAGTAATTCTTAGATAGCATCCTTCTCAACATGATTTTAGCAAAAAATTTGGTGATTAACGGTTAAAAATTGGGATTTTTGGGGTGTTTTTGGGTGGTTTTTCGTGGGTTTTTCGCAGTGTTTTCGAGTTGTTTTTGTGTGTGGGAGCTGATCAGTTCGTGCAGCTCTTTTATTTTTTTTTTCTGGGTTTTGGTCCCTCCGCGAGTCGCGGAGGTTTGCACTTCAAACTCCGCGAGTCGCGGAGTTTGCTTTTTTTTTTTTTTTTTTTTTTTAACTTATAAAACAATTAAGAAATTAATTTTAAAATTTTGTTTCCCTTGTTATTTAGGACGAGGTCGTTTCGGATCGATGTCCTAGTCCGTCCTTCGACAAAATTTTAAAATTTGTCTTTTTGTAGCGATTGTTTTAAAAGCTAAGATTTTTGGGTTTTTTTAATGTTTTTGGCATACTTTAAATCAATAAGATTAAAAATAATGATAATAAAAGTTCTCGTCCCTCCCTCGGGTAAAGCAATTTCGGTTCAAAGACCTAGTCTTCAACTTACGACGAATTTTAAAAATCATATTTTTAACTTAATGAGATAAAGTAAATTTTTGTTTTTAAATTCACACAACTTAAATATAAAATTCAAAATTAAAAATTAAAAATTCACACCAAACTTAAAATTTGAAATGCATAAAATTAAAAATTCATATTTTAAAAATTAAAAGTTCACACCAAACTTAATTTAAAAATTTATAAATTCATATCAAACTTATATTAATTTTTTCAAATATTTACAATTTTAAATATATTGTTTTTACAAAGTTTATAATATTAATTTAAGATTTAAATATTAAGATTAAAAACATGGTAAAAATAAAATTAAAAATCTTTTTGTCTTTTTATCCCACTTTAATCAATCAAATATTATCAAAAATATGCGCCCCTCTTTTCGGTAAAGTAATTTCGGTTCCAAGACCTAATTTTACTCATGACGAATTTTTGAAATATTTTGGGTTGATTGTTTAAAGATATTTATACCTTAAGAATAAACGTTAAATTTCGCAGTGATGTAATAAATTTTTGAATGATATCAATAATTTCGGTCGCCAAACCTAATTTTATTCAATACCAATTTAATACTTTTTAGCGAACAAATTAGCGTTTATTATCAAAAGGTTAAAAATAAAAATAAAAATAAAAACTGTACAGACATACCTGTGAAATAGATTTCTTAGTTATATGATCTATTCCATTCATAAGATAGTCGGTTTAATTGGTTTTCCATGGCTCCAAAGGCGTAACCTCGAGCATTCAGTGTCTTTTCTTCTAAACATATGAACGGTCCGTCTCTGCATAAAGTAACAAATTCGGTATTTGAATAGGTTTGATTATTTGAACATTTACCTCCATGTGACCATTTTCCGCATTTGTGACATCGTTCTAGGTGTCGTGCTCTTCTTTTCGCTGCGAATTTTGATTTTCCTTTACCAAATTGTAACTTATTATCTTCGCAACTGGATTCTTTTCTAACTCCGTCCATTCTTTCTCTGATTACTGATACTAATTCACTCGGTAGTATGTCATTATTTCTTTTAGTGATCAAAGCGTGTAGCATTAGACCATGGTTTAGTTCACAGGCAGTCTTCATTTTGTAAAAACCTAAAAAAAAAAAAAATTTCAGAATGGGGGGAGAAGACTAGTTCTTTAGGGTCTGCTAGGGAAAGACCATACGTGTTCCATTTTCGAGAACTACACGAAAACAGACAATCTAACTCTAACAGAAATATATATTATCCTTTAAAGACTTGATTCTCCCCACACTTAGTTAGCTGTGGTGTCGAAATTGTGATTAACTTCATTGTCGACTTCCATCGGACCATGTATGTAATGTTTAACTCTGTGACCATTAACTTTAAATTCAATCCCATTTGAATTTATTAATTCTATCGTTCCGTATGGGAAAACTCTTTTGACTATGAATGGTCCAGACCATCTTGATTTCAATTTTCCAGGAAATAGCTTGAATCGTGAATTGAAAAGAAGAACTCTGTCTCCTTCTTTAAATTCTTTTGAACTTCTGATTCTTTTATCATGCCATTTCTTCGTTCTTTCTTTATAGATTAACGAATTTTCGTATGCTTCATGTCTTAATTCTTCTAATTCGTTTAGTTGACTTAATCGTAGACGTCCGGCTTCATGTAAATCAAGATTACATGTCTTCAAAGCCCAAAATGCTTTGTGTTCGATTTCTACTGGAAGATGACATGCTTTTCCATAAACAAGTCTAAAAGGTGTGGTTCCAATTGGAGTTTTGTAGGCTGTTCTAAAGCCCAGAGTGCATCCTCCAATTTAATGGACCATTCCTTTGGATTTGATCCTACGGTTTTCTCTAGAATACGTTTTAAAGCTCGATTGGTATTTTCAACTTGTCCACTTGTTTGTGGATGATATGCGGTGGAGATTTTATGAGTTACTCCATATCTTTTAAGAACTTTCTCAAGTTGATTATTACAAAAATGAGTTCCCCGATCACTTATTAAAGCTTTCGGTGTTCCAAACCTTGCAAAAAGACGTTTTAAAAAGTTGACTACAACTCGTGCATCGTTAGTTGGGAGAGCTTGTGCTTCCGCCCATTTAGATACATAATCAATGGCTACGAGTATATATAGATTATTATGAGATTTTGGAAATGGACCCATAAAGTCAATACCCCAAATGTCAAATACTTCACATACTTGGATGACATTTTGTGGCATTTCATCACGTTGACTTATTTTTCCGGCCCTTTGACATGCATCACAGGATTTGCAAAGAAGGTGTGCGTCTTTGTAAATTGTAGGCCAATAGAATCCAGCTTCATAAACTTTTCTTGCTGTTAGTTGAGGCCCATAATGCCCTCCTGTTGGTCCTGTGTGACAATGGTTTAAAATTTTACTAGCTTCATCTCCAAATACACATCGGCGTATTATTCCATCGGGACAACTTTTAAACAGATGTGGATCTTCCCAGAAATAGTGTTTTATATCACTGAAGAATTTCTTTCGTCTTTGGTACGATAATCCTTTTTCAAGGAATCCACAAACTAAGTAGTTTGCATAGTCTGCAAACCATGGGATTTCTTTATAATCTATCTTCAATAGATATTCATCAGGAAAGTTGTCTTGTATGGCCGATTCATTTAGAACTTCTAATTCGGGATTTTCAAGACGAGAAAGATGATCAGCGGCGAGATTTTCTGCTCCTCTTTTATCTCGGATTTCAATATCAAACTCTTGTAAGAGTAAGATCCAACGGATTAATCTTGGTTTAGCATCTTGTTTTGAAAATAGGTATCTAAGAGCAGAATGGTCGGTATAGACCACCGTTTTTGCTAGAACGAGATATGATCGAAATTTGTCAAAAGCAAAGACAATAGCAAGGAGTTCTTTTTCAGTAGTTGTATAGTTCGTTTGTGCTCCTTGTAACATCTTACTAGCATAATATATAGGTTGAAATCGTTTTTCAATCCTTTGTCCTAAAACGGCTCCCATTGCAAAATCACTTGCATCGCACATTAGTTCAAATGGTAGATTCCAATTTGGTGTTATCATGATCGGCGCATTAGTGAGTTTTTCTTTAAGAATATTAAAAGATTTGATACATTCATCTGAAAAGATGAATGGCGCATCCTTTTCTAGGAGTTTATTCATAGGAGTGGCAATTTTAGAAAAATCTTTTATGAAACGTCGGTAAAAACCGGCATGCCCTAGAAAACTCCTAACTCCTCTAACATTGGTGGGATGTGGAAGTTTAGCAATTACATCTACTTTAGCTCTATCCACTTCAATTCCTTCTTTTGAAATTTTATGTCCAAGAACGATGCCTTCTTTAACCATGAAATGGCATTTCTCCCAATTAAGTACTAGATTTGATTTTTCGCATCTAATTAGCATTCGTTCCAGATTAACTAGACATGATTTAAATGTATCACCGAAGACTGAAAAGTCATCCATGAATACTTCCATGCATTCTTCTATCATGTCGTGAAAAATCGCCATCATACACCTTTGAAAGGTTGCAGGGGCGTTGCAAAGTCCAAATGGCATGCGTTTGTAAGCAAAAGTACCATAAGGGCACGTGAATGTGGTTTTCTCTTGGTCCTCGGGTGCTATTGGAATTTGAAAATATCCGGAAAATCCATCTAGAAAACAATAGTAACTATTTCCGGCTAATCTTTCCAACATTTGATCTATGAAAGGTAAGGGAAAGTGATCTTTTCTGGTGGCGTCATTTAATTTTCTATAATCAATACATACACGCCATCCTGTTACAGTCCTAGTAGGAATAAGCTCATTTTTCTCATTTGTAATGACAGTCATGCCACCCTTCTTAGGTACGCATTGAACTGGGCTTACCCATGGACTATCAGAAATTGGATATATCAAACCTGCATCTAGCAGTTTAATAATCTCTTTCTTAACTACATCTTGCATATTAGGATTTAGTCTTCGTTGGCGTTGCACATACGTTTTATGACCCTCTTCCATAAGGATTTTATGTGTGCAATACGAAGGACTTATTCCTTTAATATCATGAATCTTCCATGCAATGGCTGGTTTATGAGCTTTCAACACAGAAATGAGCTGTGATTTCTCATTTTTAGTAAGAGAAGACGATATTATTACAGGTAATTCAGATTCACCATGTAAATAAGCATATTCCAAATGGTTTGGAAGTGGCTTTAACTCTAATTTCGGAGGTTCTTCTATCGATGATTTATATCGATATCTGTCTTCTTCTTTTAGCATTTGAATTTCTTCTGTTGTTGGTTCATATCCATTAGCTATAAGTGTAGCTAACATTTCAGCTTCATCAATTGGTTCATTACCTTCTCCTAAAGAACATTCTCCTGTTCCTTGTAATTCTGGAAATTCTTCTAATAATTCTGCATGTGCATCTATAGTTTGAATATAATAACATGTATCATCTGCAGATTGTGGTTGTTGCATTGCTCTATCAACTGAAAAGGTAACACTCTCATCTTCTATACTTAGGGTCAGTTTCTTACCGAACACGTCTATCATTGCTTTAGCCGTGTTTAAGAATGGTCTTCCTAATATGAGAGGAACTTGAGAATCTTCTTCCATGTCCAAAACAACAAAATCTACTGGAAATACTAAAGTACCAACTTTAACTAGCATGTTCTCCATTATCCCTCTAGGATATTTTATTGATCGATCGGCTAGTTGTATGCTTATTCTAGTTGGTTTCAATTCTCCAAGGTCTAGTTTAGCGTATAGTGAATACGGCATTAGATTTATACTAGCACCTAAGTCTGCCAATGCTTCTATTGAACTAAGACTACCCAGAAAACATGGAATTGTGAAACTTCCTGGATCAGATAATTTTTCTGGTATCTTATTCAACAGCACTGCTGAACAATTAGCATTCATAGTAACAGCCGAGAGTTCTTCCATTTTCTTTCTATTTGAGATTAGATCTTTCAAGAATTTGGCATATCTAGGCATTCCTGAAATCACATCAATGAAAGGAAGATTTACATTTATCTGTTTAAACATATCCAAGAATTTGGATTGCTCGGCTTCAAGTTTTTCTTTCTTCATTTTACTCGGGTAAGGAAGTGGTGGTTGGTATGGTTTAACATAAGGTTTATTCTTAACTGTGTTATCTTCATTAACCTTTTCAACTACCGGTTCTTTTTCCTTATCTTGATCAGGTTGTGGTTCTTGTGGAGTAGGAATAGTTTCATCAGAAGTTACAGGTATTTCAGGTGATTTAAGTGTTGTACCACTTCTTGTGGTAATAGCTTTAGCTGTTTCATTCCGGGGGTTAGCGTTTGTATCACTAGGTAGACTTCCCGGTTTTCTTTCACCTATTAACCTTGCTAGGTTACTTACTTCTTGTTCCAGATTTTGAATAGAAGCTTGTTGATTTCTAAATGCTTGAGCATTTTGTTCATTTGTTTGTTTTTGAGATGTGAAAAACTGCGTTTGAGTTTCAACTAGCTTCGTCATCATATCTTCTAAATTCGGCTTTTTATCATCGGTTTGTTGTGGTGGTTTGTTTTGAAAATTAGGTCTTTGCTGATTGTAAGTATTATTGGATACTTGTTGATTGCTAGGACCTTGTTGGTTGTTGTATGGAATATTTCGGTTATAATTCTGGTTTTGATTGTAAATCGGTCTTGGCGGTTGATAATTATTCTGATAATTATTTCCAGGCCTTTGGTTTATGTATGAAATATTTTCTCTTTGTTCCATTGTTAATTCAATACTGAGACAATCTTTTGTCAAATGTGGTCCTCCACACTGCTCACAACTAATTCGTATTGAGTGAATATCCTTAGTCATCTTTTCCATTCGTCTCTCGAAAGCATCTATCTTTGCCGAAATGGAATCTAAGTCATGGCTAGAATCGGCTCTAGCTGCTTTAGATGATCTAATGATATCTTTTTCTTGGTGCCACTCATGCGAGTGGGAAGCAGTGTTATCAATAATTTTGTAAGCATCAGTTTCGGTTTTCTTCATAATAGAACCACCAG
The DNA here is from genome assembly GCF_046630445.1 of Rutidosis leptorrhynchoides. Lineage (NCBI taxonomy): Eukaryota > Viridiplantae > Streptophyta > Magnoliopsida > Asterales > Asteraceae > Rutidosis > Rutidosis leptorrhynchoides. Next base: position 482,367,163 of record NC_092333.1, read on the forward strand.
CTGCTATATCTATATCTTTCCTTGTAGTGATGTCGCATCCTCGATAGAATATTTGTACTATTTGACAGGTGTCTAAACCATGTTGCGGACATCCTCTTAATAACTTTCCATATCTTGTCCACGCCTCATATAGAGTTTCATTTGGCTTCTGTGTGAACGTAACAATTTCTGCTTGAAGTCTTACGGCTTTAGATGCAGGAAAGAATTGTTTAAGAAATTTGTCAATTAAAACGTCCCATGTATCGATCGCCCCTTCAGGTAACGATTCCAACCAATCTTTGGCTTCTCCCTTTAAAGTCCAGGGAAATAACATGAGATATATCTGTTCATCCTCCACTTCTCGTATTTTAAATAGTGTGCAGATCCTATTAAAGGTACGTAGATGTTCATTTGGATCTTCCTTCGGCGCACCACTAAATTGGCATTGATTTGTCACCATGTGTAGAATTTGTCCTTTGATTTCATAATCTGGCGCATTAATGTCTGGATGAGTAATTGCGTGACCTTGGCCAGTGCGTTTAGGTCTCATTCGGTCTTCCATACTTAAAGGTTCCAGATTCTCCATAATTGAATTTGTTGAATCGGTATCACTAGGTGATTCTGATTTAATAGTTCGTTCCTCAACAATCTCTGTTTGAATGATTGGTGGTTCCGGAGGAAAGTTTAATGGTTCAGGATCTACGAACCGTTCCTGAATATTTTCCGGATTCTCAATTGTGAGGTTGGGTTCAAAAAATGGATTATCGGAAATTTGAACTGAAGTACTTGGTCGACTGGATGACGATTCTAAAGAAAAATCAACGGCGATTATATTTGCTAAATGTCTTGATCTAGTTACAGGTGGTGAACGTACAAAAGGTGGTGAACGTCTTGCTCGGTGCATTCACTGAATATCCTATTAGTTTTTAAAAGGAAAGAAAAATTATAATAAGTTATCCAATCAATAGACTTTTCTGATTTTGCCCACGTTTCGAATAGCCAAAAGATGCAGCAGAGGGGCAGGATTCGTTTGGTCTCAATATAATTGAGGACTGTTTGGCTCCAATAACCCGGTCCACGTACAAATCCAACTATTACTACGAACCAGAAAATTTTGATGTCTATTAATTTAACCACTCAAAATAAATTTTCGTAATTTTAAGAAATTTAGATAAGAAGTAGAATAAAAATCTATGTCCTAAAAACTAGAATGGCGAGAAATAAGAGAGAAAAAGAGTTCGTCGAAAAAGGTCGAAAAAGAAAAAAAAAAATAATGGTTGAAAAATAAAAGGTGACGGAAAAATAAAAGAAACTTATAAAAACTTAAAAATACTTAACTAACCTAACCTTATTACTATAACTAACTTAAAATTATAATCGCAAATTGAAATTATTAATTGGAATGATAATTGATACATAGTAAAAGGTCTAAAAATATTAAAGCTTACAAGGAAAAACTAAATCCCAAATGGAAATAACTTAAAAAGAAACTAAAACTTAAAAAGGCGTCGCAAAATTCTAAAGCACCTAAATCTTAGTCTAAAGAAAAAGCACTTAAGGAATTCTACGGCAAAGCCTAAAAATCTAGGAGTAAAAATAACTATAGCAAAAACTAAGTTTAAAATTAATTATGAGCTAAAAATACAAATATTACGCTACAACGATTAAAAAGGTACAAAATATAAAAATATACAAAAAGTTGTAAAAAGTACAATTTTTATAAAAATATTATTTTTATATTATTTATTTAATAAAACTACTAATTTTACAATTTAATTAAAACTAATTAAGCAAAATACATAAATTAAATAAAAAGTAAAAATAAAACTAAAACTAATAATAATAATAATAATAATTAGGTTAAATAATAATTATAATTAATAATATCCCGTAATTAATGCAGTTTTAGGGTTTCTGTTCGCGTGTCAGATGGTCTCCGCGAGTCGCGGCAATTAAAGAAGAAAATCCCGCGAGTCGCGGGGTTCAGAAATTCTGTTGACAGCTTTCAATTTTTACGCGTTTTTCTTTATTTTTTTTTTTATTTTTTTTATGTTTTCTGTTTTTTAAATAAATAAAAGATTTTAAAATAAAACTTATATTTTTATAAACTAAAATAGAAATAAAGAAACTTATAAAACTTAAATATTTAACAAAATCTTAAAAATACTTATATTTTTGTTTTTTTTTTCTTTTTATATTTTTGAATATTTAAAACGTATTTTTACAAAAACGACTTTTAATAAAAGTAACTAAAAATCTTTTTTTTTTTATATTAGCGTTGCACTTCCGGCTTTTAAGATAGTCCCCGGCAGCGGCGCCAAAAATACTTGATGTCAAAGCAGAGGGGTATAAAATACTATTAAATTTTTGCAGGAAATACTATTAAATACGATACAATTTTACACAAGATATTTATTTATTTATAGAATGGATATACTTAAACCTTGCTACAACACTTATAGGCAGTGTACCTAATCGTACAGTAGTGTAGTTTTTAGTAAGTCCGGTTCGTTCCACAGGGAAATCTTTAAACAAAGCTCAACGCTATATTAGTTTACTTTTATTAAAAATACAAATATATATATAAGTAATATTATTATTATAAAGGGGGGTTTTTACCGTTTAATGACCGGTTTGTCGATTTTAAGACTTTAGTCGCAGTTAAAACCTAATGTAAAATATTAAATAAATAAAAGACTTAATTTAAAGCGTAAAGTAAATAACGATAATGAAATTGCGAATAATAAAAGTGCGATAAAATAAACTTACGATAATTAAAAAGTACGATAATTAAAAGTGCGATTAAATAACAATAAATGAAATTAAATATGAAATAAAAGAATTATGCTTATTTAAACTTCCGTAATCATGATGTTTGACGTGTTGATTTTAGTTTTATGCCCATGGGTTAATTGTCCTTTGTCCTGGATTATTTAATATGTCCGTCTGGTTTTTGTCCATAACAGTCCATCAGTCATAAATATAAATTGCAAGTGTCCTTGTCAAATTATTATTATACCCGAAGTTAAATATTCCAACTAATTGGGGATTCGAATTGTAACAAGGTTTTAATACTTTGTTTAATGAATACACCAGGTTATCGACTGCGTGTAAACCAAGGTTTTATTACTTTGTTAACAATTACACCAATTACCCTTGAATGTAATTTCACCCCTGTTTTAATTATTCTAGTGGCTATTAATCCATTCCAGTGTCCGGTTAAATGAACGATTATTCGTACATATAAATACCCCGCCCATCGTGTCCGATCGAGTGTATATGGTAATTTATAGGGTCGCCCAATTGTAAATCTTTATATTAACATTAACAAACTTTCATTTAGTTAAACAAATATAAAGCCCATTAATAGCCCATAGTCTAATTTCCACAAGTGTCGTTCTTTTATCCAAACCCCAATTATAGTACAAAGCCCAATTACCCAATTTTAGTAATTAGCCCAACATCATGATTACTTCGTTTTAAATAAGCATAATAATAACTTAGCTACTAGACATTAATGTAAAAAGGTTGAACATAACTTACAATGATTAAAAATAGCGTAGCGTTACACGGACAGAATTTCGACTTACACCCTTACAACATTCGCTAACATACCCTTATTATTAGGATTTAAAATTAAAATTAAAATATAAATTATATATATATATATTACGTATATATTGAGAGAGAGATGAAATAAGATTATGAAATTTGATCAGAATTCGGTTTGCTTTATAGCCAGAAGTGAAATTTGGGGCTCCGCGACTCGCGGCAAAAACTCTTCAATCTCCGCGAGTCGCGGAGATAGTATTTACAGCTCAGTCCTTGGAGTTTTCTCTGCCGACGGTTTTTTATATATATATATAATATATATATAATTAATATAATTAATTATATATTATATTATATTTATATACATAGTTAACTTGTAATTTTTAGTCCGTTGCGTCGAGCGTTAAGAGTTGACTCTGGTCCCGGTTCCGGATTTTCGAACGTCCTTGCGTACAATTTAATATCTTGTACTTTGTGTTTTGAATCTTGTACTTTTGTAATTTCGAGACGTTTCTTATCAATAATTGGAACCTTTTTGATTGTCTTTTGTACTTTTGAGCTTTTTGGTCGTTTGCGTCTTCAATTCGTCGAATCTGTCTTTTGTCTTCACCTTTTATTATTTAAACGAATATCACTTGTAAATAGAACAATTGCAACTAAAAGCTTGTCTTTCTTGAGGAATAATGCTATGAAATATATGTTCGTTTTTAGCATTATCAGTTACTAACGAGGACAGCTGACTTAATAAACTTAAAACATCAAAATATATTAAAAGTGTTGTAAATATATTTTGAACATACTTTAATATATATGTATATATTGTTATAGGTTCGTGAATCAACAGTGGCCAAGTCTTACTTCTCGACGAAGTAAAAATCTGTGAAAGTGAGTTATAGTCCCACATTTAAAATCTAATATTTTTGGGATGAGAATACATGCAGGTTTTATAAATGATTTACAAAATAGACACAAGTACGTGAAACTACATTCTATGGTTGAATTATCGAAATCGAATATACCCCTTTTTATTAAGTCTGGTAATCTAAGAATTAGGGAACAGACACCCTAATTGACGCGAATCCTAAAGATAGATCTATTGGGCCTAACAAACCCCATCCAAAGTACCGGATGCTTTAGTACTTCGAAATTTATATCATATCCGAAGGGTGTCCTGGAATAATGGGGATATTCTTATATATGCATCTTGTTAATGTCGGTTACCAGGTGTTCACCATATGAATGATTTTTATCTCTATGTATGGGATGTGTATTGAAATATGAAATCTTGTGGTCTATTGTTACGATTTGATATATATAGGTTAAACCTATAACTCACCAACATTTTTGTTGACGTTTAAATCATGTTTATTCTCAGATGAATATTAAGAGCTTCCGCTATTGCATACTAAAATAAGGACAAGATTTGGAGTCCATGTTTGTATTATATTGTGTAAAAACTGCATTCAAGAAACTGATTTCGATGTAACATATTTGTATTGTAAACCATTATGTAATGATCGTGTGTAAACAGGATATTTTAGATTATCATTATTTGATAATCTACGTAAAGCTTTTTAAACCTTTATTTATGAAATAAAGGTTATGGTTTGTTTTAAAAATGAATGCAGTCTTTGAAAAACGTCTCATATAGAGGTCAAAACCTCGCAACGAAATCAATTAATATGGAACGTTTTTAATCAATAAGAACGGGACATTTCACGTGTTGTTTATATTTTTAGGAACAAAAGGTCATCGAGAAGGCAAGGAACCCGTTTGAGGCTAGAGGAGCATTGGCATTAGAGTAAGTGGTAATGCAAGTCTCTTTTTGAATCAAGCTCTATTGGTACCGCTTATCAACGCCGAGTCTTTTGTAATTGTCATTTATGTTGTCGTTAAGCTTTTGGGACCAAATGATGAATTTGAAATGCGAGAACATGTTTTCGTGGTTAAAATGATCTTTGTGATGTTCAATGGTGTAAGAAACTGATTTACTAAGTTTGATTATATATTATGATGATATAATGTGTTTGGAGTTGTGAAATTGGTCAAATTTGCAGTTTTGTAATTGTGTTGCAGATTAGTCTCAGTTCACGAGCAACGTCGCGCCGCGACAAATGATGCCGCGGCGTCTTGTTTTGGTAACAGAATGAAGGTTAAGAAGTGTCAGAATTCCTTTTAGGTGTCGCGCCGCGACAAAAGGAGCCACGCCGCGGCATTTGCCTTGTCTGGGCAGACACTTAACTTAAAAAAAAAAATATATTCTATTGGCATTAAATCTATAACTATAACAATCTTATTTCGAGTGGAAATCTTACTTGAACTTGTTTTCGTGTCATGATTCTACTTCAAGAACTTTCAAGCTATCCAAGAATCCTTTGAAGCTAGATCAATTTTTGTCACTTCCAGTAGGTTTACCTACTAAACTTGAGGTAGTAGTGATGTTCATAACATCATTCGATTCATATATATAAAACTATCTTATTCGAAGATTTGAACATGTAATCACCAGAACATAGTTTAGTTAATTCTAAACTTGTTCGCAAACAAAGTTAATCCTTCTAACTTGACTTTTAAAATCAACTAAACACATGTTCTATATCTATATGATATGCTAACTTATTGATTTAAAACCTGAAAACACGAAGAACACCGTAAAACCGGACATACGCCGTCGTAGTGAAACCGGAGGCTGTTTTGGGTTAGAAAAATAAAAACTATCTTAATCTTTGAATTGGAAGTTTGTTTTCTGGAAAAATGATATTACATATGAACATGATACTATGTCTAAAAATCATGGTTAAACACAAAGTGGAAGTATGTTTTTCAAAATGGTCATCAAGATGTCGTTCTTTCGGCGGAAATGACTACCTCTTTAGTAAATGACTTGTAACATGTATTTCCAACTATAAACTTGTACTTTTCCTGTTTAGTTTCATAAATTATAGTTCATTATGAAACCATAGCAACTTGAATCACTTAAAACAGATTTAAAACGAAGAAGTTATGGGTAAAACAAAATTGGAAAATTTTACTTGTTGTAGCTACGAAAATTTTATAACAAATCTACACTAATCATATCCTAGCTAACTTATATTGTATTATACATGTATTCTAACATATATTATGTAATCTTGGGATACCATAGACACGTATACAATGTTTTGACATATCATATCGACCCATCTATATATATTATTTGGAACAACCATAGACACTCTATATGCTGTAATGTTCGAATTTGCTATACAGGGTTGAGGTTGATTCTAAAAATATATATACTTTGAGTTGTGATCTAGCCTGAGACGTGTATACACTGGGTCGTGGATTGATTCAAGATAATATATATTGATTTATTTCTGTACATCTAACTGTGGACAACTAGTTGTAGGTTACTAACGAGGACTGCTAACTTAACAAACTTAAATCATAAAAACTTAATAAAAAATGTTGTGAATATATTTCAATCATACTTTGATATATATGTACACATTTGTTATAGGTTCGTGAATCGACCAGTGGCCAAGTCTTATTTCCAACGAAGAAAAAATCTGTGAAAGTGAGTTATAGTCCCATTTTTTAAATCTAATATTTTTGGGATGAGAATACATGCAGATTTATAAATGTTTTACAAAATAGACACAAGTACGTGAAACTACATTCTATGGTTGAATTATTAAATCGAATATGCCCCTTTTTAGTCTGGTAATCTAAGAATTAGGGAACAGACACCCTAATTGACGCGAATCCTAAAGATAGATCTATTGGGCTCAACAAACCCAATCCAATTACCGGATGCTTTAGTACTTCGAATTTATCATGTCCGAAGGGAGTCCCGAAATGATAGGGGATATTCTATATGCATCTTGTTAAGGTCGGTTACCAGGTGTTCACCATATGAATGAATTTTATCTCTATGCAGTTTGCGAAATGCCTGATACGAGATGTGTATTTATGAGAAATGAAATCTTGTGGTCTATTATTACAATTTGATAAATATATAGGTTAAACCTATAACTCACCAACATTTTTTGTTGACGTTTTAAGCATGTTTATTCTCAGGTGATTGTTAAGAGCTTTCGCTGTTGCATACTAAATTAAGGACAAGATTTGGAGTACATGCTTGTATAATATTGTTTAAAAACTGCATTCGAAGGCATATATTGATGTGTAATATTATTGTAAACCATTATGTAATGGTCGTGTGAAAACGCTATATTTTAGATTATCATTATTTGATAATCGTCGTAATATTTTAAAAGTTATGGTTTGTTTTAAAATCGAATGCAGCCTTTGAAAAACGTCTCATATAAAGGTCAAAACCTCGCAACGAAATCAATTAATATGGAACCTTTATAATCATTATGAACGGGACATTTCACATATTATCTAATCTTAATTTCTACTTCAATACCTTCTTGACTTTTTTATACTGATATATTTTTAATTTAATAATCTCATACACGATGCGCTTAAATAGAAGTAATGTTATGCATTATTACCTTATTGACTTTGTTTGGTCGTTCGTTGTTTGTTGCGCTTTTTGCCTTTTTTTTTATTTGATCGTTTAGTCCCTCTTTTTACTATTTTTGGGCTCTTCCACTCATTTCTTATTACAGTTTTCCGTTTAATGTATGTATGTATTTTGTTTTTTGCAAAATAAAAAAAATTTGCCGACAAAGAAAAACCTAAGATACACTCATCAACATTATGCATTGTTTTAATCATTTTTCTTTAGCAAAAAAAAAAGACATTATGCATCGCTTATTTATGAAATAAATAAAAACTTGAAATATACATTTTTATAAGAATAATACTCATAGTAAGTATATTATATTATATAATATTCTAATTTTTTGTCAATTAGTATGTCGTTTTGAATTTTAAAAAATGTCGTACGACACTATTCACTAACAGGGATATTTACGTAATTCTTTTATGAAAACCAACTTTCTGATTCATGTCGTATGACACTATTCCGACATTATTCACTAACAGGGATATTTACGTAATTCTTTTATGAAAACCAACTTTCTGATTCTTATTATTTTCCTTTATTTTCAAACATTGTTTTGTGTGTTTTTTATGTTGTTTTAAATGATCTTTTAACTATTTATTTGTAAACTGTTTAAGAGTATGTATATACCCCGTCTCAAAATAACTGTTCCATTTGACTTTAAAATTCTTTTGTTGGTGTTATATTATATTACTTGAAAGTTATACAAAGAAAGACACGTTTAAAACTTAACTTATCTTTATAAATTTTATTAAATATTATATAGCACAAACAAAAAATGTAAAGTCGAAGTTGGAAAAGAAAATCTTTAAAAATTAAAATGAGAGATTTATGTTTCGAATGAAGTATAAATGTTTGGGCCAATCGTCGGCGTGCGTATTGTATTTATAAATTACTGAAACGGTGTATAAGGTATATATAGTGAAATAATTTACCACCACAGCGGGTGCATCTATCTCCTCGTTAGAACCCTAATATTATATGAGTAAAGTATATATGAGGCTTTTATACATGTAGTTGGGTGTTAAACCAATATATGATTGGTTCATATGATTAAAAAAATTTTAAAACTTTGAAAAATATCCACCCAACTTGTTTTTTAACCAATGACATGTTGATTCTACACCCAACTTACATATATAACAGTCACATATTCTCCAACCTCATATTATATATCTATTTATTATAGAATTCCAACCAAACATGACAATGTTTCTTTTTAAAAAAGCCGAGATTTTATTAAATAACTCGCAAGGCATGATCAAAGGATATAACAAGATTACCCAGATTATAAGAACACAAGAACATGGAGAAACTAACACCAATTGACCAGTGGCCTTACATTCGATAATCAATGGTATCATTTGGATTCAATCTCCATTATTCAAAACATCCATGATTTAACTTACATCTGCTCGATAACTATGAGAATGATAACACTTTTAGATTAGCTAAATGGCTCATATCCTTGCATTATTCGAGAAATATTTCAACCGCAGAGGTTGGAGGTTTAAGTCCGTTGTAAGCATATTAGTGAATTAATAATATTTTGTGTTTGTTGGTGACTGGTATATAATAAAAATAATATAAAAGGTTAGAATATAACATCTATTAAATTACCATACTTTACATTTATTATTTTTTACCAATAAAATTGGAAGTACAACCAAATTAAATAGACAAACATAATGGAGAAACCGACCACGCATAGATGGAAGTCCCAAAGACGGCTTTCTAATCTTATACGGAGTATTATTAATAGAAATTTTTTGAATATAGATCATTTTTTAATATTCTTTTAAGTCCTTTTTAGTTTATTACTCTAATAAACGCCAGTGAAAGTGATTTTTGAATTATGTGTTATAGTCATCAAAACGTTAGTAACAGTAACACAAAAAATGTGTTTGTCATTAACGCCATGTTTGGTCGTCACATCTTGATTTTTGATTCGAGACACATAATTCGTAGAAGCCATAGGGTATTGTTTGGATTTTAGCATGCAACTCTAGGTGCAAACTTTAGTCTAATATAATTATACAATTGAATGAAATCACTTGTCTTTTGATAAAAAAAAAAAAGGAAAAAGAAAAAAAAAGTCTTCCACTTATTTTATACACTGTTTGTTATTTCGAAAGAAAAAAGTACTTCTGAGTAAAAAAAAAAATATACATGGCCAACAATACAAGCATGGGTTGGGTCTCAAAAAACAATTCGGTGTTGCCTTTCACTTTTGCTCAAGGGACCATTTTCATGTGTGCTTTCAAAGTTAACCTCTTTATCCCTTTTACATGCAT